>NC_091245.1:7951590-8254621 GCF_042477335.2 Ovis canadensis
GCTCGGGCAGAAGTTCCCCGTGTGTATCCCATGGCGCTCCATACCTGCCTGATGCTGAACTAGACGTCCCGAACTAAACCCTTAACAGAAACTCTCATCAGGAGAAACCACATCTCTCGCTGACCTGATATTCATGTGTTGGGCATTTCTGACTGTCATTTTAGGAATCATTATGAAGCAGATGTCTGCGCATTACTTGAGAAAGCTGGATTTTCCAGCATTACGGAATTGTAAGTAGTGGAGATTCAAGTGTGAGTCAAAATGAGTCCACCCTGCTCGTTTGGGAGTTTAGTGAAACCACCCAAGGGGAGAGTCAGCTGACCCTGGTTGTATTTGGGGTGTGGGGCAGGGGTGGCCAGGGCACACAGAGGTGGATGAACCTGCGGGGGCTTTCTAGGAAGACAGCTCTGATGGTTCCCTGTGCTTTCTGCCTGCTCCCCATAGCAGCTGGGGCCTGGGGGTCATCTTCCTGTCCCTGCTGACGTGATGGAAGACCCCAGGAATGGGAGATGCGTGTGGAGACACGACTGCACCTGCCGTCTTCCTAATTCACACTGGGGTGGGGATGAAGTTCTAAGCCCTGTGAGCCCCTCGCCCCGCAGTCAGCTCTCATCAGGATGCACCACCCAGGGTGGGCGGAGGATGAGGACCTGGCTGCAGGGGTCCTCATCCCCCTCGTACACTCACTCTCAGCTCTCCAGGAGCTACAGCTGGACTCAGATCCTGGTGTTTGGAGGGCAGCTCTGGAGACGCTCAACATCTTGGATACCTGCAGTCAGCAGTGGCTTTTGGCTTCACCTGAAGGAATCTCCTAGGTGGTCCAAGTGCAAAACGTACCTGCCTTTCTCCTGGGGGCCAAACCCCACTGCACCACCGTGAACCACTTTTAATTCTGTTTGTAAGAAAAAGTATTATACTTAAATAATCAGTGCCCCTTTCTTTCCTCCCCTTGAAATAAACCTCCCTTGCTATTTGGAGAGCAGATTCCTGACTGCAAGGAGATGACTCCCCAGAGCTGAGACAGTAATTGTTTACCTCTTTGGGATAATGAGGTGAAGGGAAATTAAGTGAAGGGAAATTCCAGTTCTAGCGGGGATTAGATTCCTGTGTCCCCTGAGTGTGTGTGTGTGAGCATGTGTGTGTGTGAGGCCAGAGGATCTGGGGTCCCCTTTGTGTCTTCACTGCATTTCAGTTCCTCCCAAGTGGATGGTGTGTCCACTGCCAGGCTCTGTGCTGGGGCCCCAGGGGAGCCCAGCTGCTGTCCAGCCCTGCTTCCAGGAGCCCCACTCTTAAAGGGAAAGGAGACATCTCCCAGCGCCCATGATGCACCCAGGGTGAGGGAGGGCGGCCACCAGTGGGGGCAGTGCTGGTGCCCGTCCGCAGGATGTAACTCAGGGGGCTTCAGGGAGAAAGTGATACCACACCGTCCACCCTTGTCTCATTCATATCAGGGTCCACTGGGCCAGGATGGGAAGGGACCCAACGAGGCCTGGAGCAGAACCCATGAAGGGCCAAAGGGAGGAGTTACCTTCAAGTCCAAGAAACAGGCAGGGGGAGGAGGGCAGGGAAACTCTTCCTATACTCACGCTGCCAGCGGGACAGTCTCGGGTTGTCCCCAGAGCAGATGGAGGTGGGATTTCCAAACCAGTCCCACTGTGACAGCCCAAGGCAGTCACCACCCTGGGCCCATGGGTGGGAGGATTGCAAAGCAGTCCAGAAAGCCAACCTGCACCGGAGGCTTCCCGGGAGACTGGTCTCACACTCTTGGTGGTGCCCACGGAACAGACAGTGGAGTTACTTCCTGCCGAGTGATGAAGATGGTGGCTGCTGGAAGACTCAAGTCCCAGTGACACAGCCGGAAAGGATGTGCCCTTCACTCTAGGCCCAGGGGAAGCTGTATGATTGCATAGTCAGGTCTCTGATCAATTCCATTCATGCCTGTGCAAAACATCTCCAGATGGTTTATAGACCTAAACTCAGAAAGAAAAAATGTAAGACAATATATTCATTTTGATCCTGAGACTAGGGTAGCATGTCCTTTAAGAGTAATAAGAGAAACCAGTTAAAAATAAAGGATTAACTTTTGTAAGTTACAATATATCTTCTGGGACTTCACTGGTGGTCCAGTGATTAAAATTCCATGCTTCCACTGCAGGGAGCTTAGGTTCTGTCCCTGGTTGGGGAACCAAGAGCCTTATGCCATGCAGTGCAATCAAAAAAAAAAAAAAAAGAAAATTTCTTAAATAAAAATGAAAATACAACATGTCAACATAAAGATTAAAAATAAATTTATCTTTTGTACAATAAAATATTGTATAGTTAAGTCACAGATGGAAGAAGTTACTTGCAATTGACATAAAACTAGGTTGGTTCATGTAAGTAGATTGGCATACAGAATATGCCCAAATCAGTAATAATGCAAATTAAAAAGACAGTGTCACAAGAGGATGCTTGTAAAGCCAGTAGGAGGCTGGTTTGGGAAGTAACTGGGCTTGAATGAGGTCATGAGGGTGGGGCCCCTTTATAAAAGACACTAGGTAGCTCCTCCTCTCTCCACGTGACATGAGAAGGAAGCTACCTGCAGGTCAGGAAGTGGGTCCTCGCAGAGCCCAACTGTGCTGGCTCTTGGATCTCAGCCTTCATCTCCAGAAGCAAAGTTCTGTTGTTTAAGTACCCAATCTCTGGTACTTGGTTATGGCAGCAAAGCTGGCTAAAACACTCAGGTGACGTTGCAGTGTAAAGCTGTGGGTGGAAAGGAAACATCCATACAGGGAGAGCGTCACCTCAGGCAGGGGGATGGGAAGGAAAGGTGTGCAACTTAATCTTTAATAACTTAAAAAACCATTACACACAGCAACGTATTAACAATCATTTACTCTGGATGTTGGTACATGGGTTTTGTCACTGCATTGTGAATATTTGCAATATTTTATTTAAAAGTTACCGTCCATTAAGTAAACTAAAAAGCTTTTGCACAACGAGGGAAACGATAAACAAGAGGAAAAAATAACCTTCAGAATGGGAGAAAATAATAGCAAACAAAAGCACTGATGAAGGATTAATCTCCAAAATATACAAGCAGCTACTTCAGCTCAATACCAGGAAACAACTCATCAAAAAGTGGGCAGAGGACCTAAACAGACATTTCTCCAAAGAAGACCCATTAATGACTAATAAACACATGAAAAGATGCTCAATATAGCTCATTATTAGAGAAATGCAAATTAAAACTAATGAGGTATCACCACACACAGGTCACAATCAGTTCAGTTCCATTCAGTCACTCAGTCATGTCCAACTCTTTGCAACCCCATGAATTGCAGCACGCCAGGCCTCCCTGTCCACCACCAACTCCCGGAGTTCACTCAGACTCACATCCATCGAGTCAGTGATGCCATCCAGCCATCTCATTCTTTGTCATCCCCTTCTCCTCCTGCCCCCAATCCCTCCCAGCATCAGAGTCTTTTCCAATGAGTCAACTCTTCGCATGAGGTGGACAAAGTACTGGAGCTTCAGCTTTAGCATCAGTCCTTCCAAAGAAATCCCAGGGTTGATCTCCTTCAGAATGGACTGGTTGGATATCCTTGCAGTCCAAGGGACTCTCAAGAGTCTTCTCCAACACCACAGTTCAAACGCATCAATTCTTCGGCGCTCAGCCTTCATCACAGTCCAACTCTCACATCCATACATGACCACTGGAAAAACCATAGCCTTGACTAGACGGACCTTAGTCGGCAAAGTAATGTCTCTGCTTTTGAATATGCTATCTAGGTTGGTCATAACTTTTCTTCCAAGGAGTAAGCGTCTTTTAATTTCATGGCTGCAGTCACCATCTGCAGTGATTTTGGAGCCCCCAAAAATAAAGTCTGACACTGTTTCTACTGTTTCCCCATCTATTTCCAATGAAGTGATGGGACCAGATGCCATGATCTTTGTTTTCTGAATGTTGAGCTTTAAGCCAACTTTTTCACTCTCCTCTTTCACTTTCATCAAGAGGCTTTTTAGGGGAAGGAGTGGGAGGGATGAACTGAGAGAGTAGCATTGAAACCCACACATTACCATAGGTGGCCAGTGAAAATGTGCTGCGTGACATAGCTCAAATCCAACATTCTGTGACAACATAGAGGGGTGGGATGGGGTAGGTGGTGGAAGGGAGGTTCAAGAGGGAGGGGACATACATATTCCTATGGCTGATTTCATGTTAATTTAAGGCAGAAAACAGCACAGTATTGTAAACCAAGTATCCGCCAATTAAAAATAAAGTTTAACTGTCTGTATCTTATGATGATCTAGATGAGAAAATGTCTTTACAACTGAAAAAATCAAATCAAGAATTAAAACTTAAATGTTGAGACATCTCTGGTGGTCCAGCAGCTAAGACTCTGTGCTCCTGACGCAGGGGGCTGGGGTCAGGGAACTAGATCCTACATACCACAAGGAAGACTGAAGACCCCACATGCTGCAGCTAAGAACAGGTGCAGCCAAATAAATACATAATAAATATTTTTAAAGGGATATTTGCATTTATTAATTTTTTTAAAAAATGCTACATGTATCCAAAAAGTAAACAAAATTAAAGGGTATACAAGTTAAAAAAGACAATAACAACCAAAAAGTCACTGTGATACTCTATTATAAACAGCTCCAATAAAACTCATGACATATCACAGGTGTTAAGTGGCTGCAGGTGTTTTGGGACCATCACAGAACTGTTTATGTTTTCATCTAAAAATATTAAGCTGTTTGGAATTACTTTTATGGGTGAGTTGAACGGTGATTCAATTTGCTACCTCCTAATATTGGAAGGTCTGATGCTGAAGCCGAAGCTCCGTTACTTTGGCCACCTGATACAAAGAGTGGACTCATTGGAAAAGACCTTGATACTGGAGAAAGATTGAAGGCAAGAGAAGACGGTGGCAGAGGATGAGATGGTTAGATAGCATCACTGACTCAATGGATATGAATTTGAGCAAACTCTGGGAGACAGTATTCTGGCCTGGAGAATTCTATGGACTGTATAGACCATGGGGTCACAAAGAGCTGGACCGAGTAACTTTCACTGGGAGATAGCGGAGGACAGGGAAGGCTGCCGTGCTACAGTCCATTGGGTTGCAAAGAGTTGGGCATGACTTAGTGACTGAATAACAGTAACAAATATGGAAGACGCCAAGTCCTGCTGGCCTGAATTTAAAAGGCTAAGCAGCTGGACTTTCTTTCTAGGGCTTAAAACTAGGTTTCAGAGCAAACAACTTCTCTAAATGAATAGGAAACGTAAAGGAGGATTTCTGGTCATGTCTAAATTTAGCAAAGAAAATATGAGAAAAATAGGCCTGTAAAGGATAAAGTTTAAAATTTTAATTGAGCAACTTTATTCAAATAATTTCCAAAAATCCATAGTCACATCAATGGAACCAATTTCATTGAAATTTGCTTTGAAGGGCAGATAAGTGAAGCAAGTTCTTGGACTTTCTTAAGAATTAAAAAATACACAAAAATCAGTTAGTGCAAAGAGGGAATACTCCAAAATAACTTGGCAATAGATTTTCAGCTTTGAGTTTTTCTGACACAAAATCATTTGTCTCTTCCATCCTGAAAGATGCGTCATTCTTTCCTCTGGCGGGGTAAGAAAATTCAGTACAATTTCGCTAGAATTCCCATGCCAGCCCCCCAAAGCTTAACTGTTATTTATTTGTGTTAGTCATCCAGTTGTGTCCAACTTTGCAAACCATGGAACCCACCAGGCTCCTTTTCCCATGGGATTCTCCAGACAAGAATCCTGGAATGGGTAGCTATTCTCTTTTCCAGGGGAAGATATATTTACTCCATTGAATATACATGAATATTTGAGTCATTATAAATACCCTAAGGAATGTAAAGAAACAATAGTGACAGCAGTTCCTCAAGCAGGCAGCGCAAACTGGTGGTTAAGACCATGGGCTTTCAAATCCTGGCCCAGCCATGCATGCGTGTATGGACTCAGGAGTTAACACTGCATTTCCTTGGGGACTTCCTTGGCGGCCAATGGCCAAGACCCCACACTCCCAATGCTGGGGACCCAGTTCAATCTCTGGTGGGAGAGCTTAGACCCTATGTGCCACAACTAAGAACTCCTATGCTGGAAATAAGATCCGGCACAGCTGGAACACACACACACACACTCACACACACACACAAACACACACAACTGTGCCTCAATCAAGAACTCCCAGGCTGCAAATAAGACCTGGCACAGCTGGAACACACACATACACACACACACACAACTGTGCCTCAACTAAGAACTCCCATGCTGCAAAGAAGACCCGGCACAGCTAGAACACACACACATACACACACACACTGTGCCACAACTAAGAACTCCCATGCTGACTGTCCAGGATCTCATGAGCTCTGGGTCTGTCTGGCTTCTCAGAAGTGACTTTGTGTTTAATTTCCTGAGGCTCATCATGCCCAACATAGTTTTTTTTTTGGTGGGATCAACTGCGCTAGCAAAAAGCCACTCTCTCAGGTGTGTATTTGAGTGGGAATTTTATATACCTGTATTCTAGCAAGAACTTTGAGTGAATGAACTTGTCATAGATCTGCTGAGACAGCCTCATTGATGAAAGGAACTAGCACCGCCCATTGGACAGAACCTACCTAATCAAAGGGTTCAAGTGGGGCTTAAAGAAGGAAGGTGTGAAAAGGGGTCAACACAGCCCGGCTCATGAAGGTTGGGCTCACAGCTCATGAAGATTTGGTCCTTTTCCTCAATAAATATATAATATTTAGTGGAGAATATTAAGTAGAGAGTCCCCTAGACTGCAAGGAGATCCAACCAGTCCATTCTAAAGGAAATCAGTCCTATATATTCATTGGAAGGACTGATGCTGAAGCTGAAGCTCCAATCCTTTGACCTCCTGATGTGAAGAGCCGACTCACTGGAAAAGACCTGATGCTGAGAAAGATTGAAGGCGGGAGGAGAAGGGGACGACAGAGGATGAGGTGGATGGATGGCATCACCGACTCAATGGACACGAATTTAAGCAAGCTAAGTATTGGAGTTTCAACTTCAGCATCAGTCCTTCCAATGAATATTCAGGACTGATTTCCTTTAGGATGGACTGGTTGGATCTCCTTGCTGTTCAAGGGTAATAAATACCACATGAGAACAGACAGAAGATATTCTCCAAAAAAAGAAATACAAATGGCTCATAGGCTTGGGAAAAAATCAGCCTTTAATAATAACGTTACTGACTAGGGTTTTGCTTCCCCAATCAAGAGAAACTGACTAAAGGCCAAACAAGAAACTCAAGCAAGGCTTGCAGGGTGGGGAGTGGAAACAGACAACTGTTTGCCTTGCTGGCTCCCAGCTAAGGGGATAGCTTATCCCTTATATGGGGCAAGGGTAGGGGTGTCCTGCCCACCTCTTAGGCAGTGCTGTGTGCAGGGGGCATTCGCAGTACCTACTTTTACTCCCAATGCTGCTTTGCATGGTGGCTCAGATGGTAAAGAATCTGCCTGCAATGCAGGAGACTCAGGTTCGATTCCTGGGTCAGGAAGATCCCATGGAGAAGGGAATGGCTACCCATTCGAGTATTCTTGTTCCAAGAATTCCAAAGACAGAGGAGCCTGGCTCAGACATGACTGAGCAACCAACACTTCCACTTCACTTTCCCTGCTTTAGTTCCAGGCTCGTCAAAAGTGGCAGTTAGGGTGATTTTGTTTTTTTTGCATCTTTTGGGCCAGAATTTGCCACAGCTGCTGTATGCAGGCAGTCATTTTTGGTTCCGTACAATTTCTTTGCATTTGGTTGCTCAGAGAAGAGGCGTGTCCAAGTGCAAGCCTTGTTATGCTACAGCAAGGGTCCCCGGTCCCAGCCTGTCTCCATCATAATAATAAAAGCAAATGTAAAACAAAATTCCACATTTGCCTATCAAACTGATGCTGTCTTTTTTTCAAGATTATACTTTAGGCTGAAGAAGGTGAGATCGTGGCTCTCTCAACACCGACCGAACCTCTCTGGACACAGTTTGGGACTATCTCAAACCATTTACCAGAGGGAACCATGCATCGGTGCCCCACCCAGATCCCTGTGTTCTTATATCTTAGTGCACAGGGCCTGATCTCCAACACGGCATCTGCATTTCTCTCCCGTGGGTTCTCTCTGAAGTTTAAAGCCCTCTTACCTGCCCTTGCGGACCCCCGGAAGTACAGGGAAATGAATACCACCTGGGGGCAGCCAATCACCAACAGCAACAAGTGCTGGGATCCCCAGGGGCCTTCTGCCTCCAGGGAGGTAAATCCACCAAGTTTTCTGCACTGGCTGCCAGCGGCAAGCAGCAGGATTGAGCTCCAGCTGCCCACAGAGAGCTGCCTTCTTGGTGGTCATCACTGCCCACCCTCCTCCCTACTCCTCTTCAGGGTTTCCTTCCCTTTGCAAATAAACTGCTTGCCCATGAGTCCTCACACGAATGGAGCCAAACAAACAACCATTGAT
Source organism: Ovis canadensis (assembly GCF_042477335.2). Classification (NCBI taxonomy): domain Eukaryota; kingdom Metazoa; phylum Chordata; class Mammalia; order Artiodactyla; family Bovidae; genus Ovis; species Ovis canadensis. Next base: position 7,960,070 of record NC_091245.1, read on the forward strand.
CTGTTGGAAGGCCCTTTCCCATGGAAACAGTCATGGATATGTATGTACAAAGACTCAGCTACTGGAATATTTAGTGATGTCTTTTTAACAAAGGAAAATAAAAGTGAATACACCTGGAAGTTGTGGTTATATAAATCCTGGTATATTCATGCAATAGAATATTCCTTGGCCACTTAAAACAAATTAAATGTTATACAAAGACCTGGAGAGAGCATTCACAATAGGGTAAAGTGAAGGAAGAATGTGTTTTCTAAATTCTTCCTTCACTTATACCAAATACAGCAGCATTCCTTCAATATACCAAATATGGTATATTCGCAGTATTTTATAACTCCACATATTTGCCAAAATAATAAGTGTGGTTATTTTGGCAAACATGAGTAATGGTGACTTTAATTTCCTTGCACGTGTGTGTGTACACCTTTTTCAAATTTTCTGTCAGAATCATGTATTACTTTTGTAGTTAGAACATGTAGTTTAATAATAAATAAATGCAACACCCATAGACCGAACACCTAACAAATATAATTAACATAAATTTATTAATGTATTTTTAGTTATCACATCAGAAAAAATATACTTTCCAGTCACTATAATTTAGGCATCTGTCAAATTCAGATCTGTTTGGTACAAGCAATGATTATCTACTCAGGCATATCACCCACCAATTTCATACATCATTCTTTCCCCACTAAAGTCAGAAATCATACACTGTCTCAGAAGAACTCTATGCCATTCATTCATATCACATCAAGGACAAGGAAGAGACATCTTCTTTAGATGCACAGAGGCATCTGTGAAACACGAGCATAATTGAGAACCAGCCGTAACTGGTGGAGGAATGTATCTACCGATGCTGGACACATTCCTGGGGGAGGGGGAGGAAGACATGGTCCCCAGACAGGTCCCATTTCTGGCTAGGAACAGTACTGTAGGTTGAAGGAAGGACCTACCAGTTCTCTTAAGTCATTTGAAAGACGAGTGAAGTCCGGATTAAAGTACTGGAGGGAGCAGCAAAGAGACTCACATATCTCTACCTGTGTGTGTGACTAGGGACTGGGTCATTTTTATTTTTCAAAACACACCCTGGGGCATCATTTCCTGGCAAAGTAGTTCTTGAGTAAGCATAACATGAATTTAACCTTTCTCTAAAGTTTCCAACCCAGTTCTCAGTGTGTCTTGGATTTATGAGATTTCTTGACTCGCTCTTTCTTCCCAAAGCATTTCCGGAAGGTGAAGGCACAGGCCTTAAAGGTGATGAAGATGACTGTCAGCGTGACCGCCAGGAGGAAGCCAATTACATCCAGAGAGTGGTACTGGTACCAGGTGAGGTCATGGGCTGCAGGGCGCAGGTGGGATGCCCCCTTGTGCCTCATCACAAACTCCACCCAGAATACAGCCAGGTCCAGAGGCTCTATGGGGCGGTCCTTGTGAAGTCTGGAGAGGTGCATGATGTTTTCCTTGTAGCTGAACACAAAGACAGTTATGTGAATGCCTGGAACACCATCAGTAGTGAGCCATCCTCCCTCTATCCTTCCTTCCAGTTAGGAATGCTACCAGATTTTCCAAACATGGTAGAGTTTCTATTGTAATCAGAAATACACACATACACACACTCACACACTAAATATTCTTTATCTCTTAAAACTGGAAGCCAAAATTTTAATTTTAAGTTATTTGAAACTTGCTTCCTATTCTTCTTCTTCTCTTTTTAGTGATATCCTTATAGGAAATTAGTCATACTTTTTGGTAACAAGATAAAGAAATAAAGGAACAGGTCATCTCAGAAATTATTAATGATTTCCCATTCAATGGGATTGCAAATAATCACTTCTAGCCAACATAAAAGACATTTTAAAGTGCCATATCCAAGACAGTGATATACTTTCAACTACTGAGGCATCAGACCATCTAACTGCTAAATTTTGCGTGAGGGAGTGTCTATGCAGCCTGTTAAGGAAAAAATGGGTTCCTGTTTATTTTGGACTGTGTGAACAGCTGAGTCAATATCCAAATCCAAAATGGGTTTGATACTTCATCCCTTAGTATGGATGCACTAGAAGAAGAAAGAGAGAGAGAAGGAAGAGAAGGGGAAGGAGGAGGTGGCAAGGGGAAGAAAAGAGAGAAGAAAGGGAAAAGCAAGACACTTATTCAGGAGTGATTATGGTCATGCTGCTGCTGCTAAGTCGCTTCAGTCGTGTCCGACTCTGTGCAACCCCATAGACGGCAGCCCACCAGGCTCCCCTGTCCCTGGTCATATCTGACCTTAAACATGTCCATCATTTCATATGGGTACATTATTATAATGTACTACTAATATTTGGCCATAAATTCTATTAAACACCTTCTTTTTATATAAATTGTCTCATACAAAATAGATTTTCTTGTACTTTCACTCATTAATTTATTAAGCACCTGGGCCTGGTTTTATAACACGATGTTGGAAATTTTTCCACTTCTCTTTATCTTCTCTTTATCTCTTTATCTTTCCACTTCTCTAAGCTGGGTGCAGTCCCAGTTTAGAGTTTGGGGAACAAGGAGATTCACATGTGATGGGTCAGAAAGAAATAAAGTTAGTAACTTGAAATGACTGATTAGTGGTTTGTTTTTTTTTTAGATAGTAATGTACTAGAGAACTTCTACCAAGTCACTTTTCGATTATAAGTAGTTGTCCATATCACTGAACAAAAGGTCAAAGTTATGTTACTAATACAAACCTCAAGAATGAGTTACCAGCATATGGAAAGAAATCAGGCTTTAACTGTAGTGATGCATTAGCAGCATGACCTAATGCTGACAAGCTGGGCTGCCAGAAGCCAATTGAAATGGTGGATAAGGACTACATCAACTGCTCTGCGAAGGCTGTTACTAACACTGTGGGCACTTTATCCTGGGGTTATGTAGACAATTCTTTTTTAATCAGAAGCATCACATGCATGTGAGCACCATCATAGTTCCCCTGTATAGTGTCTTTTCCTATGCGAACATTCCAGTCTTTTTACATCCTGACTGATGTCTCCTTCAAAATGAAGAAACTATGGGTAAAGGTTCCTGATACTCTCATAGATACATACACATACACACACACACACACACACGCATGTGCACATACAGAGCTGACTGTTGGATGAAGTCCACTCCTGTCCATAACTTCTTCCTAGAAGGTTCTGATCAGCCTATTACTTGTAGCAATTGACAGCAATGCAATAAAGTTCACGCAAAGATAATCTGATCTAATGGCTTTTGCCTATTGATTTGCTTTCACAGCCACATTTGAACAAACTTGACTTTGCTTTTATCACAAGCCTTTGTCACAGCACATCTCACACACACACACACACACACACACAGATTTTTAAATTCCCATGGACCAAATTTCTCACAGGTTTCAGTGCTGGGAAAAACCATACCTTAAGTAACTGATTTGTTTTTATCTTGGACACTATGCTTCTTCTAATGGAATATTTCTTTCTTTGCAGGAACTTAGAGATCAGACATTTATTATATTGACATTTTTAAAATAAATTGAAATTTTAAGTACAAATTACTTAAAATAAGGGAAATAATATTTAAAATCATTTTTATGATAAATTCTATAGAAATTAAAGCACCTTTGTATAAAATGAGTGGTAATAACCCCAAGTCATCTTACTTATAAACTAGATCTTGGTGTGCTTGTTGTCACATCTGAATGGTTATTATGAGGCAATGGCCAAAATACAAGTAGCAAGTATTCCTGGGTAGTTTTTCTCTTACCTTTTTTCACTGATGACAGCTTTCAGGGCATTTTCTAAATCTTCCGAACTCATTTCCAGGACATTCAAGGTTATTCCAGCTCCCCGGGTCTCCATGCGCTTTGCATTGTCCATCTGATCACCAAACAAGGGCATCATCACCATGGGAACGCCATTGCATATTCCTTCATAAACGCCATGGGAGCCGGAATGTGTGATAAAGGCCCGAGTCTTTGGGTGACCTGAGGAGAAAAGCAGGGGGTGATGCCACCAGTCAAGCCACCGAGTTTCAACATCTGACATCGTCTGGGTTCTCCAAGCATGCTCAGGGCCCAGTGCCGTCCACACATGGCCCTTGCAGAAATGTGCAGAAGCGCATGTGGGTTGAGACATCCTACTGGGTAAAAGGCAATGTGGGATACATTGATAATAATCCTTTCCGGCTAAATAACCCTTTAGAATAGCCCTGCCTGAGCCACTTTCTTAATTTAACCTCGGTTAGACCCTACATGCTAAATCCTCCCCACGTACCAAGCAGATCATTTTGGGGCAGCCACTTGACAAGTTTCGTATTCTTTGCAAGATTCGGTGGTGGAGTCCCAGTGTACCGCCACAGGACCTTGCAGAAAAAGAAAAAAAAAACCAAGTTTAAGAACGTACACATACAATTTTAAAAACAAGACATGCTTGGGGCTGGTGCACAGGGATGACCCAGAGAGATGTTATGGGGAGGGAGGTGGGAGGGGGGTTCATGTTTGGGAATGCATGTACACCCATGGTGGATTCATGTCAATGTATGGCAAAACCAACACAGTATTGTAAAGTAAAATAAAGTAAAAATAAAAATTAAAAAAAAAGACATCAGCTATAATAGCTAGAAATTGGAGTCTCTGAATGAATATAACCTTGGAAAAGGTAGGTAAGAAGGCTTTTGGGGACAGGTAACATTCTGTGTCTTGTTCCGAGGCTTGATTCCATGGGTGTGTTCACTTTGTGAATCTGAAAATTCAGCAAGTTGTATATCTATGATTTTTGCACTTTTCTGAACTTCAAGGGGAATTACTTAATAAAATGAGTGGGCATGGAACTACAAAAGCAGAAATATAAGAAATGAATCCAGTGTCCTAACCAACTGCTTTCTGGAGAAATATTCTTATGCAATATGAAGAAACACTATCCTGCTCATTTTATTTTAAAAAATAAATTCTCTTTAATATACTTTTGAGTCAGTTAAGAGAGAAAGAGTCCTCCTCATGCAGTGGATCATGGTTTAACAGCGTAGTTGAGAATGAAATAGCAAAAAAAAAAAAAAAAACCTTTGGATTATTAGTAATAATTGGGAATTGGCAGGGAAATCCAAGTTTAAAGCCCAACTCATAAATTAATTTAGTTATTGAGAGTCTGGGGTTAGAACTCTTGTGAAGATAGATATTTTAAAAAATCATATAGAATCTTCTTACTGTCTGAGGTATTTTGCCCAAAGCATCAGCAATTTCCATAGCTTTCTGCTCCGGAATCTCTGAGACCATTGAGCCCAAAGAGAAAATCACAATTCCATGTTCTCCAGAAGCATTTACATAGGCTTCAAATTCCTAGAAGCAGAAGAGAAATTTCCAGTTAATTTTTCCTCATATTCTTTGATGACTATATGCATTCAGCTCTGAATAAGGTAGCTTCCTCTTAAGAAAGTGATCACAGGAGTGTGTATTTGCGTGTGTGTGTGTGTGTGATAGAGACACAAAGTATTAATGCGTGTTGTAACATCCCTCCCTCTCCAAGTCCTTTCCATCCCAAAGGAGGAGGGCTTCCTGCTTACAGAGTTATCACCTGGGTTCTCCTCTGAAATGTAGACTCCAAGTCATATGTCAAGTTTCTGAGAGAAAAGTGACCAGAGGTAAAGCCAGATCCTTTGCCCCAGGGCTCCATGCAGCTGGGAGAGTTTGGAAGAAAGCAGGCTTTGGGGAGGAGGGCTGAACGAGTGAGCTGAAGGCAACAGTAAGAAGGGAGGAAAGCGGAAGGAGCCTCCTGGAGAAAGGAGCGAGATTTCAGCAGATTCCGTGAAAAGAAACATGGGAGGAGAGAAACACTGTCCAAATAGAATTCCAGCAAACTCTGCGGACTCGAAAGCTCCGGCACTTCCTCTCTAAGAAAATCTATGTAAAGACCCATATTACTTTTCAAGACTTCTAGAATATTCTTTTTATGCTGAAAGAATGAATGAAGTCAAAGCACAAAGCTACAGAGGGCATTAAGAATTAGACTCATGATTAAGGAAAACCTTCAAATAGCAAAAAAATCCTTCCACAACTCTTGCTTCCCTCCAGCCTGTGGCAGAGTTTCCCTATGGCAGTCAATACACTTGAACGAGTAAATCTCATATCCATGTCAACTCCGTACTAAAATGTAACCAGTCAACCGTGCATTTTCCCAACCTTTCCTGGATAAGAGTTTCTAAGGTGTTTCAGTCAACTTGCCTGCTTTAGCAGAAAGAATATACAGAAACTTATTTGAATCTTTCTCTGCTGATTCCATATGTACTGTAAAACGTAAACTGTTCCACCCTCGGTATGAAAAACACAAATAGGGGACAGAAACCCTTCCCAAGTGTGTCCCAGAGACTGAGCCCCTTCTGTGGGGTTCAGAGAAGGTGAAGGGCATGTGAGTAGACCTTGACCACCAAAGCCTCTTGGAAGGAAGGAGAAACAGGCACAGTTTTCACCCACACAGCATGCGCCCCTCACCTAGTGCCCGCTTCCTGCTCCTAATTCACTACATCCCTCACGGTCATCCAAGGAAGCCTGCACGTATAAGGCTGCTCCATTGTCTCAGGAAGCATCCAGCAAGGATCACCTGCAGGCACACAGCCTTGGCTACTTTAGGACAAAGTTCAAGACAAGGCAACGAGACTTTTGGAAGAAACTTCAGGGCCAGGTGACCCAAGGAATAAGGAATGGAGAACAGAGAGAGGGTGGCGTGCCGACCCCTGTGTGGATTACACCAGCTTGTTTTCCTCTGCATGTGAGACAGGATCATTCAAAAACTAGGGCCTGAGTGCATTCAAAGTCCTTCCCTTTACTAACAGCATCCTATTGCCATCATGACAACTTTTTAAGTCAAGGAATAATTGGCGGGGGGCATGCCATGCAGCTTGTGGGTTCCCCGACCAAGGACTGAACCCAAGTGAGTTTTGGTGTATTTGAGCTGTCAACTAGGATTGATTTGCCAGTTAACAATGAATCTTACAACTACTAGAACCCAAATAACCTGTGGTTCCTTGAATGAAGCAGGAAGATGGATATTAGAAAATGTCTGTGTGTGTCGCGTGAGAATCAGAGATGGCAGGGATCCCAGGTAGTAAGTACAGGTTAGAGTTTATGACGTGGCAAAGGCCTATCCCTTAAGGAATAAGGGATAGACTTGGAGATCAATGTCAAATGAAAGCTCTGAAAATAATAGGGATAGAATGAAGGGACACAATAGATGATTACATAATTAATCCCACTAGGGAATTCTAAGTATAAAAACAGGAGACCCTTGTAAGTTCACGATTACTTGAGAGAGCAGGTTTCCTTAACTACAAAACCAAGCAGGCTTGCTTAACAACAAAACCAGGCAGCAAAAGCATGGTGCGTGCCCCAAAACAGCAAAACAATGGCAGCATGTGACCCACATCCTGCCCAGTGAGTTCAGTAAGTTAATGATTCCTAGGACTTGCTGTCTGCACACATAATCGTGTACCTAGCTTGACCATACAGGGACAGGAAAATGCTCCTGCAGGAGGAGCAGATGACGGAAGCGCGAAGTCTACTCAAGGAAGACAAAGGTCTTCTTCCCCTCCCTGCTTTTCCTTTGATCATAAAACTGTCACACACTAAGTTCTCAGGTGTGGCATTTCTCACCCACCCTCTTGGAAGTCTCAAGGGTGTGTGCTCAGTCACTTCAGTCGTGTCCAGCTCTGTGCGACCCTATGGACTGTGGCCCGCCAGGCTCCCCCATCCATGGGATTCTCCAGGCAAGAATACTGGAGTGGGTCGCCATGCCCTCCTCCAAGGGATCTTCCTGACCCAGGGATCGAACCTGCAGTGTCTCCTCCATCTTCTGCATTGCAGGTATATTTTTCTTTACCACTGAGCCACTCAGGAAGCCCCATGTAAGCCTCACAAGCATCCTACCCTAATAAATCACTTCTTATCTATCACTCTGCCTCTCACCGAATTCTTCTCTACACTGATACATAAAGAACTATGGTACCAGAACTCTTTGGAGTCCTCCTAAAATGACACCAAACTGTTTTGGCAAGATGCAACAGGAATAGTGCAATCAGAAGAAAAGCAGCATTAGTCACAATGTTGAAACTAGAACCTGGAGATGAATGGTGGGTGTCTCTCAAAAAGAAAGGAAGGAAAACCCTAGAGTCAGCCTTGGGCAATAATCTTAGCACTGCGTGATCTGTTCCCAAACTTCAGAGCCAACTCCAGAGTGCTCCAAGCTTCACGAAACACACGCACTACCCGTGCATGCACACACATGCGGTGGGAATCTACTTGAAGGAAACAGAGCAAGGCACTAGCAGGGCAATTTTCCCTGAACTGTCGGTTATTGATGATCTAATTCACTCCCTGAGCATCTCCAGATGGTTTCATATGTCTCCAAAGAATGCCACAAAGACGGCGATAGCACTCCTCTCCAGTACTCTTGCCTGGCAAATCCCATGGGCGGAGGAGCCTGGTGGGCTGCAGTCCATGGGGTCACGAAGAGTCAGACATGACTGAGTGACTTCACTTTCACTTTTCACTTTCATGCATTGGAGAAGGAAATGGCAACCCACTCCAATGGTCTTGCCTGGAGAATCCCAGGGACAGGGGAGCCTGGTGAGCTGCCATCTATGGGGTCACATAGAGTCGGACACAACTGAAGCGACCTAGCTGCAGCAATGAATGCCACGGCCAGTAGTGAGACTGTGTGAACTGAGGGGTTTCTTGGGACTCTCTGTGTTAAAACCAGAACGTGTGTGCATGCTAAGTCACTTCAATTGTGTCTGACTCTTTGTAACCCCATGGACTGTAGCCCGCCAGGCTGCCCTGTCCATGGGATTCTCCAAGGAAGAATACTAGAGCGGGTTGCCATGCCCTCCTCCAAGGGATCTTCCAACCCAGGGATTGAACCTGTATCTCTCAAATCTGCGTTGGCGGGTGGAGTCTTTACCACTAGCACCACCTGGGAAACCCTAAAATCAGAACAGTCCTGAACAAACCACGATGCTGTCTACCCTGGCTGTGACCTAGAAGACTTCAGACAGGGCCCAGCACACCTGATTTTCACAGATGGCTGCCAACCTTGAGTCTGAACATGGCCATAAAACCCAAACACTGGCCAGCCCTATTCCCAGGCCAGCCCACTGTCTAGTCTGCCCCCACCAGCCTCAAGCCCTCTTTGAGGTCCCTGGCTCCTGGCAGCTGTCTTGGCCTTTCTTATCAGGCTTATTCGAAAGATCAGGGAGGCAATATCATCCTGCCTACCCCCATGCTAAATTTCCTCCATTTTCTAGACCTCTTCTCCTTCACGAAACCCACTCTTAGGGCTTTAGCCTTGTCTAGAAAGGACCAAGTCTAATGTCCCCGCTGCACCCACTCAGTTGCAGGATGTGATTAGCATAAAAAGAACACACAGAGCCATAAACATTGAAAGCTAAATAGTAGCACTTGGTTGGAGTTTAAATGGCATGAAAGTTCATCTACAAATTACAGAATGACAAACTGCAGAGGTTATGTTATTAAGGCCAGTGTTGATTCTGGGCCAGTACAGGATTCCATAATGGTGAGGTCCACCCCGTACTTGGCAAAACTTCCTTAAACCTTGCCCTGGCTTCCCTAGTGGCTCAGAGTAAAGAATCAGCTTGCCAATGCAGGAGATGCAGGTTCGATCCCTGGGTCAGGAAGATCCCTTGGAGAAGGAAATAGCAACCCACTCCAGCATTCTTGCCAGGGAAATCCCATGGACAGAGGAGCCTGATGGGCTGCAGTCCATGGGGTCGCAGTCAGACACGACTTAGCGACTAAACAATAACAGCAACAACAGCTAAACCTTGCCCTGAGTCCACACTCTCTGGAGTCAGGCCAAAGTGTGAAGCAACATGCTAACCACAATAAACCTTAATCCCCTATCTTTTATCCCATTCCAGAAAAAATGAGGCCCCCTCAAAGGGAAAATACATGCCTACACGCCCAGGAGGCTTTCCCCCCCACCTAAAATAAACCATTTATTGAAAAAAGAACCTTTTTCTTCAATTTCATTAATCAGCTTTTTGCATAACAAACATGTGGCTTGCCAACAACAAAAGGTAAGACCGCACAGGTGAAGAACGTCCAATCTCCTGCCCCTGTCCACGCACTGTGGCCCGGGGCCCTGAGAGCTGGTGTCCAGAGGTAAAAAAGCCGGATGCCAGGTGCCACTGCTACGGGACATGGACCCCTGCCTCCGTCACCGCTGCATCTCGGGTGACTGAGAACCGTGGCATGTAGCAGAGTATTGTTGACCTTTCCAGGTTCAGAAGTAGTTGCAGTGTTATCAGGCATCCTGGGCCTTGTTAATCTCCTGTTTGTCAAGTGTACTGACTTCAAAACCCAGGAGGCTTTTACTAGAAGTCCTGACTTTGGCTGTGAGTTTAGTATTTTGAGTTCTAGGCTTTTATTAGATCTTTCCTTCCCAGATGCCTTTTGTTTTGCAAGGAGACTCATGAAACACTATGTTGGAAATGTGTTGCTTTATCATTGTACATTCAGAGCCACTTAGGAACACTGCAGGCTTCCTTGTCACCACTCTTTCTTCTCTTCATCATCTTCAAGTCTGTTCTTACCGATCCTGTTTGACTGTTCTCCTTACAACCAGCGTGGATGGGTGGACACCATCTCTGGATCTCTGTGTACTCTCAGAGGTGTTCTCAGCCTGAGAGGGGACTGACATCTTGGAATTCTTGAGTGTCATGCCTTTGCTCTCAGCATTGTTCTACCATCTTTTTTTTTTTTTTTTTTTTTTTTTAAGGAAAGACTGTGATTTTATTTTCAGATTTTTGGAAATAGTTTTCAAAAAAATAAAATGACAAGAACACATACAAAAATTGCAACCATTCACTGAACTATGAGCTCTTAGCAGAGGAAAGGCCTTTTGAAGTATTTGAGTCCCTCTCCTTCTGAAAGCCAGAGTCACTTCTCAAATATCCCTCACGCAACCAGCCTCCTCAAATCTTTCCCAAATTTGATAAACTTCATCTCTTAAAAGTTAACAGGAATCATTTTAAATCATTTAGAACAAAAGAAAGAATAAAATACAGGAGGTATGCCTCTTAAGTTATATGTTTTTAAAGAAAACTCACATCCTTGAAACAGCTTTGCAACATGCAGAGCACAGTACTGGCTTCATAAAAAACAAAATGACTCTGTACTTGCATTCTTTAAATGTGAAGAGCAGCTGTCATCTTCCTCTATAAAAATTAGCAAGCGATATTCATTCAGGTACATTCGTTTAACTGTACTTCATATAGTTTTATACTTGGGATGAGGCTAAAACAACACAAAACCCAGCCAGCCCAGAGCTACTAATAAAACAAATAGTAATTACTGAGAGATGTGACCAAGTGAAAAATCAATCCTGAATAACAAAACAAATTTCTGATTACAGAATTAAGCTGACTGAAAATTTCCACACTTGGAAGATTCTGATTACGATAAAGAAATACGTAAAGTGGGAACAGTAAGTAAACGTGATGATTTGGTTCCTTCCTGAAGGTCTACTGGTCCAGCTGCCAGCCATACAAGTCTCTGGATTCTCAACGAAGTGTGACCAGTTCTTCTGAAGAGGTAGGATGAATAGCAACCGTGTTGTCAAAGTCAGATTTTGTTGCTCCCATTTTCACTGCAACTGCAAAGCCCTGCAGCATTTCATCACATCCGATTCCCTGCATATGAATTCCAACCACCTTTTCCTCTTTGTTGGCACAAACCATTTTCATCACACATTTTGTTTTCCTTTTGGTAACTGCATGATACATTGGGGTAAAGGTGGTAGAATAAGTCTTCACATTTTCTTTTCCATATTTATAAATGGCTTCATCTTCTGTGAGTCCCACTGTCCCAATAGGGGGGTGGCTGAAGACCACCGTGGGGATGTTGTCATAGTCTAATTTGGAATCTTCTTTGCACTCAAAAAGTCTATGGGCAAGTTTTCGGCCAGCAGCAATCGCAACTGGAGTAAGAAGAGCTTTTCCACACACATCCCCAACTGCATAGACACCTTTTACGTTAGTATTCTGGAATTCATCTACTATGATGTGACCTTTGTCATCAGTTTGAATCCCCAGTTTGTTTAAATTCAGGCCCCAGGAGTTTGGGTCCCGCCCAATGGCCCAGAGCAGGCAGTCAACATCTGCAATAGTGGTGAAGGTGGGTTTCCTACCAGGAATCGAAGTAACCATGCGGAGTTCCAGGCCTGAAGACGTTTTTTTAACTTCCCTGACCTGGGAGTACTTCAGCACCTCAATGCCAGCGTTCTCCAGCTCTTCGGTACAGTTGGAACTGATTATTGAATCAAAAGTTCTAAGCACCTTATCATGGCGTATCATTATTGATGTCTTAGAACCCAGGGCAGACAGGATGCCAGCTATTTCCACAGCGATGTAACCAGCACCAACAATGACACTGCGGCGAGGCAACTCTTCCAGCTGAAAAAACCCATCGCTGGTTATTCCTAGGCTGGCACCGGGGATCTGGCTCTCCTGAGGAACCGAGGGCACGCCGCCTGTGGCGATCAGGATGTGAGGAGCGGTGTATTTTTTCCCATTGACCTCCACTGTGGGCTGGGGATCGCACGTGAAAGCTGCATGGCCATGGATGATGTCTATGTGGGACTTGGTTAGATTATTTTGATAGATGGTGTTCAGGCGGCTCACATAGGCATCCCGCTTTTCCTTTATAATCCGCCAATTGAATTTACTTTCACAACTTTGAAAGCCATAATCAACGTGGTCATGCATGAACTCAGAGTGGACAGCAGTGTTCCACATTACCTTTTTAGGTACACATCCGACATTCACGCATGTGCCGCCCAACTTGTGTCTCTCCACCACAGCCGCCCGGGCGCCCAGCTCCGCCGCCCGGCGCGCGCTGGCCAGTCCGCCCGAGCCACCGCCGATCACCAGGTAGTCGTAAGAGATCTCGGCGCCGGCGCTGAGTGGCGGGCACGGCGGCTGCGGCTCCTGCTTGCACGCCATGGCGCGGGAGAAGGCGCGGGCTGGCCCGGCCGGAGGTGGCGCGGAGGTGAGGAAGGCGCGCGCCACCCGCAGCCAGCCGTGCCCCTCGCTCGCGATTAGAGTCCGGGCCAGCCTACCATCTTTATTCTTTGATGGCATCCCAAAGGTATGCCCAACACCAAGCTGTGCTTTCTCTAGGGACTCTCATTAACAAAGATTTCATCTTCATACTTGGAAAGTTCAGGACTTTTACCAAGAGCATTGGGAATAGTATGATCCCCAGTAGAGGGAAGGAAGTGCAGAGCAGCACTAATTAACCAAGGGGAAAAAAGATAACAGCAGTGTGACAGACCAGCATAAATCAAGAAAAAGGGAGAGGACGAGGCAAAGTAAAAATAAACTGCAAGAGTTATAATCATATCTGTTGATTGTTAAGTGCAAACAGGAGAAATTCCACTGTTAAAGGAATCTGCCTGACTCGGTTAAGAATGTTGGCTCTGTAGATTTTTTTGGCTTTATTTTGTTGTGTTTATCTTTTGCAGCACAGTATGTGGGGTCTTAGTTCCCTGACCAAGAATCAAACCCACTCCCCCTTCATTGGTAGCACAGAGTCTTAACCAATGAACTGCCAGGGAAGTCCTTGCTTCATGTTGTTTAAAGAGAAGGAAGAAGGTTGAAGATCTGGAGTGCTAAGGAGGCACTAGAGAGAAATGTAAACAAAAACAGTGCAGGAATGGTGATATTAGTGTCTAAAAATGGAATTTCAAATTAAAAGAATTTCAGTAAGACACTGGGAACTACTGTCAGGTACAATTTACAGAAATATTCTCACATCTAAGCTCACTTGCACCAAACAAGGCAGCAACCAACATACATTCAATACAATTTACCACTTTAGGGGCAAATATGTCAATAAACGATATAAAGACGTGATATCAAGAAAGACAGTTGATAAAGTTCTGCAGTCTCTCCCATGAAACATCCTAAATAAAGAAGAAAATCGCTTACATAAAGAAAAGCTGTTTGCCAAAATGCAACAGCAAAAATATCTTGCTTGGACCTGCTGGCTAACTTTCTTTCCTTTGATCTGAGATATGCCCGTTGGTTTGATGACATCTCACCCCTTTTAAGAACCATTAGTGGATTTGAGAAGCCACCGTCACGAGAAGCCTGTGCACCGCAACGAGGCGTAAGTCCCTCTCGCTGCAACTAGAGAAAAGCCTGGGCAGCAGCAAAGACCCAAAGTCAAAAATAATTATTTTTTAAAGAATATAAAATATGAATGTCAGAATCTCACTGAAAATAAGATTCATCACTCTATGAGGGTGATAGTAGCCCCTAGTAGGAGCCAGACTCAGCATCTGGAAAGCACTTGGGCTACCAGCAGATCCCCAACCAATACTCGAATAAACGAAGGAATGCCCATTGAAATGTCACCTACTTGAAGAATCCTTCCCAAATCCCCCATTAGAAGGAACCTCTCCTGCTATTCTCTGTCCCCTCTGTAGAGATTTGGAAGAGAATGCGAATGCTACTTTTTTTTTTTCTGCAAACTTCCAGTTGCAGAGGGTGAAAACATTAATATATAAGCATTTAAGAGAGTGAGATGCATGAGCTTTGAATCCAACATCAGAACCTGGCTGTCTAGTGATTTGCTTTACTATAAGAAATGGAACTGCCGTATTCAGCTTCTTATTATCTAGAAACTGGACTTTTAACTGGGAAGATAAAGGCAATTTTCCCTGCCACGCAAGATCTATAGATGCCAAAGAATTATTTCAGCAATCTTGACTTTTGTGAGTCTGACCTGACCATGGGCAAAGTGCGCGCTGCACAATTTTGTTCTCTGCGAGGAACCCTGGACCCAGGGCCCTGTGTTCATGGCATTTAACCCATGTCACATCTAATCGATTCCTATCCACTGGAGCACACAGAATAAAATGGCCAAAGTACACTTTCCTAAAGTCTCCAATTAAAAAAAAAAAATAGAAGAAGATGCCAAAGAGTTATAAATTACAACTCACTCCTAAGAGACTGGTGAAATAGAAATGAACAAGAGAAGGCATTTGAGGCTGTCTCAGCAGATCCATGACAAGTTCATTCACTCAAAGTTCTTGCTAGAATACAGGTATATAAAGTTCCCACTCAAATACACACCTGAGAGAGTGGCTTTTTGCTAGCGCAGTTGATCCCACCAACAAACACTATGTTGGGCATGATGGGCCTCGGGAAATTGAACACAAAGTCATTTCTGAGAAGCCAAACAGACCCAGAGCTCATGAGATCCTGAACAGTCATGTCTTTCTGAAGGAATTCGGAGGCAAGTAGCCTGTACGGGGAATAAACCACATCGCACAGGAAACTCTCTGACAAGGTGATGAACATGTTCTTCACCCGCTGCAGGAAGGTCATGTGATCTGAGTTAAAGGACAGATACCTGGGCACATAGGATGGTGGACTGGGGCTCTGGGTACCCTGAAAGTCCAGGCCACATGGCAGTCCATTCAAGAAGAACACAGCAGGCACAGACAGGTACTGGGCCACGATGGGGCCGCAGGGAAGGAAAGGGTCTGTCAAAACGGCATCGAAGCTACTTGCCGTCAGGGAGGCCATCAGCTCCTTGTTGTGCAGTAAGTGGGAGCAGGCGGATAAGAGCAGAGCCGAGTCCTTTTTGATTTTCTGGTATGTTTTGATCGCGCGCTTCAAGAAAGGCTCATCCTCAAAAACAGTACGCCCGAGGCTGATAAAAGTCTCTTCCAAGTCCTCCCTTTGGAATGGCACAGGGTACCTCTTCAAGGTGTAAAATGCTTCCTCTTTAATGTACACAGAGGCGTCAGGTGCCAGGACCACTATGTCATGTCCCCTCTGCTGCAGGGGCTGGAGGGGTCCGACCAAACTCAGCCAGTGGCTGCCATCTACCGGGACCACCAGCAGCTTCCCGGCCTGGGACACAGAGGGGCCGAGCGTGCACAGCAGCAGGAGCAGGATGACTGGGCGTTCCCCCTGGGACCCTGCTGTCATGCTTGCTCTGCCGTTGCTACCAAGATGGTCACCTGCCGGAGTGCCCTCTCTCACTTACACAACGCAGGAACCAAACTATGCACCAAGTTAATGTTTGCCTGTGTCACGTGACCATAGCTGTCAGTCAACTACAGACTGCTGGGCGTTTACTTTTAGAGATAAAGAGGGCAGGGCTTTCTAGGTCTCGCCACAGGCAACAGTTTAACTGGCTGGAAGCCCCCAAGCACCACTCGAATCACATTCTTTTTTTATCTTTTCAATTAACTATAGGTGTAGAACAAAGTGATTCAGGCATATGCATGCTCATGCTGCTGCGCTCTTAAGCTCCTTCCCCTCCCTCCCCTGCCCAGGAGTTCACCAAGATCAAGATTCTAGGTGAAAAGGAAAAAGGTGGCAAGGGTTTGGCTCATAGGTGTGTGCTTATCTGTCATTCTGAAATTCATAGTCCAATTTAAACAATAAGGGCAGTCGTTCTTCTAAAGCCTCAGTGTCACGAGTGTTCATCTGTAGATTACACAGAGCAAAGGGGCTGTAAAAACACATAGTCACCGTGTTAATGATTTTATGACTTTACTGCATCAGGCAGAGCCTCAGAACTTTTTGAGGCCTCTGTGCACTTGAACGGTTTAAGAGTGTGACTCTGTCCAAGACCAGAAATTGTTCTTTACCAAAATGAATAGCAGGCAGTCCACACCCACTCTCAAAAATTATGACCAAGTACCATGACTAAGCAATCCAATAAAACTCTGCCCTGAAACCTGTGGAGACCTGACACTTAAAATCCACTGTGAATTCCCCCACTCATCAAAGATTTATGGCAAGTGTTGGCCCTCTCAGCATGATGTGAAGAGCCAGGGCCCGAAATCCAGGTTAGACATGGTCTGTGCCTGTCAAGAGGGCTCTGGCAGACAAACAACAAGGCAATTACAGGGCAGGCTGAGATGTGCTGGGGTCAGGGAGCATGGGTAGCCACGGAAACCGAGCAGGGCAGTGATGTAGTCTTGCTCTGGCATCTACTGAAGCGTGAGGTGTCTGCAAGAGCATTCCTAGACCCACTGGAAGGTGATTTCTTTTAAAGCTGAAGCCATGCTGAAGTGAAGTGAAGAAACTCACCCTCCCAACTACTCCTAGCTCTTTTGATGGAATCA
Source organism: Ovis canadensis (assembly GCF_042477335.2). Classification (NCBI taxonomy): domain Eukaryota; kingdom Metazoa; phylum Chordata; class Mammalia; order Artiodactyla; family Bovidae; genus Ovis; species Ovis canadensis. Next base: position 7,977,217 of record NC_091245.1, read on the forward strand.
AACTGGAGCTGCTTGTTACTAAACTGAAAAGGGCTACATAAACAAGTCCATTCTGAAGGAGATCAGCCCTGGGATTTCTTTGAAAGGAATGATGCTAAAGCTGAAGCTCCAGTACTTTGGCCACCTCATGCGAAGAGTTGACTCATTGGAAAAGACTCTGATGCTGGCAGGGATTGGGGGCAGGAGGAGAAGGGGACGACCGAGGATGAGATGGCTGGATGGCATCACGGACTTGATGGACGTGAGTCTGAGTGAACTCTGGGAGTTGGTGATGGACAGGGAGGCCTGGCGTGCTGTGATTCGTGGGGTCGCAAAGAGTCGGACACGACTGAGCGACTCAACTGAACTGAACTGAAACAAGTCCACTCCCTCTGGATAATCTGTGGGGCCCTCCAGGGAAAACAAAGTCATCTTCCTTGACTCTCCATAGCATATTGCTTTATTCTGCCTTGTCGCTATCACCATTTACTCGCTCAATCGTGTCCAATTATTTTGCAACCCCGTGGACTGTAGCCTGCCACATTCCTCTGTCCATGAGATTTCCCAGGCAAGAAAACCAGAGTGGGTTGACATTTCTTTCTCTAGGGGAGCTTCCCAACCCAAGGATCAAACCCACGTCTCCTGCGTTGACAGGTGGACTTTTTTTTTTTAACCATCGAGCCTCCAGGGAAGCCTGTATTCTGCCTTGTATCCTTCAGCAATTGGCCTACCTGAGTTCCCTACTAGAATCCCTCTCTGCCTCTCTCTCTACCTATCCATGGCTTTGCAGACATTGAAAGTGAAAGTGAAGTCACTCAGTCATGTCCGACTCTTTGCAACCCCATGGATTGTAGCCTGCCAGGCTCCTCCGTCCACAGGATTCTCCAGGCAAGAACACTGGAGTGGGTTGCCATTTCCTTCTCCGGAAGATCTTCCCACCCCAGGGATTGAACCTGGGTCTCCCGCATTGTAGGCAGACACTTCACCCTCTGAGCCACCAGGGAAGTCATGTTTCTGTATGGGTGTGATGCCCCTTCTCCCTTTGCTCTAGGCCCTATAGTCAACCCAGCAAGTGCCAAATCTGGATCATTCTACCACTAGTTCTCAGACCCAGCTGCCGTGGTCTTGTTTCTAGGCCTCAGCCTCCAAGGCTCTTAGTCCCTACCTCTCCCTTTTGATTCCCTGCATTGGCTGTCCATCGCACAGCCCCATGCCACTACCACCCCTGAAACCTTGGTCAGCACACTCCTAGGGCTCAGAATAAATGCAGACTCCTCAGCCTTGCCTTCAGAACTCCCTGGAATGGACTCCATTTCATTCCACTTCTCTAGCCCTTCTGCTTAACTGCTCTCTCTGCCCCTTTCCCTCCTGCCATTCTGAATCACTTAGCCTACCCCAAACACACCTTGTGCTTTTCCATATTGCTTTGTTCACACTGGACTCTATTACCAATCTCTACTTTCTACTGTTGTTTATTGCATGCTTCCCAAGTGCCAAGTTGGCTTGAGTTTCTCAAGGTGATACGGAATCAGCAGTTTGTTCTGGTGAAAAGGTGAACCCTTTTGGATCTATTATCTTTTATAATGAAATATTGAGTTCATTGGTTAATCATTTCTTCTTAGAACTAAGTGAACTTTATTGGTGTTGCCTCACCATTTATCAAGGCAAAGAATATAGTGTCATAGAAAGAAAAAGAAGGGAATGGAAAAGAGTCAGATGCCAAAAAGAAAATCATGGTGATGCAGCAGTTTTAGCAGAAATAATCACGGAATCCCAAGTTTACATGCAGCACTTAAACATGGCCAGCAGTTTTCATCATTTTGATATACTGAGTCAGGAGTTAACAGACTATGGGCCAGAGCACCTGGGGATCCCCAAAAACGCTTCAGAGAATTTTTCAAAGTTAAAATTATTTCTAAGATAATATTTGACTTTTGAATACACTGGAGTCTCCCAGTGGCTACATGACACGTGATATAGCAATACATTGAATGCAGAAGCAGATATAAAAATCAAGCTCTTCTGCTAATCCAGAGATATGTTAAAAAAAAAATAGAAAATAATGGCACTGTTTATTAATTTGTTTTGAAAAAGTTATTTTCCATAAATATATGATTTATATTAGCACGTAATGGGTTTATCGTTATTAAATTGACTTTGTTTTAATTTTTGCCGGAGCAAGTACCAATAGATATAACCCACATAAACAAAAGCAAAAGGGTCCTGAGGAAAAAACGTCGGAGAAATGCTGTCCTAGATAAATGGTAAGAGTGTCTGTTTCTCAGATAAGGATCAAACTAAACTTTACTCCTATTACTCTACCCTACCCCCAACTTAGATATATCAGTAACCTCAGAAATGCAGATGACACCACACTTATCGCAGGAAGCAAAGAGGACCAAAGAGCCTCTTGATGAAAGTGAGTGAAGGAGGAAAGTGAAAAACATAACTTAAAACTCAACAGTCCAAAAACAAAGATCAAGGCAGAGGTCCCATCACCTCAAGGCAAATAGATGGGGAAACAATGGAAACAGTGAGAGACTTTATTTTCTTGGGCTCCAAAATCACTGCAGATGGTGACTGCAACCATGAAATGAAAAGATGCTTGCTCCTTGGAAGAAAAATTATGATCAACAGAGACAGCATATTAAAAAGCAGAGACATTACTTTGCCAACAAAGGTCCATCTAGTCAAAGCTATGATTTTTCCAGTAGTCATGTATGGATGTGAAAGCTGGACTATCAAGAAAACTGAGCGCTGAAGAATTGATGCTTTCAAACTGTGGTGTTGGAGAAGACTCTTGAGAGTCCTTTGGAATGCAAGGAGATCCAACCAGTCCATCCCAAAGCAAATCAGTCCTAAATATTCATTGGAAAGACTGATGCTGAACAGAAGCTCCAATACTTTGGCCACCTGATACAAACTTATTGGAAAAGACCCTGATGCTGGGAAAGACAGCAGGCAGAAGAAGGAGAGGACAGAGGATGAGATGGTTGGATGGCATCACCCACTCAATGGACATGAGTCTGAGCAAACTCTGGGAGATGGTGAAGGACAGGAAAGCCTGGCTGCAGTCCATGGAGTCGCAATGAGCTGGACACGACTAAGCGACGGATTGAACCAAGGGACAACAGCCCCCACCTCAAGCCAAGGGGAAGCCTGATGTCAAGCCTACTTAAAGAAAATGACTTTCTTGATCCAAGACCTTGATTTCCTGACCAGAGATGGAACCAGTGCTCCCTGCATTGAGAGCATAGAGTCATAACCACAGGACCATCAGAGAGGTACCTGTGAGAACTATCCGCTAAATTAGTCAGAGACACATCTCCCCGTTTGGCAATAACGGCTCAGTGGAGGTCGGGTGGGCGGAGCAAGTGAGTGGGCGGGGCCTCTGCGGCTGCGTGAAACCGGTCACAGAGCACCGTGTGAGCAATGCATTCTGGGCTCGCCCAATGAGACGTGGCATCATCACAAGGGGTGCCCACTCCGGGCAGCCTGGCCTGGTGGGCACTCGGGTCCGCGACCCGGGGGCTGCCAGCCAGCCCCTGTCCTTGGCCCGCGGGGCCGTTCCCGGCCTTCCAATATGGTAGACTACTACGAGGTGCTGGGCGTGCCCCGCGAGGCCTCGTCGGAAGCCATCAAGAAGGCGTACCGCAAACTGGCGCTCAAGTGGCACCCAGACAAAAACCCCGAGAACAAGGAGGAGGCGGAGAGGCGATTCAAACAAGTGGCCCAGGCCTACGAGGTGTTGTCCGACGCCAAGAAAAGAGACGTGTACGACCGCTACGGCGAGGCGGGAGTGGAGGGCAGCGGCCGCACCAGCGGCAGCAGGCCATTCGAGGACCCCTTCGAGTGTGTCTTCACCTTCCGGGACCCGGCCGACGTCTTCAGAGAGTTCTTCGGCGGCCGGGACCCGTTTTCGTTCGACTTCTTTGGAGACCCGCTGGAGAACTTTTTGGGGGGTCGAAGGAGATCCCGAGGAAGCCGAAGCCGGGGGTCCGCGTCGCTCTTCTCCGCCTTCAGTGAATTTCCAGCATTTGGAGGTGGTTTTTCTCCTTTTGATACAGGGTTTACCTCATTTGGTTCCATTGGGAATGGGGGCCTCTCTTCCATCTCCATGTCCTGTGGTAGAGGGGGGATGGGCAACTTTAAATCTATGTCGACTTCCACCGAAATCATGAACGGCAAAATGATCACCACCAAGAGAATCGTGGAGAATGGCCAAGAAAGGATAGAAGTGGAAGAAGATGGGGAGCTGAAGTCCCTGATAATAAATGGCAAAGAGCAGTTGTTAAGCACTGATACCAAGTGATCCTGGTCCATGTTGAACTTAGAGCACAACTTGAGAATAGCAGGGCGTTCTTCTTCTTCTTTTTTTTTTTTGAAGATTGTAAGCAAGCTCTACTTGCAAAACAACTGTACTCAAGAATTTATGAACAGTTCGTGCCAACGCCAATTTGTTGCTACTGTTGGACCACAAAATAGGACCTCTGTTTTTCTTTAAAACTGTTGTAAATATCTGTAATGCACTTTGCTATTTATTAAACATAACCCCAGGGCAGACGCTGCTTATTTCGTGTTACTGAGACAGAATGTTCACCAGGGCACCTTCAACCTGGCCTTTCTACTTTATTTGCAATGTGAACCTAGTGGTTTGCTCTGAAGTTAATGTTGCCAAGATAAATCAGTTTACTTCCATTTTTTTAGCACAAAGAAGAGATATGAATATATTAATAATACTTTTGGTTTAAAGATGCCGTTTAGTTCCACATGTTGCTGGTGACACAGTGAGAGTTAACTGTTTAAATAAAACGTTAAGCCTAGGCTTTTTAAAAACAGGTAAGCCTGGTAAAGGTAATGTATTTAGTTTCTCATGCCTGCACTAACAATTTACCACAAATTCGGTAACTTGGAACAATGTGTATGTATTCTCTCAAAGTTCTGGAGGTCAGAAATCTGAAGTTGGTTTTATAGGAATGAAGTCACTACAGGGAACGCAGATGGGCGGACTGTAGTCCGAACAGTTGCAGAGTCTAATACAGCTGAGCGGCTACACACAGGTACATACACATTCTCTCTCTCCCCGCCCCCAACTCATTCTCCCTCCAAAGGCTAGGGCAGAACACTCAAGTGAATTCCTCAGAGTACACAATTGACTATGAGCAGCCTCAGGACAGTATTCAAATAGCTTGACTTAAGCAATAATGAAAAACCAAACAAACAAACAAAAAAAAAACGGTGGTGATGACCAAAAACAATGAAAATCGCATTGCTAGCTTTTGATTGGTTCTGCAACTATGACGGCTGGAAATGTAAAAAGCATTTCTGTAAGGCTACACACAGTCTTCCCATTGCCACATGCACAGTGTATCTCATCTCAGGTTGACAAAAGCCAGAAATTTTGGAAAGCTTTGAATAGTGGAAAGTTTGGAATATTGATTGAGTGGTGCAACATACACAGATCTGAGAGGTAGCTTTCTGTTGGCACATTTTATGCCCTCAAAATCTTTTGGGGCATAGTTGCTTTAGGATATTCCATTACAAAGTGTACAACCCCCACCCATTGGTCATCTCCAAAGAAAGGTTAGCATAAGGCATGAGACTGAAAAATATCTGAACTGGACAGGCTAAAAATGCAGCTTGTTTTCTCATCTGAAATTATAATCACTATTTGTGAGTCTACCACCTAGGGTATCAGTCTTGATTATACTGTATCTTCATGTCTCATACACATCTCATTGTGGTTCCTTCTTTATATCTTTAATTATAAACTTGTCTTTTCTGCTAGTTTTCAGGACTTTCACATCAGTATTCTATAAATGGTAATACTGGTGTTCCCTGGTATCTCAGCTGGTAAAAAATCTGCCTGCAGTGCAGTAGACCCCAGTTCCATTCCTGGGCCAGGAAGATCCCCTGGAGAAGGGATAAGTTACCCACTCCAGTATTCTTGGGCTTCCCTGGTGGCTCAGATGGTAAAGAATCCACTTGCAATGTGGGAGACCCGTTTGATCCCTGGGTTGGGAAGATCCCCTTGAGGTGGGCATGGCAACGCACTCCAGTATTTTTGCCTGGAGAATCCGCATGGACAGAGGAGACTGGCAGGCTACAGTCCGTGGAATCACAAACAATTGGACACGACTGAGTACAGCATGGGAGGGTGTGAATTCGAGTTATTCCTTCAACATATTGGCCACTGCCCTCAATATAAAATTAATGAGATATTTCACATTAAGTCTTCAAATAATGCTATGTATTTTACACTTACAGTGTATTTTATGCTTACACTTATGTCAATTTGGACTATACATCTTAAGTGCCCAGTAGTCATATGTAGTTAGTGGCTAACTTCATCAGATAACATATGATCAATGTTTGTAAATGTTCCATTAATCCATCTAAAAGTGCATATTTTCAATATTCTAATTAAAAAGCTCAACACACCTAATTCTGAAAGTGATGTCTTAAAATATTTCCCCATTTAACTGAATTTTGCTCAATTTACATTTGAAATATTTAATAGTTTTTACTTTAAACATATAGCTGCTGAATTGGCTCACATAGGTTTGACTGTTTCCTCATAAAGTTTGCCTTTTAAAAATGTTTAATCATGATAAAATACCCCAACAAAAGATTTACCATCTTAACCACTTTTAAGGGTACAGCTTGGTAGTGTTAATTACAGTCATATTGTTGTGCAACCAGTCTCCAGAACTGTTCATCTTGAAAAGCTGAAACTATATACCCCTTAACATCTCCACAGTTTCCGCCACTTCATAGTCCCTAGCAACCTCCATTTTACTTTCTGTCTCTATGAATTTGACTACTCTAGGTTCCTCATGTTAGTGGAGTCATACAGTATGTGTCTTTTTGATACTGACTTATTTCGCTCAGCATCATGTCCTCTGGGTTGGTTCATGTTGTCATATATGTTGTCAGAATTTCCGTTATTTTTAAGGCTGAATAATATTCCATTGTATAGATAGACCACATTTTGCTTATCTGTTCATCTGCCACTGGACATGGGTTTCTCTCACCTTCTGGCTATTGTGAATAATGCTGCTATGAACATGGGTATACAAATATCTCTTTGAGAGGCTGCTTTCAATTATTTTGGGTATATACCCAGCAGTGGAGTTGCTGGATCATCTGGTAATTCTATTTTTAATTTTGTGAGGAGCTGACATACTGTTTTCCACAATGTACCATTTTACACTCCCACCAACAGCACTATGAGGGTTCCAGTGAAGGAACCGTGTGGGGAGGAATCTGAGCCCCATATCAGGTATCCCAGACAGCAAGGAGAACTTCCAGAATATCTGGATTTGAAGGTCAGTGGGGCTCACTTTTGGGAGAACCAGAGGGCTGTAGGAAACAGACTTTACTTTTCAAGGATGCACACAAAATCTCATACACTCTAGGGCCCAGAGCAAAAGCAGGAATCCGCTAGTCTTGGAGAACTGCCGGGAGCCAGCGTGGAGAATCCCGCCTATGGCAAAGGTCATGAGGAAGAGGCCTGATGGGCAAAGGTGAGATCAGGACTCAAGGGACCCCCTGGATCTGCTTGAGCATCTACCCCTCAACCAGAATCTGTCTTACTATTTTATGTCTTTCACCAACTCTTCTGACATTAACAGGGGGCTGTCCCCAACCACCTTTCTCTGGAAAGAGTTAACTTAGGGCTCTAGTTGATAAATCTCCTGGGCATGAAAGGAATGTTTCAAACCCCTGTTAGCATTCTAGCTTACTTGACAGGTTTATCCAGACTCTTTCAACATTGTTGAGCCAATGCTTGCTGCCAAGTTCTCACATCCCTTATCCATTGTGTTCCTGGGGGTGCATATAGTCAGGATGCAGAAATAACAAGCAGTAGCTTTAGCATTAGCAACATCACTTCATGGGAAATAGATGGGAAACAGTAGAAACAGTGGCAGACTTTATTTTGGGGGGCTCCAAAATCACTGCAGATGGTGACTGCAGCCATGAAATTAAAAGACGCTTACTCCTTGGAGAAAACTTATGACCAACCTAGATAGTATATTCAAAAGCAGAGACATTACTTTGCTGACTAAGGTCCATCTAGTCAAGGCTATGGTTTTTCCTGTGGTCATGTATGGATGTGAGAGTTGGACTGTGAAGAAGGCTGAGCGCTGAAGAATTGATGCTTTTGAAGTGTGGTGTTGGAGAAGACTCTTGAGAGTCCCTTGGACTGCAAGGAGATCCAACCAGTCCATTCTGAAGGAGATCAACCCTGGGATTTCTTTGGAAGGAATGATGCTAAAGCTGAAGCTCCAGTACTTTGGCCACCTCATGCGAAGAGTTGACTCATTGGAAAGGACTCTGATGCTGGGAGGGATTGGGGGCAGGAGGAGAAGGGGACGACTGAGGATGAGATGGCTGGATGGCATCATGGACTCAATGGATGTGAGTCTGAGTGAACTCCGGGAGATGGTGATGGACAGGGAGGCCTGGCATGCTGCGATTCATGGGGTCACAAAAAGTCAGACATGACTGAGAGATTGAACTGAACTGAACTGACCATTAGACTTTGAGTTAGCAAGTTATTTCTTTGCTGTAACCCGTTGAATCTTTGCTCCATAAAAATGTAACTCTGTACTTTCAGGGTGACACAGGCTAGAAATTTAAGAAACACTTTAAGGGAAAATTATTGTTCTGGCTGACCAACCTTTATCAAAAAGAGGTCATAAAATATCAACAGGCCTCCGGGCCAGAGGATAATGTACAAAAAATAAGACTCTTCCAGGAAGGAACCTGATATAGATAAAAGTTAATACTGATGGAATGTTGAGTTGACTCTGCATTTTTCACCTTGCTGTATGTATCACTCAGGGTATAAAAGCCCTCTCTGGAAATAAAGTAAGTGGGCCTCGCTCGCTGAAGCTTGGTCACCCTGTGTCATTCTTTCCTTATCTCTATTTCTCTAAATCTCAGTCGCCGCTGCCGTCACCCTGAAGATATCCTGGATCCAACCGGGGCTGGACCATGGCAAGTGGCGCCTGGAACAGGGACATCTGAAGGTAGGTCTCCCCCACTGTTCAGTTTTCGGATGGCTTGGACCCCACTCAGGGTGCCGCGGACCTCCCTGCATAAGATAGGTAGGGAAAGAGGGGTGGGAAGTTTTGGGTTGAGAAGAAACCTGGTTGATAGGTTGAAAGAAACCTGAAGTGTTGATTCTTGCAATATAAGACAAGAAATCTGTACTGAAATCTTAAATCTTTCTCTATAAAATTTCTGACATGGGTAACAGTGAGTCTAAAGAATGACAGGTTTTTATAGGAGTAATTTTGCAACTGTTAAACAAAAGAGAAATTAAGGTTAAAAAAGCTAGCGTTTAACCCTTTTTGACATTTGTACAAGAACAATGTCCTTGGTTTCCAGAAGAGGACACTGTTGATTTAGATACTTGAAAAGGGTAGGGAAACAGTTAAAAACTTACTATACTTTGCACAGGCCAAAAAAGCTTCCTGTAGATGTTTTTGCTCTGTGTAATATTCTGGACCCCCGTCATGAGGCTGTTAGATAGCCTATGGGAGAGGCTATGGCGGTGGATGATGGTGGGTCTCCACCTTCTACACAGATCATATTTTCTGCCATTGACAAAGAAAGAACTTATTAACTCAAAGTCTAATGTTGCTAATGCTAAAGCTACTGCTTGTTATTTCTGCATCCTGACTATATGCACCCCCAGGAACACAATGGATAAGGGATGTGAGAACTTGGCAGCAAGCATTGGCTCAACAATGTTGCAAGAGTCTGGATAAACCTGCCAAGTAAGCTAGAATGCTAATAGGGGGTTTGAAACATTCCTTTCATGCCCAGGAGATTTATCAACTAGAGCCCTAAGTTAACTCTTTCCAGAGAAAGGTGGTTGGGGACAGCCCCCTGTTAATGTCAGAAGAGTTGGTGAAAGACATAAAATAGTAAGACAGATTCTGGTTGAGGGGTAGATGCTCAAGCAGATCCAGGGGGTCCCTCGAGTCCTGATCTCACCTTTGCCCATCAGGCCTCTTCCTCATGACCTTTGCCATAGGCGGGATTCTCCACGCTGGCTCCCAGCAGTTCTCCAAGACTAGCGGATTCCTGCTTTTGCTCTGGGCCCCAGAGTGTATGAGATTTTGTGTGCATCCTTGAAAAGTAAAGTCTCTATTTCCTACAGCCCTCTGGTTCTCCCAAAAGTGAGCCCCACTGATCTTCAAATCCAGATATTCTGGAAGTTCTTCTTGCTGTCTGGGATACCTGATATGAGGCTCAGAGAACCTCCCAGAGAGGCAGGAGGCAATAGAGATCATCCTGGGGATATGGATACTGACAGCAGCTCTTTGGAGAGCTCCATTCTATCATGATGGCACTGCGCTGGCAAGGGCCATTTTGGGACCAACCCTCTAGCTTATTAGCATCAGAACCCAGCCCCACTCTCCTTGCTTGTAGGCACCAGTACTATGATGCTTCAGGTCAAGCAGCTAGCCAAGTGGGGACAGAGGGCCTCTTGCTAACAAGCTGGCTGCCTAAGACCCCCTGAGATCTCAGCCACCCAGCACCTGGACCCATTCACCAGAGGGCCCAGGACCTGGACTCCTACCAGTGCACCAGCACTAGCCCAAGGATGCCTAGGGCCCAGGCCCCATCCTCCAGTGGGACAACACCAAATCCAGGACCCCCAAGCCCTGCAGCCAGAGACCCTGGGTCACAACTCCACCCACCAAGGAGCCAGCACTAACCCTTGGACTACCTGGACCCTGACCCTATTCTCCAGCAAGTTGACACCAGATCATGGACCCCTGGGCCATTCAATCAGGGACTCCAGGACCCAGCTCCACCTACAAGTGGCCAGCATTAGCCCCAGACTCAACCCACCCACAAGCAGGCTGGTACAAGCCTCAGGACTCTGTGGGCCCTGGCTCCATGTACCAGCAGGCCAAAACAAGTTTTGTGACATTCCAGACCCCACAGCCAACCCATCAGATTATAAGCTAACTTTGCAGCAGAAATTCTGCAGGCTGGAAGGAAATGGCATGATATATTTAAAGTGATGAAAAACAACCAAAAGTGCCCTACTTGACAAAGCTTTCATTCAGATTCAAAGCAGAGATCAAAAGTTTTACAGACAAGCAAAACTCACAGTCTAGCACCATGAAACCAGGTTTACAAGAATTTTTAAAGAGTGTTCTCTAAGTGGAAAAGTAAAGGCCACAATTTAAAATATGAAAATTATAAAAGAAAAACAATTTCTTTGGTAAAGATAAATATACAACAAAGGTAGTACATCAACCACATATAAGGCTAGCAGGAAGGTTAAAAGACAAAAGTAGTAAAATCATCCATGGTGAGTAGCTAAGGGATACACAAAACAAAAAGTTCTGAAATATGTCAAAAATAGTAAATGTGGAGAGAGTTTGAAAACAGAGTTGTTAAAATGGTTTTGAACTTAAAATATTAACAATTTAAAATAATCACATATAGAGAGAGATTGCTACCAAGGAAACAACATGGTAACCACCAACCAAACATCTATAACACACAAAAAAAATAATCCAAATTAGAAAAGAAGAAGTAAAACTGTCACTGTTTTCAGAGGACATGACACTACACAGAGAAAACCCTAATGATGCCACCAAGAAAACTATTAGAACTCATTAATGACTTTAGTAAAACAGAAATCTGTTGCATTTCCATATACTGACAATGAACTATCAGAAAGAGAAATTAAGGAAACAATCTACTTCCAGTAACATCAAAATAATAAAATACTTAGAAATAAATATAAAAAGATAAAAGACCTATACTGAGAAATTTATAAGGCACTGATAAAAGTAATTGAAGACAACACAAACAGATGGAAAGATGTACCATATTCATGGATTGGAATAGTTAATATTGTTAAAACAACTGTACTACTTAAGGCAATCTACAGATTTAATAAAATACTTATCACAATACAAATGGCATTTTTCAAAGAACTGTTGCATGTACATGGTGATTAAGCAAATAACAAAAGATGGTGTGAAAAAAATGTAAAACACACAAGTTGGTAAGAATGTAAAGAAAAGGGAACTCTAGTGCACTGTTGGAGGCAATGTAAATTGGTGCATCCACAATGGAAAACAGTACAACTGTCATATGATGAAGCAATTCTACTCCTGAGTATTTACACAAAGAAAATAAAAACAGTAATTAGAAAATAGATATGCACCCCAAGGTTCATTGCAGCATCATTTACAATAACCAAAAATATTGGCTATTGAATATTCAGTTCAGTTCAGTCTCTCAGTCATGCCCGACTCTTTGTGACCCCATGAATCGCAGCATGCCAGGACTCCCTGTCCATCACCAACTCCCAGAGTCCACCCAAACCCATGTCCATCGAGTTGGTGATGCCATCCAGCCATCTCATCCTCTGTCATCCCCTTCTCCTCCTACCCCTAATCCCTCCCAGCATCAGTCTCTTTTCCAATGAGTCAACTCTTCACATGAGGTGGCCAAAGTACTGGAGTTTCAGCTTTAGCATCAGTCCTTTCAAAGAACACCCATTGCTGAGCCATAAAAAAGGATGAAATCTTGCCATTGCGACAACATGGATGGACCTCGTGGGTATTACACTTAGTGAAGTAAGACGTATAAAGATAAATACTGTATGATTTCACTTACATGTGGAAAATAAAAGGCAATGCAAATGAACAACCATAACAAAACAGAAACAGACTCACAGATACAGAGAACAAACAGGCTATTGACAGGGGATCAGAGTGGGGAAAGGAGAGTAAAGGGTGAGGGGGATTAAGAGCCAAGCTTTCAGTTGCAAAGTAAGTGTCATAGGTATGAAATAAGAGTGTGAGAAATACAGCCAATAGTTATATAATACATTTCTGTGATGAATGTCATGGCTGGATTTATTGTGGTGATTATTTTGAAGTGTACAGAAGGACTGAATCACCATGTTGTGTAATAGGAACAAACATAGAGCTGCAGGCCAATCATACTTTGAAAACTAAGAAGCATACTCACAGAAATAGCAACCAGCTTTGTGGCTACCAGAGGCAGGGGATGAGAGGAGGGGGAGCGATAAAGAATCTGCCTGCAATGCAGGAGATGCAGGTTCCATCTCTGGGTCTGGAAGACCACCCCCTGGCAGAGGGCAAGGCAACCCACTCCAGTATTCCTGCCAGGAAAATCCCAGGGACAGAGGTACCTGGTAGGCTACAATCCATAGGGTTGCAGAGAATCAGACATGACTAAAGCAGCTGAGCACACAAGCAGTCTATGTACTAATTTCCAGTCATCAGTTCCTTTGCTCAGTCATGTCCAACTCTTTGTGACCCCATGGACTGCAGCACGCCAGGCTTCCCTGTCCATCACCAGCTCCCAGAGCATGTCCAAACTCATGTCCATAATTTCCAGTTATAAGAGAAATAAATACCCAGACTGTAGTTAACAACATTAATTCCTTTAATTTTGTACTTAGATGATGCGTGATCACTAAACTTGTGGTAAAAGTCTCATGATCTAGAAAGTTAGATCACGCTGCTCTCCACCTTAAGTTTAACCAAGGTTGCCTGTCAATTATGTCTCAATAAAACTGGAAGAATCAATGGCAAACAAGCACCTGAATACAATTTTATATTGAGTATATGTTTAAAGGATAATGTTTTAATATATTTGATTCAATAAAATATATTATTAAAATCAACTGCAATCCTCTTTTTACTTTTTTTAATATACATACCAAAAAGCCTTCAATTACATATATGACTTACATTAGATTCCTATTGGACAATTCTGGACCATAAAGAAAACATATTAAGAAATTTTTTAAAAGTAGTGACTCACAAAAAATAATCTCTGATTATAATTCAAAATAATTAGAAAAATTAAGAGAAAAATGACTGCAATTATCTTAATTATATGGGAATTAAGAAACAACCTTCTTTAAAATAAATAGAAGCCACTGACACAAAGAGCAAATCAAAAACATAAATTTAAGTCAAAAAATGAGAGCAATTTATGCAAAACTCTAAGGGATTAAGAAAAATGTTTTATTTATGAATAAAGAAACTTCAATTCTTAATTATTAAGAAAACATAAAGGAACTTAATCTTACCTAAGGAAATTAGAAATGCAGCTATAAAATAAACCAAAGGAAGCAAGGATGGTATCATTAAAAAAAAAACAATAAAACAACAAGCTACAATTAATGAAATAGTAAACGAAAAGAGTAAAATGAAAAAGCAAATCCAAAAGCTATTTCTTTGAGAAGACCAATAATGTAATTCAACATATCATAAATTATAAGAAGGAGAAGGAACAAAAATATTAAAAATTTAAACTTTAATCTTTCATATTTTGATGAAATTTTTTATAAACATTTAAAGGAGTCACATCTAAGGGTAAACTAAATAAAATAAATGAGAATGACAAAAATTTCAAAATAAAAATTTAGTGGAACAAAAATGATAACACTTGAGAATTACAGGGTAAATGTTCTTACATGTACCAAATAAATCGGCACAAACTTATCTAAATGCTTCCAGATGACATAATTTGTCATGCTGGGCACCTTTTAATAATGCTAATAGATACTATTTGCCTGTTCACAGTGACAATATTAAGGTCAGAATGGTTAGGTCTGCCACCCATGGACATTCAACCACAAAAATGAGAGTAAAGATGTGAGCAAATGCTATTAACTCTAGAGAATCTATTCACACAGAAAAACTAAAAGGAAAACAGCAGCATTTACTTTTCAAATTCTTCCCTCATTTTCACTATTTACAAATCCAATAGATACATACATATTTTATAATTGAACAAATACATTGCATGAAGAAAACAAAATAGAATAGATCTTCTGTGGTGTGGGCAAAAAGAGAAAACTGAAGTTAGAGTCCTGTGCAATAATGAATGCATTAATGTAAAGAGATATAAAAATAGGACTACAAAAAACTCTAAGAGATCTAAAGTCATGGAAGTTAATGTAAATCCAGTATATGTCATATAAGTGGGCAAAAATAAGAGGGCTAACTAAGTAGATTAAAACACAAATCCTGCTCCAAGAGTCCTATTTTGATTAAACCCAAATATTCAGGGTTAACATAGGAAGACCCTGAAACCATGAGGAAAGTGGTAGTTTCCATCACGGAAACTTGGGGTGCAGTGACCTGGGCTGGGGTAGGTGTGATGATGTGGTCAAACCCTTCCTCTCTGAGACTCAGTTCTCAGCCTCACTGCCTTCCTCCCGTCCACTGTGTTCATAGGCTCAGACTGACCTCCTCTCCAGCCCCCACCACCAGCCTTTGATGACGTCAGTGTCCCGTGAAGGAGAACTAGCTGACATAGAATCCAACTGCGTACATCCCCACATTTTACTCCAGACCCCAACTCCTGGTCAAAAGAGTTCTGGTCAGCACAGCTCCATCTCTGAGGAGCTGGACTCAGCTAATTCTTTCTCCAATCACAGAGACCCCAACGTCTCTCTCTGGTATGGTCTCACTTCCACTTGATTTATTCAATCCCTCTGAAACTTCTGCTTCCTTTCGGGATCGAGGTCTCCTGTGACCACACCTCAGCGGCTTCCAAGACAAAAACCACTAAAACGATCAGGTCAACCAATGCAATCC
Source organism: Ovis canadensis (assembly GCF_042477335.2). Taxonomy (NCBI): domain Eukaryota; kingdom Metazoa; phylum Chordata; class Mammalia; order Artiodactyla; family Bovidae; genus Ovis; species Ovis canadensis. The sequence continues at coordinate 7,992,825 of NC_091245.1, forward strand.
ATCAGTTCTTCCTTTTGAAATGGAGTCAGACCCCATGGTCCTTACTGGCCATGTCCTCTGTCTCCCTTTAGTCTATGGAAAAACCTTTAGCCAAAGAATGAGTATAGTCAAAGAAATGAGAAAATGCAAGAACAAAGGAAAACAGTCCAACAAAAATAATAGTAAGCAAAGTCAAGGACCTCAGGTTCCTCCTCAGGGGCCATGGCTAATGCTCTGAGCCATATCCCGTGAGCTGCCACAGACACTGAAACCCCCATGAGGTGGGAGGAGTTCACTACATGGTGACCAGATGTAGGCATGAAGAAGCTGCCACAGTTCTGAGAACTGGCCTCAAGGAAATGGGAACAAACCGGCCCTGGGATAGAAGATTAACTGTACTGAAAACAATCAAAATGATGGTGGTCAGACCACTGACTTTGAGATGACTGTCAGAGCTGACTGTGCTGTTTCTACACAGAGGCCCTTCCCTCTGTCAATAAAAGCGCTTGCCCCTGATTGTCCAAGGAGGGAAGAAGTGTTTGGACAGGACTCGCCTCTCTGCACCCACATCCCAGGAACATTCATCCAGCAAACTTTCACATCCACCAGGCTTTCTTCTTTATTGTCTTTTGAGCTGCAAGCAACTGGACTCCACTTTGCTTGCACTTCTATTGAACACCCTCAGGCAAAACCCCTGAAGGATAAATTCACAGCTCAAGTTCCTGCTCCTAGTCCCTGGAGAAAACCACACAACAGTTACACCAATGACTTTACAAAAGGGCCACTACTGCCTGTCAATCCTATTACACACCCTCAACCCTGCCTCTCACTCCTCTCAGAGATCACTGGAAGCCTTTACTGCACTCCTGGAGGCACTTTAACAATGTGTCTCACCACAGACGGTGAGGAGGAATGAGAGGTAGAAATCATCAGAAAGACCAGTACATAACAAAACACCCTGAACTATTGTTTTTGTGAAAAATATAATGTGCTCCACTGGGAGCACTGATTGAACAACAGCAGCAGTACACACCTGAGATAACGGTTTCCTGTTGGCACAGTTGATGCCCCCGATGAACACCATGTTGGGCATGATCGGCCGCGGGTAGTCCATCACAAAGTCTCCTCTGAACAGCCACACGGATCCAGAGGCAAGAATCTCCCCCAGCGACACCTCTCTCTGAAGAAGCTCAGAGGCCATACGTTCATAAGGAGTGAGAGAAACCAGGCAAATGTACTTCAGGCCCAGAGGGTAGAGCATGTTCTTGACCCTTTGGAAGAATGTCATGTGGTCTGGATTCATTGTTAATAACCGAGGAACATAAGAGAAAGGATTTGGGCACGCTGTGCCCTCAACATCTAAGTCACATGGAATTTGCCGCAAGAAAAACACAGCAGGAATGGACAGGTATTTAGCCAGCACTGCCCCACAGGGATAAACAGGGTCCGTTAAAACCACATCGAAGGAACTGGCATTCAGGTCTCTGATCAGGTCCTTGTTATACAACAGTGCCTCACATGACCTTGCAAAGAACAAAGACACATTTTTCAGTGTTGCCATAGTTTCCCAAAACCGTGTTAGAAAATGTACTCTTTCAAAAAACTGATCAGGACGGCCCTTCATGATGGAATCAAACTGGTCCTGGGTGTACGGAATGGCATAGGTTTTCGTGGTGAAAAAGTCCTCTGCCTTGATGTGGATATTCACCTCCGGAGACAGGACCACTGCCTGGTGACCTCTGGCGTGGAGCTCGCGCACAGCTTGCCGCATGCTGAGCCAGTGGCTGCCCTCCATGGGGGCCACCAGCACCTTCCCAGCCTCGGCCCATCTCCCAACGCACAGACAGAGCAGGAGTCCAGCCAGCACCTGCCGCCGAAGCTGCAGTCCCAGGGCCATCTCTGCATGAACCAGAAGGAACTGAGTCCCTGGTGGGGCTGTGCCACCTATATGTGTTCCCTTATCTTTGTTTTATCATCAAGTCACTTAAGCAAAATGGCATGTCATTGGAAGGCAGGGATTGATGATTACACATATATTACACCATACATCTATGCCTGTGTTTTATCACCTCTGCTTTCATCCGGAAAGAACACTCCCCCTTATCTTGGAAAAACTCCTTTGACTCTGCTGCTCCCTCTGGGGAGCATTCTAGTTCACTCTCTTGTTCTTCATCCAAGACCTAAAGCAAGACTGTGCCTGCCCATTCCCTTGGTCACCTCCAACCTCTCTGCCAACCGTGTTCTCTGGGGCTGGACTGAACACTGAGGAGTCACCTCTGCCCCAGTCCCCATCCAGAACCTCTCCTGGATGTGACCTTATCTGAGAACTCTTGAATCTCTTTCCCCCCACTCATGGGTGAACACAGAACACATCCAGAGAAACATATCACATTGCTAAGACAGCTTTCTCTCAGCAAAAAGGGGATGGTGGCCGCTCTGGTTTGTTCCTGTTCCACAATGGACACCTCTTGTACTGTTCAGCAGACAGTTTATTGGAGCAGCCATCAGATATGGAAACATCTGAAAAGATCCCTGATGGAGACAGCAGAAGGACTGGTTAAGAACTCTTTATCTGTTGTATGGAATACATGTTGCTGTTACCTAAAGCGTTGGTTTTTCCAGTAGTCATGTTCAGATGAGAGAGTGGCCCAGAAAGAAGGCTGAGCACCAAAGAGTTGATGCTTTCTAACTGTGGTGCTGGAGAAGAACTGGCGGGTCCCTTGGACTGCAAGGAGATCAAACCAGTCCATCCTAAAGGAAATCAACCCTGAATATTCGTTGGAAGGACTGATGCTGAAGCTGAAGCTCCAATACTTTGGCCAGCTGATGTGAACAGCAGACTCACTGGAAAAGACACTGATTCTGGGAAGGACTGAGGGCAAGAGGAGAAGGAGGTGACAAAGGATGAGATGGTTGGATGACTTCACTGACTCAATGGACATGCGTTTGAGCAAACTCCAGAAGATAGTGAAGGACAAAGAAGCCTGCCATGCTGCAGTTCATGGGGTCACAAAGAGTTGGACAATACTTGGCGACTGAAGAAGAAGAACAGCAATAAAGCATTAGTGGGGAAGCAGACCTTAGCAACGACACAGCAGGGTTAAAGGGCGCCGCCCCCCAAGGTCTGCTCACCCTGGGACAGGAGGGTTTCCCCTGGCTTCAGAACAGGCTCTCTCAACTCCTCTTCTGATGCTGAAGGTGCCAGTTGTCCATTACACTGTTTAGGGACTGAAGTGTACATTAATCGGGGCCTTCATTACATCTTATAGCTTATGTTCAGATAACAGGTGTCCATCTCTATATGTAAAATAAATAGCAAGTTCCTACTGTATATCACAGGGAAGAGTTTCAATGCCTTGTAAGAATCTATAATGGAAAAGAATCTGAAAAAGAATATATATCTGAATCACTTTACTGTACAACAGAGACTAACACAAGATTGCAAATTAATTATGCTTCAAGCATAATTGACAGCTACATGCAAAAGAATCGAGCTGGATTAATCTCTCATGCCATGAGCAAAAATAAATTCAAAATAGAGTAAAGACTTAAGTGTAAGACCTAAAACCATAAAACTTCTAGTAGAGGACATCGGCAGTATGCTCTTTAACTTCGATATTAGTAATACATATTTTGGGAGGATATGACTCCTCAGACAAGAGAAATAAAAGTAAAATAAACAAATGGACTTTATCAAACTAAAATCTTTTGATCAGCAAAGAAAATTACAAGCAAAAGGGAAAGGCCACTTACCGAATGGAAGAAGATATTTGCAAATGACACATCTAATAATAGGCTAATATCCAAAGTACACGAAGAATTCATACAAGTCAACAACAACAAAACGTGATTAAAAATGGGCAGAAGACACAAATTGACATTTTTCCAGAGAAGACATACAGAAGGCAAACAGGTACATAAAAAGATGCTTCACGTCACTAATCATCAGAGAAATGAAGATCAAATCATAAGGAACTATTGCTTCACACCTGTCAGAATGACTATTATCAAAAAGATGATAAACAACAAGTACTGGCAAGGATGCAGAAAAAGGCGAACTCTAGGGCACTGTTGGTGTCAACGTAAATTGGGAGAGCCACTATGGAAAACACTACAGAGATTCTCAAAAAGGTCAAAAAAGGACTACCATATGATCCAGAAATTCTACTGCTGGGTGTTCATACAAAGAAATGGAAATCACTAATTAGAAAAGCTATATACACCCATATGTTTGTTGTACTGCTGTTTACAGTAGCCAAGATATATTGGCTATTGAATACTACTCAGCCATAAGAAAGAAAGAAATCTTGTCACCTTGTCTCGGTCCATGGATGGACCTAGAGGGTATTATGCTCAGTGAAGTAAGACCGAGAAAGACAAATACTGCATGATTTCACTTACACGTGGGGAAGAAGACAAAGCAAATGAGCGACCATGGCAAAACAAACAGACTCATAGAGACAGACGAACAAGCAGCTGGCAGAGGGGATGGGGGTGGAAAGGAGAGAGAAGGGCACAGGGGATGAGAATACAGACTCTCTTGTGCATATGCACAATGGAATATCACACAGCCACATAAGAGAACACATTTGAGTCAGCCCTAATGAGGTAGATGAACCCAGAGCCTGCTACACAGAGCAAAGAAGTCAGAAAGAGCAAAACAAATATATATTAATGCCTATGTCGGAGAAGGACATGGTAACCCACTCCAGTATTCTTGCCCAGAGAATTCCTTGGACAGAGGAAGCTGGTGAGCTACAGTCCGTGGGGTCACAAGGAGTCAGACATGACTGACTGGCACTTTCTTTCAATGCATGTATATGGACTCTAGAAAGACTGTACTAATGAACCTATTTGCAGAGCAGCAATGGAGACACAGACACGGAGAACAGACTTGTGGACACAGTGAGGGGAGGAGGCGGGGGGGGGGGGGGATTGAGAGCATAGCAGGGAAACATAAATTACCGTGTGTGAAACACATAGGCCGTGGAAATCTGCTGTGTGGTGCAGGGCGCTCCAATCAGGCGCTTCGTGACAACCTAGAGGGGTGGGGCAGAGTGGGAGATGCAGAGGGGTTCGAAAGAGAGGAGTTCTACGTATACCTGTGGCTGATTCATGTTGACGTATGGCAGAAACCAAGACAATTTTGTAAAGCAATTATCCTCAAATTAAAAAGTTTTTTTAAAAGATCCAAACTTCCAGTTGCAAAATAAATGTCACAGGTATGAAACAAGAGTGCAAGAAACAGAGTCAAAAGTTATGTAACACCTTTCTACTGTGAATATCATGACTGGATTTGTCATGGTGATTCTTTGGAAGGGTATGGAAGTACTGAATCACTATGTTGTCTAGCAGAACTAACATAGTGCTGTGGTCAATTATGTTTCAAAAACCAACAAATGCATAGAAATGGAAATCAGATTTGTGGCTACCAGAGGCAGAGAGCAGGGGCAAAGGGGAGATGGATGAAGGCAGTCTTCAATTATGAGAGAAATAAGGACAGGGGTGTAATGTACAACATGATAGATATAATTAACACAATTGTACGTTACATATGAACATCGTTGAGAGAGTATATTCTAATAATTCTCATCACAAGGTAAAAAAGTTTTTCTGCTTCTTTAATTTTGTATCTGTATAAGATGATGAATGATCACTAAACTTGTTATAGCAATCGCCTCATGATCTAGAAAAGTCAAATCACTCTGCCATCCACTTTAAGCTTATTCAGGGCTGCCTGTCAATTATACCTCAATAAAACTGAAAGAAATGATAGCAAATGAACACCTTTAACTTTTTTACACTGAGTATATCTTTAAAGGATAATATTATATATATATGATTTAATAAAATATACTACTAAAATTAACGTAACCCTCTTTTTGTTTTTCTAAGTATGCCAACTAAAAAGCTTTCAGTTACACATGTGCTATGCGTTATACTTCTATTGGGTAATTCTGTAATAGACCAGAAAGAAGACTTATTGGGAAATTTTTTAGAGCAGTGGCTTCACAAGAAACATTCTCTGATTACAATCCAAAATAAATAGGAAAAATAGGAGAAAGGTGGCCTCAATAAATCTTAACCACGTGGGAACTGAGACACAACCTTGTTAACACCAGCAACAACGAACGGCAGGGCTCCCCTGGTGGATCAGTGGAAAAGAATCCGCGGGCAATCGCAGGAGACCCAGGTGCAATCGCTGATCTGGGAAGACCCCGCAAGCCTCAGAGCAACGAAGCCCGAGGGCCGCACCGATTGAGCCTGTGCTCTAGAGCCTGGGAACCACAGCTAATGAACCCACGTTCCACAACTACTGACGCCGGCACCCCCTAGAGTCTGTGCTGCCCAACAAGAGAAGCCACCGCAACGAGAAGCCTGGACCTTGCAACGAAGAGTAGACCCTGCTTGCGGCAACTAGAGGAAAGCCTGAGCAGCAACAGAGATTCAGCGCAGCCAAAAATAAATAAATAACCAATAAAGTAATGTTTAAAAACAGATAGTCACTGACTCAAAGAGGAAATCAAAAACAAAGTTTAAGTTGAAAAACAGAAAGAAAATGAGAACAATTTATTTCAAAATCTAAGGGATCTAAGAAGTGCTTTATTTATGACCATCAATTCTTTATTATTAGGAAAGCAAAAGAAAACTAATGCTTACCTCAGGAAAGCAGGAAAACGGCTATAAAATCAACTAAGCAAGGATGACATCATCAATAAAAAACAAGTGGCAACTAATGAAACAGAAAACAAAAATAGTAAAAAGAACAAGCAAACCCATAAGCTATTTCTTTGAGAAGACCAGTAAAATAATTCAACATGTCATAAACCTTAAGAAGGAGAAGAAACAGAAATGCAAAAGATTTAGATTTTGATATTTCATATTTTGAAAAAATGGTCCATTAATATCAAAGACATCACCTCTAAGGGTAAAGTGAAAGTCCTTCAGTCATGTCCGACTCTTTGTAACCCCATGGACTGTAGCCCACCAGGCTCCTCTGTCCACGGGATTCTCCAGGCAAGAATACTGGAGCGGGCAGTCATTCCCTTCTCCAGGGGACCTTTCAGACCCAGGAATCAAACCAGGGTCTCCTGCATTGCAGGCGGAGTCTTTACCATATGAGCTACCAGGGAAGCCCACCTCCAAAGGGAAACCTCTAAGTGTAAACCACACTAAATAAATGAGTGACAAAATCTCAAAGGAAAAACAACAGTAGAGTGGAGCAAAAGTGATTACTAGTGTGGTTACCATGGCAACATTTGAGCACTTCAGTGTACATGATTTTTCACGTACCACATCAATTGGCACAAGCATATCCAAATGCCTTCAGATGATACACCATGTCCTGCTGGGCACTTTATAATAATTAGATACTATTTGTGTGTTTACAATGACAGTATAAAGTCAAAATAGTTAGGTCACATGGCCAAGGTAATTCAGCCAGAAAAATGGGAGTGAGGATTTGAACCAATACAGTTACCTCTAGAGAATATATTCACGCAGAAAAACTAAAAAGAACAGAGTGGCAAATGCTCTTTAAATGCTTCCTCACTTTCCACCTTTTACAAATCTAGTAGATACATACATGGTTTATAGTTGCACAAATGCACTGCATATAGGAAGAAAGCTAAGCAGAAGAGACTGTGGTGTGAGCAAAAATGGGATGTGAAGATAGAGTCCTTTGCCATAATAAACACAGGACTATAAAGGGATATAAAGGTAAGAATACAAAAACTATCAGAGATCTAAAGTCATGGAAGTTAATATCCACTCAGCACATGTCATATAAGTGGGCAAAAAAAAGAGGGCTAACTAAGTAGATTAAAAAACAAACCGTACCCCTATGAGTACTATTCCAATTAAACCCAAATATTCAGGGTTAACATGGGAAGAATCTGAAACCATGAGGAAAGTGGTAGTTTCCATCATGGAAACCTGGGGTGCAGTGACCTGGGCTGGGGTAGGTGTGGTGATGTGGCCAGAAACTTCCTCTTTGAGACCCGCTTCTCAACATCACTGCTCAGTTTTACCTGCTCTCCAGGCCCCATCACTGGTCTTTGATGACGTCCCACCTTAAACACCTATCTAACATGCCATTCAGCTATGTATATCCCCACATTTTACTCCATACCCGAACTCTTGCTCAGAGACTTATGGCAGGCACAACTTCATCTCTGAAAAGTTAGACCATGTTATTTCTTTCTCCAATCACAGAAGACCCAGACTTTTCTCTCCACTATTGTCCCGCTTCCACTTAATTTATTCAACCTCTCTGAAATTCTCCTTCCATTTGGCATTAATTCTCCTGTAACCACACCTCAATCTCTTCCAAGACAAAACCACTTGGAACTATCAGATCAACAAATACAATCTGCCGGTTCTTTCTTGGTTTGATGGTGCCAGACCCCATGGTCCTTACCGGCCATGTCCTCTGTCTGCCTTCTGTCTGTGGAAAACCTTTAACCCAAGAATGACTTTAGTCAACGAAGTGAGAAAATGCAAAAACAAAGGAAAACAGTCCAATGAAACTAAATAGTCAGTAAGCAAAGTCAAGGACCTCAGGTTCCTCCTCAGGGGCCATGGCTAATGCTCTGAGCCATATCCCGTGAGCTGCCACAGACACTGAATCCCCCATGAGGTGGGAGGAGTTCACTACATGGTGACCAGATGTAGCCATGACATAGAAGCTGCCACAGTTCTGAGAACTGGCCTCAAGGAAATGGGAACAAACCGGCCCTGGGACAGAAGATTAACTGTACTTAGAGCAATTAAACCTGGAGAAGGAAACCGCCACCTACTCCAGTATTCTTGCCTGGAAAATTCCATGGAAAAAAGAGCCTGGCAGGCTACCATCAATGGGGTCACAAAGAGTTGGCCACAACTGAGTGACTGAGCACAAAGCAATCAACATGATGGTGGTCAGACCACTGATGACCAACTTCAAGACCACTGTCAGAGCTGACTGTGCTGTTTCTACACAGAGGCCCTTCCCTCTGTCAATAAAAGTGCTTGCCCCGGATTGTCCAAGGAGGGAAGAAGTGTTTGGAAAGGACTCACCTCTCTGCATCCCCATCCCGGGAACATTCATCCAAGCAAACTTTCACATCCATCAGTCTTGCTTCTTTATTGTCTTTTGAGCTGCAAGCAACCGGACTCCACTTTGCTTACACTTCTATTGAACACCCTCAGGCAAAACCCCTGAAGGATAAATTCACAGCTCAAGTTTCTGCTCCTACTCCACTGCAGAAAACCTTACAACAGTTACACTGATGACTTTACAAAAGGGCCACCACTGCCTGTTAATCCTGTTACACACCCTCAACCCTGCCTCTCACTCCTCTCAGAGATCACTGGAAGCCTTTACTGCACTCCTGGAGGCACTTTAACAATGTGTCTCACCACAGACGGTGAGGAGGAGAATGAGAGGCGGAAATCATCAGAAAGACCAGTACCTCCTGAAGCACCTGGAATTAAGTTGTTGTTGTTGCTGTTTTTTAATGTGTTCCAGGTAGCATGAGTGGTAAAGAACCCACCCGACAATGCAGGAGACCAAACAGATGCGGATCCCATCCCTGGGGCAGGAAGATCACCTGGAGGAGGTCATGGCGACCCACTCCAATATTCTTGCCTGGAGAATCCCACGGAGCCTGGTGGGGGCCACAGTCCTTAGGGTCACTCAGAGTTGGACACCAAAGAGGAGACTTAGCAAACACATTGCTTAAGGCAGCAGTACACACCAGAGAAAATGGCTTCCGGTTGGCACAGTTGATGTCCCCAGTGAACACCATGTTGGGCATGATCGGCCGCAGGTAGTCCATCACAAAGTCTCCTCTGAGCAGCCACACGGATCCAGAGGCAAGAATCTCCCCCAGCGACACCTCTTTCTGAAGAAGCTCAGAGGCCATACGTGCATAAGGAGTGAAAGCAACCTGGCAGATATACTTCAGGCCCGGAGGGTAGAGCATGTTCTTGACCCCTTGGAAGAATGTCATGCAGTCTGGATTCGTTGTTAATATCCTAGCAACACATGAGAAAGGGTTTGGGCACGCTGTGCCCTCAACATCTAAGTCGCAGGGAACAGACGCAAAAATAAATACACATCGGGAATGGACAGGTGCTTAGCCAGCACTCCCCCACAGGGATAGGCTCCACCGTCCCTGGGATTCTTCAGGCAGGAACACTGGAGTGGGTTGCCATTTCCTTCTCCAATGCATGAAAGTGAAAAGTGAAAGTGAAGTCGCTCAGTCATGTCTGACTTCTAGCGACCCCAATGACTGCAGCCTACCAGACTCCTCCGTCTGTGGGATTTGCCAGGCAAGAGTACTGGAGTGGGTTGTCATTGCCTTCTCCAACAGGGATAAATAGGGTCTGTTAAAACCACATGAAAGGAACTGGCATTCAGGTCCTTGTTAAACAGCAGCCCCTTACAAGACCTTTAAAAGAGCAAAGACACATTTCCAAAGCTGCCATAGTTTCCAACAACATCGTTACAAAATGTACTCCTTCAAAACTCAGAATAAAATGGCCCTACGTGAGGAAATCAGATTTATTCTGGGTATACAGAATGGTATAGCTTTTCGTGATGAAAAAGTCCTCTGCTTTGGTTTGCACATTGACCTCCAGAGATAATGCTTGGTGACCTCTGGCATGGAGCTCTTACATGGCCTCCCGCATGCTGAGCCAGTGGCTGCCCTCCATGGGGACCACCAGCACCTTCCCAGCCTCAGCCCATCACTGGGCTGGTATTCCCATCTCTTTCAGAATTTTCCACAGTTTATTGTGGCTGGGCAGAAGTCCAGCCAGTGCCTGCTGCTGAAGCTGCAGTCCCAGGGCCATCTCTGCACAAACCAGACTGTCTGGTCTGTGCCATCTGTATTTCTTGCCTTTATCTTATCACCAAGTCACTTAGGCAAAATGGCATGTCATTGGAAGGCAGTGTGCCCTCCTTACATTAATCATTACAGGATAAGCCCATGCCTGGGTTTCATCACCTCTGATTTCACCCAGGAAATGGTTACCCTTCTTATCTTGGAAAAACTCTTCTGACCTACTACTCCCAATGGGGAGCATTCTAGTTCACTCTCTTGTTCTTCATCCAATTTCCAAAGCAAGACTGCCTACGCGTTCCCTTGGTTGCCTCCTACCTCTCTGCTAACCCTGTTCTCTGGGGCTGGACTGAACTCTGAGGAGTCACCTCTGCCCCATTCCCACCCAGAACCTCTGCTGCATATGACCTTATCTGAGAACTCTTTAAACTCTTTCCCTCCATCATGGGTGAATACGGAGCACATCCAGGGAAACGTATAAGATCATGAGAACAGCCCTCTCTCAGCAGGCTGAGTCAGGATGGTGGCTTCCTGGTTTGTTCCTGTTCCATACTGGACACCTCTTGCACTCCCCAGAGAGAGTCTGTTGGAGCAGCTGCCTGATATGGAAACATCTGGAAGGATCCTTGAGGACAACAGCAGAAGAGCTGCTTGAGAATTCTTTATCTGCCTCGTGGAATAGAACTTCCTGTTATCTAAATCATCAGTGGGCAAGGCAGCTCTTTGTAATGACAGTGGGGTTCAGAGGATGCCAGGCTCCAGGGCCTGCTTCACTTTGAACAGGAGGATCAGACCCATGCCTCCATGCAAGCTCTCTGAATCCTCCTCTGATGCGAACCCCACTAGGCTTCCGCTGCTCTGTGTAGGGATGAAGTGAGCATTATTCTGGATCTTTATTACATCTATAGTTTATGTTCAGGACTTCCCAGATGGTGCAGTAGTAAAGAATTCTCCTACAAATGCAGGAAACACAAGAAGTGTGGATTCAGTCCCTAGGTTGGATGTAGGAAGATCCCCTAGAGTAGGAAATGGTAACCCATACTAGTATGCTTGCCTGGAAAATTCCACAGACAGAAGAGTCTACACAAACTGTACAATAAAGGTCTTAATGACCCAGATAACCACGAAGGTGTGGTCACTCACCAAAGCCAGACATCACTGAGTGTGAAGTCAAGAGGGCCTTAGGAAGCATTACTCCAAAAAAAAAAGCCAGTGGAAGTGAAACAATTCCAGCTGAGCTATTTGAAATCCTAAAATTGAGGCTGTTAAAGTGCTGCACTCAATACACCAGCATATTTGGAAAACTCAGCAGTGGCAACAGGACTAGAAAAGGACAGTTTTCATTCTCATTTCAAAGAAAGGCAATGCCAAAGAATGTTCCAACTACTGGACAATTGGGCTCACTTCACGTGCTAGCAAGGTAATGTTCAAAATTCTTCAAGCCAGGCTTCAACAATACATGAACCGTGAACTTCCAGATGTTCAAGCTGGTTTTAGAAAAGGCAGAGGAACCAGAGATCAAATTTCCAACATCCACTGGATCATCAAAAAATCAAGAGAGTTCCAGAAAAACATCTATTTCTGCTTTATTGACTATGCCAAAGCCTTTGACTGTGTAGATCACAATAAACTGTGGAAAATTCTGAAAGAGATGGGAATACCAGACCACCTGACCTGCCTCCTGAGAAATTGGTGTAGCTCAAGAAGTAACAGTTAGAACTGGACATGGAACAACAGACTGGTTCCAAATAGGGAAAGGAATACATCAAGGCTGTATATTGTCACCCTGTTTATTTAACTTATATGCAGAGTACATCTTGAGAAATACTGGGCTGGAAGAAGCACAAGCTGGAATCAAAATTGCTGGGAGAAATATCAATAACCTCAGATATGCAGATGACACCACCCTTAAGGCAGAAGGTGAAGAAGAACTAAAGACACTCTTGATGGAAGTGAAAGAGGAGAGTGAAAAAGTTGACTTAAATTCAACATTCAGAAAACAAAGATCATGGCATCTGATCCCATCACTTCATGGCAAATAGATGGAAAAACAGTGGAAACAGTAGCAGACTTCATTTTTTGGGCTCCAAAATCACTGCAGATAGTGACTGAAGCCACGAAATAAAAAGACACTTACTCCTTGGAAGAAAAGTTATGACCAACCTAGACAGCATATTAAAAAGCAGAGACTTTGCCAACAAAGGTCCATCTAGTCAAGGCTATGGTTTTTCCAGTGATCATGTATGAATGTGAGAGTTGGACTATAAAGAAAGCTGAGCACCAAAGAATTGATGCTTTTGAATTGTGGTACTGGAGAAGACTCTTGAGAGTCTCTTGGACTGCAAGGAGATCCAACCAGTCCATCCTAAGGGAGATCAGCCCTGAGTGTTCATTGGAAGGATTGATGTTGAAGCTGAAATTCCAGTACTTTGGCCACCTGATGCGAAGAGGTGACTCATTTGAAAAGACCCTGATGCTGGGAAAGATTGAAGGCAGGAGAAGGGGACAAGAGAGGATGAGATGGTTGGATGGCATCACCGACTCAATGGACATGAGTTTGGGTGAACCCCAGGAGTTGGTGATAGACAGGGAGGTCTGGCTTGCTGCGGTTCATGGGGTCGCAAAGAGTCAGACACGACTGAGAGACTGAACTGAACTGAGGCTTCAACACTATGTGAACCAAAAACTCCAGATGTGCAAGCTGAATTTAGAAAAGGTAGAAGAACAAGAAATCCAATTGCCAACATCTGTTGGATCATAGAGAAAGCAAGAGAACTCCAGAAAAACATCTATTTCTGCTTCACTGACTATGTGCAAGCCTTTGACTGGATCACAACAAACTGGAAAATTCTAAAAGAGATGAGAATACTAAACCACGTTACCTGCCTCCCAAGAAACCTGTATGCAGCTCAAGAAGCAACAGTTAGCACTGGACATGGAACAACAGACCTGTTCCAAACTGGGAAAGGAATACATCAAGGCAGTATAATGTCACCCTGCTTATTTAACTTAGATGAAAGTACATCATGCAAAATGCAAAGGGTGGATGAATCACAACCTGGAATCAATTTCCAGGAGCAATATCAACAACCTCAGATATGCAGATGATACCACTCTGATGGCAGAAAACAAAGAATACTAAAGAGCCTCTTGATGAGAGCTAAAGAGCACAATGAAAAAGCTGGCTTAAAACTCAACATTCATACAACTAAGATCATGGCATCTAGTCCCATCACTTCATGGCAAATAAATAGCAAAAAATTGGAAAGAGTGACAGGTGTTATTTTCTTGCGTTCCAAAATCATTGTGGACATTGACTACAGCTTCAAAAATAAAAGACACATGTTCCCTGGAAGAAAAGCTATGATAAACCTAAACAGAGTATTAAAAAGCAGAGACATTACTTTGTCAACAAAATTCAACAGAGTCAAGCTATGATTTTTCCAGTAGTCATGTACGGATGTGAGTGCTGGAGCATAAAGAAGACTAAGCACCAAGAATTGATTGTGCTGGAGAAGACTCTTGAGAGTCCATTGGACTGCATGGAGATCAAACCAATCGATCCTAAAGAAAATCAATCCTGAAAATTCAATGGAAGGACTGAGCTGAAGCTGAAGCTCCAACAGTTTAGCCACCTGAGGTGAACACCCAACTCATCGGAAAAGACACTGATGCTGGGCAAGATTGAAGGCAGGAGAAGGGGACAACAGAAGATAAGATAATTGGATGGCATCACCAAGTCAATGAACATGATTTTAGCAAACTCCATGAGATAGTGAAGGGCAGGGAAGCCTGCTGTGCTGAAGTCCATGGGGTAACTTAGCAATGGAACAATAGCAACAATTCAGGATTATTATAAGAAGACTCTGAAACGACGAGGAATGCAGTAGCTCCCACCATGGAAATGTGAGGTGTGATGACTGGGCTGGGGTAGGCGTGGTGATGAGGTCAAACCCTTCCTCTTTGAAACTCAGTTTTCTTCATTACTGTGCCCTCTGCCACTGTGTTCATAGGCTCAGTTTTTCCTCCTCTCCAGCTCCCACCACTAGCCTTTTATGACCTCAGTATCCCAAGTTGATGATCCATCTGGCATGCATCTAACTATGTACCTCCCGCCTCCCCTCTAAACCCCAACTCCTGATCAGAAGATTTCTGGTCAGCACAGCTCCATCTCTGAAAAGTTGGACTCAATTATTTCTTTCTCTGATGAGAGAGAGCCCAACTTCTGTCTGCAGTATTGTCTCACTTCCACTTAATTTATTCAACCTCTCTGAAACTTCTGCTTCCTTTCAGTGTTTAGATTTCCAGCGACCACACCTGAGATCTTTCCAAGACAAAATCACGATAAACTATCAGGACAATAAATGCAGTTTGCCAGTTCTTTCCTTTTCCTATTGAACACCCTCAAGCAAAACCCATGATGGATTGCCGGGAGCCAGTGTGAGGAATCCCGCCCGTGACAAGGTCATGAGGAAGGAAGCTGACATACGCAAGGCGTGCTCAGACTTCAGGGACCCCTCTGGAAATTCCTAAGCATGTACCCCAACAAAAATCTGCCGGCTTTTGTGCTCTGCTTTTCCACTCTTCTGACATTTTCTGGAAAAAGTCAATTCAGGGCTTTAGTCTTCTGCATTTGAAAGAGTGTTTCAATCCAAAAACCCCTCTGATGGCTTTCTAGCCTGCCTGCAGGACTCGTACAGCTGCGCATGTGATTGTTTGAGGCCTCCTGACCGCAGGAGGCACAGGAAGCTTAAAACATCCTAGGAATGTAGGAGCTTCCGAGGAGTCAAAATCTTTAGAATAGGACTGATTAAAAGTTTCATTTGTTGAGTCAATACTTGCTGCCAAATTTTCATATCCTTTATTTGTAGATATAGTTGGTATATAGAAAAACAAGTAGTAGACCTTGTATTAGCAACATTAGATCTTTGAGTTAAGTACCTTCTTTGTTATAACCCACTGCACCTTTGTTCTATAGAGATGTAACTTTAGTGCTCTAAGGAGATGTAGATTAAAGAAAAACACTTCAGGGGAAACAAAATTAACATTCATTAAGGAAGAGAGCCAAAAAGTGTTAACAAGCCTCTTGGCTAGAAGATAATGTAAATCACCTGAGACCTTTTGTATACAAAATGATGTATAGAAAGAGTCTGAGCTGCGAATGCTACATAATTTTGTTACCCATTGATCTCCATATTTTATCAAAAGTATAAAAGGCCTTCTGAACAATAAAGGATGGGACCAGTTTCTCGGACCAGTTTATCGAACTAGTCTCTGGGCCTGGTTTCTTGGGACTCTGACTCCCCCCATGTCTTTCTCTCTCTTTCTTCTTCTCTCCCTTTCCCTCTCTCTGCTCTTTACTTTAACTTCAGGCTGAATCTCCACCTGGGGCGCGGAGGCTCGCCAGGTCTACTTACTTGCCCTGGCTGTTAAGACTCGCACGAAAGGGAGCTTAAGGCGAGGCACCCTTAGATATTCAAGCGGGCGCCGGTGGCCCAACGCGTAGATGGTGCAAATTCCTTGCCTGGAATTTTATTGGCCTTCCGCGTAAACCAAGCTATTCAGCCCTCTTCCTCCACTTAATCTTCCTACGACTCTATAGTTTCTTAATCTAATCTTATATCAACCAATAAACAAGTCTTTCCACGCCAACGCCGTCCACCCTTCGAATTCCCTGGATCCACCGGGGCTGGACCCCGGCAATGGATGGATTCACAGCTCAAGCTCTTGGCTCCTACTAGATTGAGAAAACTGCATGACCATCACAACAGTGCCTTTCAAAAAGGCAGTCATAGTTGACCCACACAATTCTTTCTCAGACCAAATATGGACCCTCAACCCTGCCTCTCAATCCTCTCAAAGATCATCACAAACTTACACTACCCTCCTGGAGCAGTTTAACAATTTATCTCACCACAGAGTGTTTGAAGGAGAATGAGAGGTAGAAATCTTTAGAAAGATCAGTAGATAAGTAAGCACATGCAAGTAGGTTGTTTTTTAAAAGTATGTTCCACTTGGCAATTCCATGTCAGTCTGGTGATTAGGACCCACCATTTCACTGCAACAGCCTGGGGTTGCAATATGGTGAAAAAGTTTTTTAAATTTTTTTATGAAAAGATTGTGCTCCACTGGGAGCACTGATTGAATAAAGGCAGCAGTACACACCTGAGATAACGGTTTCCTGTTGGCACAGTTGATGCCCCCGATGAACACCATGTTGGGCATGATCGGCCGCGGGTAGTCCATCACAAAGTCTCCTCTGAACAGCCACACGGATCCAGAGGCAAGAATCTCCCCCAGCGACACCTCTCTCTGAAGAAGCTCAGAGGCCATACGTTCATAAGGAGTGAGAGAAACCAGGCAAATGTACTTCAGGCCCAGAGGGTAGAGCATGTTCTTGACCCTTTGGAAGAATGTCATGTGGTCTGGATTCACTGTGAATAACCGAGGAACATATGAGAAAGGGTTTGGGCACGCTGTGCCTTCAGCATCTAAGTCACAGGGAACAGAACGCAAGAAAAACACAGCAGGAATGGACAGGTACTTAGCCAGCACTGCCCCGCAAGGGTAAATAGGGTCTGTTAAAACCACATCAAAGGAACTGGCATTCAGGTCTCTGATCAGGTCCTTGTTATACAACAGTGCCTCACAAGACCTTGCAAAGAGCAAAGACACAGTTTTCAAAGATGCTATAGTTTCCAGAAACATTGTTACAAAATGTACTTTTTTAAAAAGTAGACATACATGAGTCTTCACAAAGGAATCAAATTCGTCCTGTGTGTAGGGAACGGCGTAGGTTTTTATGGTGAAAAAGTCCTCTTCCTTGATGTGCAATTTCACCTCCGGAGCAACGACCACTGCTTGGTGACCCCTGGTGTGGAGCTCCCGAACGGCCTCCCGCATGCTAAGCCAGTGGCTGCCCTCCATGGGGACCACCAGCACCTTCCCAGCCTCGGCCCATCGCCCGACGCACACACAGAGCAGGAGTCCAGCCAGCACCTGCCACCGAAGCTGCAGTCCCAGGGCCATCTCCACACAAACCAGAAGCTACTGAGTCTCTGGTGGGGCTGTGCAGCCTAGATTTGTTCCCTTATCTTATCTTATCATCAAATCACTTAAGCAAAATGGCATGTCATTGGAAGCCAGTGTGCCCTCTGACCATTAATCATTACAGGATAAGACTATGCTTGTGTTTCATCTCCTCTGATTTCACCCAGGGAAAGATCACACCCCCTTACCTTGGAAAGTCTCCTCTGACTCTGTTGCTGTCTCTGGAGAACATTCTAGTTCCCTCTCTTGTTCATCCAAGACCCAAAGCAAGACTGTGCCTGCCCATTCCCTTGGTTGCCTCCTACCTCTCTGCTAACCTCATTCCCTGGGGCTGGACTGAACGCTGAGGAGTCACCTCTGCCCTATTTTCTTGTGTTCCAAAATCACTGCAGATGGTGACTGCAGCCAGGAAATTAAGGACGCTTGCTCCTTGGAAGAAAAGTTATGACAAACCTAGACAGCATATTAAAAAGTAGACACATTAATTTGTCGACAAAGGTCCATCTAGTCAAAGCTATGGTTTTTCCAGTAGTCATATATGGATGTGAGAGTTGGACCATAAAGAAGGCTGAGCACCAGAGAATTGATGCTTTTCAACAGTGGTGTTGGATAAGCCTCGTGAGAGTTTCTTGTACTACAAGTAGATCAAACCAGTCAATCCTAGAGGAAATCAGTTCTGAATATTCATTGGAAAGACTAATGCTGAAGCTGAAGCTCCAATACTTTGTCCACTTGAAAAGCCAACTCATTGGAAAAGACCCCGATGCTGGGAAAGATTGAGGGCAGGAGAAGGGGACGACAGAGGATGAGATGGTTGGATGGCATCACCGACTCAATGGACATGAATTTGAGCACACTCCAGCAGGTGGTGAAGAACAGGGGAGCCTGGTGTGCTGCTGTCCATGGAGTCCCAAAGATTTGGTCACAACTGAGCAACAGATGGCTGATTCCTGTGGAGGTATGGCAGAAACCACCCAATATTGTAAAGCAATTATTCTCCAATTAAAAATAAAATAGAAATATAAAAAACTACAATGAAAAGTCACCTCACACCATTAGGATGACTATCATAAAAATAAAAGCCAACACCCAGAAAACAAGTCTTGAAGAGGATGTGGAGAAATTGGAACCCTGGCGTACTGTTGGTCGGAGTGTAAAATGGTGCAGCCACTGTTGAAAATATATCCAGCCCCTCAAAAAATAAATAATAGAAATACCAAATAATCCAGCCATTCCTCTTCTGGGTATATACCCAAAAGAATTGAAAGCATGGTCTCAAGAAGTATTTGTACAACCAGGTTCATAGCAGCATTATTCACAACAGCAGAAGGTAAAAGCAACCCATGTTCATTGGCAGATGAATAGACAAGCCAAATGTGCTCTATCTGTAAAATGGAATACTATGCAGTCTTTAAAAAGAAGGAAATTCTGACTACCTTGTTGAACCTAGAGGAAAGGAAAGTGAAAGTCGCTCAGTAGTGTCTGACTCTCTGGGACCCCATGGACTATACAGTCCATGGAATTCTCCAGGCCAGAATTCTGAAGTGGGTAGCCTTTCCCTTCTCCAGGGGGTCTTCCCAACCCAGGGATCAAACCCAGGTCTCCCACATTGCGGGTGGATTCTTTACCAGCTGAGCCACCAGGGGAGCCCAAGAGTGCTGGAGTGGGTAGCCTATCCCTTCTCCAGGGGATCTTCCCTACCCAGGAATCGAACCGAAGTCTCCTGCACTGGAGGCAGATTCTTTACCAGCTGAGCTACCTGGGAACCTAGATGGTATGATGCTAAATGAAATAAGGCAATATCAAAAAGATAATAACTGTATGACTTCACTAATACGAGGTACACAGAGCAGTCAAACTCACAGAGAACAGAAAGGAAAATGGTGGCAGCTAGACACTATGGAATGGAGGAAAATGGGGAGATGTTGTTTAAGGGGTACATAGCTTCAGTTTTTCAAGATGAAGAGTTCAGGAGACTGGTTGCTTAACGGTGTGAGTGTAATTCACTCTATTAAACTATATACTTAAAGTGGTTAAGACGTTAAATCCTATGTTAGGGATACTTTTCCAAAATTAAACAATGTTGAAAAGTAAATTTTATGGAGAAAACACAGCAGTCATAAACCTGTGTGCAACAATCTAGCAGGTATGTGTCGAAAATGAAAACAAAAATTCCAAATGCAAATTGAGAAAAATCTGGTGAAATGGGAAAATATTTTCAGAAATCATTTTCAGAATTAGGCACACTGAGCTTTTTTTAACATAAAAATTGAAAATATACATCTTAAGGTCTACCTATGGAACATATACATATGTGTGTTTGTTGATGTGGTCAAATTCATCATCTTTGACACAGTTCTCAGCATCACTGCCCCCGCGTTCCCTGCATTCATAGGCTCAGTTTTACCTCCTTCCAGCCCCCACCACTAGCCTTTGATGACCTCAGTGTCCCAAGCTGGACCTGTCTGACATGCCATTCAATTCTGTATGCCCCCACATTTTTCTCCAGACTCCAACTCCCGGTCAGAAGACTTGTCAGCACAGCTCCATCTCGAAAACTTGGATGCAGTTACTTCTTTCTCTGATCAGAGACCCTTACTTCTCTCTCTGACATGGTCTCACTTCCCTGAATCACTCAGATGAACAGTTCAAATTCTCTGTTCCTATTCAGATTGAGAGCATCACACAACTGTTACAACAGTACCTTTGCAAGCGGACAGCCATGGTGGAATCACACCATTGCTTGTCAACCCTATTACGGACCCTTACCTCTGTCTCTCAGGCCTCTCAAAGACCATTACAAGCATTTTCTACATGACTGAAGTACTTTAACAATTTATCTCACCAAAGACTGTTAGAAGGAGAATGAGAGCTGGAAGTCTTGAGAAAGGTCAATACGTAACTAAGCACCTAGAAATAAGTTTGTTTGTTTTTAAACATGTTCTACTTGGGAATACTCTGGCAATCAGGTATTCAGGACTGCACACCATCACTGCCAAGGGCCCGGGTTCAATCCTTGGTTAGGAAACTAGGATCCAATACACAATGTGGCTTGACCAAAGATTTTTTTTTTAATTAAAAACATGTGTTCCACTGGGAACACTGATTGAACAAAAGCAGCAGTACACACCTGAGATAACGGTTTCCTGTTGGCACAGTTGATGCCCCCGATGAACACCATGTTGGAAGTGATTGGCCGTGGGTAGTCCACCACAAAGTCTCCTCTGAACAGCCACATGGTTCCAGAGGCAAGAACCTCCCCCAGTGACACCTCTCTCTGAAGAAGCTCAGAGGCCATACGTGCATAAGGAGTGAAAGCAACATGGCAAATGTGCTTCTGGGCCAGAGGGTAGAGCATGTTCTTGACTCTTTGGAAGAATGTCATGTGGTCTGAATTCCTTGTTAACAACCTGGGAACATATGAGAAAGGGTTTGGGCATGCTGTGCCCTCAACAACTAAGCCACAGGGAAGGTAACACAAAAGGTACACAGCAGTAATGGACAGGTACTTAGCCAGCACTGCCCTGCAGTGATAAACAGGGTCCGTTAAAACTGCATTTGGCAGATTCCCCCAGATCAGAGGTGCTCCAGAATTTGCGGGACCAGTTTGAGGTGGGGCCTGTGGAACTGTTTATGTCTTGGGCCAATGAGGCCTGCCCTGCTACGGAGACAGATGTCCACGTGTACTCAGCAGGATGTGACATCTCCGTGTCCCATCTACCCTGGGGATGATGGGGTAGGGCTTCCAGGGCTGCCCAGCTCTCCCTTGAAATGAGCACCCTCTTCTGTATCCATGGCTTCTGCCAAAGTTACATCCTGCCCTCAGCCACACGACCTGCCAGGCTGACACTTTCTTTTGGAAGAAAGTTTTCCCCCACTTGGGATTCATGTTGATAACACATTTCACCACTGAGAAAATGCATGCACACCAATATGCCTCCTGGATCACACAGGCTGCCACTGTGCTGGGGATGTTTGCCTTAACCATCTTTGGAGGCCTTGAGTCCAGGTTCCAGGATCTCCCACATCAATATCTATGCTCTCTTTTTCTGTATCTTCATTCTGTCCCAGTAACATAATGGTATGTTTTACACTATGCTCAGTTTCAGTCCTCTATTCCCTGTATACTCCTATCATTTCTGTCCCCCATTAACTTCTATAAACAGCCATGAAGCATTTCTTGAGAGTGCAGGATCAAGGCTGCTCATGTCCTACCTTCAGGGTAGAAAGGCATGTGAGAGAAGGAAGGAGGATAGCTGGAAAGGTGGGACTTCACGTTTGTTGCTGCTGAAGCTACTATCACTGTCATTAGCAAGAGAAGCTACTGGTTCAGTTTCTTTTCACCGGAGAATCTAGTGGCTCCCTATCTGGTAGCAGAAACAGCATAGCCCAGTCTGTTCCCCTTCATTCTGCTAAGAACTCACTGGCCCCTGTTAATCGTCTGGTTCTGATTGCAGTGGACACCTGTTTGCAAGTATCTGATCAATGTTCTGGCTCCCCTCACTGTAGTAGCTGCCCTGTGTTTGCCACTGAACCTAACACGGATGAGTGAGTGAGTGAGTGAAAGTCGCTCAGTCATGTCCGACTCTTTGCAACCCCATGGACTATACAATCCATGGAATTCTCTAGGCCAGAATACTGGAGTGGCTAGCCTTTCCTTTCTCCAGGGGATCTTCCCAACCCAGGGATCGAACCCAGGTCTCCTGCATTGCAGGTGGATTCTTTACCAGCTAAGCCACAAGGAAAGCCCTAACACAGATACCATAAGCTAAGTAAGGAAACACAGTTCACATAGGGGATTGGAAATGGTGGTGGTGTTTTCTCTGCTATAGGTAGGGATATAAATCTAGACTAGGATAAAATAAATGAAGAAGTATGCAACATCGTGCACGGGAAGATTAACACTCTAACACTCTTGATTTTGCCCCATGGCATCCAGTCCCATCACTTCATGGGAAATAGATGGCGAAACAGTGGAAACAGTGTCAGACTTTATTTTGGGGGGCTCCAAAATCACTGCAGATGGTGGCTGCAGCCATGAAATTAAAAGACGCTTACTCCTTGGAAGAAAAGTTATGACCAACCTAGATAGTATATTCAAAAGCAGAGACATTACTTTGCCGACTAAGGTCCGTCTAGTCAAGGCTATGGTTTTTCCTGTGGTCATGTATGGATGTGATAGTTGGACTGTGAAGAAGGCTGAGTGCCGAAGAATTGATGCTTTTGAAGTGTGGTGTTGGAGAAGACTCTTGAGAGTCCCTTGGACTGCAAGGAGATCCAACCAGTCCATTCTGAAGGAGATCAACCCTGGGATTTCTTTGGAAGGAATGATGCTAAAGCTGAAACTCCAGTACTTTGGCCACCTCATGCGAAGAGTTGACTCATTGGAAAAGACTCTGATGCTGGGAGGGATTGGGGGCAGGAGGAGAAGGGGACGAACGAGGATGAGATGGCTGGATGGCATCACAGACTCGATGGGCGTGAGTCTGAGTGAACTCCGGGAGATAGCGATGGACAGGGAAGCCTGGTGTGCTGTGATTCATGGGGCTGCAAAGGGTCGGACACGACTGAGCGACTGAACTGAACTGAACTAAGCTACACATGTAGTGACAGACCAAGTACAATGTCACTGGAGTTTGTAATATTACAAGGAAAAAATTTTTTCAACTCACCTAGAAGCATGTGTGGCTTCTGATAGGAGTAGTTCCTATCAGACCAATACTATCAAACATATGTGTCATCCAATGTTTGAACAGATTTTTCAAGTTAAAAGAGATAGACTTCATATATATGGTAAGTTATTTTTGGCAAATTGCAAAAAATATCCAATAGAGAAGGTCTTTTCAACAAATGGTGCCTGGAAAACTAGATGTCTGAATGCAAACAATGAATTTGGACACTTACAAATGACATATAATAGTTGAACTCAGAATGGATCAAAGACATAAATGTAAGACCAAACACTATAAAACTCTTAGACAAAGACATATGACAAAAGTTCACCATCTTGTATTTGGTGAAGCTTTCTTTAAAATTACAACAAATCATAGCTAATAAAAAAATAACACATTGGACTTTGAAAATTTTTAAGTGCATGTATTAAAAGATATTATCAATAGAGTACAAAGGCAAACCATAGAATAGAAGAAAATATTTACAAATCATATATCTGATAAGGGATTAATATATCCTGAATATATAGAGAACCCCTATAACTCAACAATAACAAACAGACTTGATTCAAAAATGGACAAAGGACTTAGACATTTCTGGAGAGAATATGTGCAAATAACTAATGAGCAATGAAAAGATGCTCAATATCATTAATCATTAAGGAAATCAGATATCACCTTACACCATTAGGAAACAGATCATTAAAAAAAAAAAAAAAACAGAAAACAGGTCTTGAAGAAAATGTGGAAAAATTGTAACCCTCATGTACTGGGAAAGTTATGGTGATGGGAATGTAAATGGTGTAGGACTTGTACGTCAGTGTAATGTACAAGTGTAACATACAATGTGTCATGTGCAATGTAATGTACATCCCATCTGTGTAATGGTGATGGGAATGTAAAAGGTGTAGCCACTGTGGAAATAGTGTGGCAGCTCCTCAAAAAATTAAAAACAGAAATACCAGGTGATCCATCCATTCCACTTCTAGGTATACACAGAAAAAAAAATTGAAAAAAGTCTCAAAAAGGATGTACTTGTACATCCATATTCATAGCAGCATTATGCACAACTATAGAAGGGAAAGCAACCCATTTCATTGGCAGATAAACAGATGACAAATTTGGTCTAGCTATACAATGGAATATTATTTGGCCTTAAAAAGGAAGGAACTTCTGACAACATATATGGTAGCATGATTGAACCTAGAGGACAAGATACTAACGGAAATATGTCAGCATCAAAAATGAAAATATTGTATGACTCCACTAATATGAGGTACCTAGAGTAGTCAAATTTATAGGGACAGGAAGTAAAATGGTGGACTATGGACTATGGAGTGGGGGAAACTGCAGAGATGTTGTTTAAGGGGTATACAGTTCCAGCTTTTCAAGATGAAGAGTTCTGGAGACTGGTTGCACAACAATATGACTGTAATTAATACTACTAAACTGTACACCTGGAAATGGTTAACATGGCAAATCTTATGTTAGAGGTATTTTATCACAATTTAACATTGTTAAAAAGCAAATTTTATGAGGAAAACACAGCAGTCAAAAACCTCTGTGCAACAATCTAGCAGCTATATGTTTAAAGGAAAAACTATTAAAAATTCCAAAAGCAAACTGAGCAAAATTCAGTTAAATGAAGATATATTTTAAGACATCATTTTCAAAATTGGGTACATTGAGCTTTCTTTAATAAAAAAATTGAAAATGTACATCTTTGGGCTTATCTATGAAACATCTGTGTGTGTCTGTGTGTGTGTGTGTGTGTGCATGTGTGCACACGCTAAGTCGCTTCACTTGTGTCTGACTCTTTGCAACCCCATAGACTGTAGCCTGCCAGGCTTCTCTGTCCATGGGATTCTTCAGGCAAGAATACTGGGGTGAGTTTCTGTGGCCTCCTCCAAAGCATCTTCCCTCCCAGGGATGGAACATTTACAAATGTTGATCATAGGCTGTCTGACATAGTAGCCACTAACTGCACTTGACTATTGAGCACTTGAAATGTGGATAGTCCAAAGTGATATGTACTGTATGTATAAAAGACATTAATTTTGAGGGGTTACTATGATTTTTTTAATGTAAAATCCCTCATTAATAATTTTATTTGGAGAATGAGTCTAAGATGTCAGACTGGGATGACCTTGAACTCACTTCCTCCCATAGACACACCAATATTACAATTAATAGAGCAAATTTTGATAAGAAAGACCTGAAGGCTAGCAGAAAAGGTCTTCCACAGCAAAATATATAAATAAGAAACCACAACATGATGTGTGGGAGTGGAGGAGGCACAGTATAATCAAGACCAATACACCTGGGCATATGATCCACATATAGAGGATAATTATAATTGCTGAGGCTCTCCTAAGGAGTGAAGCCTATGAACCCACTCTGAGCCTCCCAGCTTGGGGTCCAGAACCAGGAAGAAGAGCTCCCAGAACACTGGGCGTGGAAGGCCAGTGGGGCTTACTTTTACTTTCAGGAAAGCCAAGGAACTATAGGATATAGAGACTCCACTTTCAAAGGGCGCACACAGAATCTCACACACTCTAGGACCCAGGGAATAAACAATATTCTGAAGGGAGCCTGGATCAGACCCACCTGCTGATTTAGAAGAGCATTGCAGAGAGGCAGAAGGCAAATAGAGATCATCCTGGGGATATAGATACTGACCGTAGCCTTTTTGGGGAGCTACATTTTACCCCAGAACACTGCACTGGCAAGTGCCACTTTTGAATCATATCTATGGCATATTAGCCTTAGGACCCAGCCTCACCCATCAGCCTGTCAACACCAGTACTATGTTGCCTCAAGTATAGGAGAGAGTTGAGTGGAGATACAAACTGGTTCACTAACAGGATAACTGTCTTAAGACTTGCTGAGATCCCAGCTACCTGGGACATGGACTCATCACCAGAAGTCCCAGGACCTGGCCCTGTCCTCCAGGGGGCCCAGGGTGTGGAATCACCTACTAGGAAACTCTGGGCCACAGTCCACCCTCCAGCATGCTGATACCAGGTCCAGCCCCCAGGCCTATAGCAAGACACTCCGGGACCCAGCAACCAGTGGGTCACCATTAGATATATATATATAGACAGATATGGCCACAACATAGGAGCACCTGAATACAAAATGCAAGTATTAACAGACATAGAAAGAGAAGTTGACAGCAAACAACCATATTAGTGTACTTTAAAATTCCACATACATTAATAGACACATCTGCTGCTGCTGCTAAGTTGCTTCAGTCGTGTCTGACTCTGTGCAACCCCATAGACAGCAGCCCACCAGGCTCCCCCGTCCCTGGGATTCTCCAGGCAAGAATACTGGAGTGGGTTGCCATTTAAAGCTCCTAGAGGAGAACATAGGCAAAACACTCTCCAACATAAATCACAGCAGGATCCTCTATGATCCACCTCCCAGAATTCTGGAAATAAAAGCAAAAATAAACAAATGGGATCTAATTAAAATTAAAAGCTTCTGCACAACAGAAGAAAATATAAGCAAGGTGAAAAGACAGCCTTCTGAATGGGAGAAAATAATAGCAAATGAAGCAACTGACAAACAACTAATCTCAAAAATATACAAGCAACTTATGCAGCTCAACTCCAGAAAAATAAACGACCAAATCAAAAAATGGGCCAAAGAACTAAATAGACATTTCTCCAAAGAAGACATACGGATGGCTAACAAACACATGAGAAGATGCTCAACATCACTTATTATTAGAGAAATGCAAATCAAAACCACAATGAGGTACCACTTCACACCAGTCAGAATGGCTGCGATCCAAAAATCTGCAAGCAATAAATGCTGGAGAGGGTGTGGAGAAAAGGGAACCCTCCTACACTGTTGGTGGGAATGCAAACTAGTACAACCACTATGGAAAACAGTGTGGAGATTCCTTTAAAAATTGCAAATAGAACTGCCATATGACCCAGCAATCCCACTGCTGGGCATACACACCGCGGAAACCAGAATTGAAAGAGACACATGTACCCCAATGTTCATCGCAGCACTGTTTATAATAGCCAGGACATGGAAACAACCTAGATGTCCATCAGCAGATGAATGGATAAAAAAGCTGTGGTACCTATACACAATGGAGTATTACTCAACTGTTAAAAAGAATACATTTGAATCTGTTCTTTTGAGATGGATGAAACTGGAGCCGACTATCCAGAGTGAAGTAAGCCAGAAAGAAAAACACCAATACAGTATACTAACACATATATATGGAATTTAGAAAGATGGCAATGATGACCCTGTATGCAAGACAACAAAAAAGACACAGATGTGTATAGCGGACTTTTGGACTCAGAGGGAGAGGGAGAGGGTGGGATGATTTGGGAGAATGGCATTGAAATATGTATACTATCATGTAAGAATCAAATCACCAGTCTATGTCTGATGCAGGATACAGCATGCTTGGTGCTGGTGCACGGGGATGACACAGAGGGATGTTGTGGGGAGGGAGGTGGGAGGGGGGTTCATGTTTGGGATCGCATGTACACCCGTGGTGGATTCATGTCAATGTATGGCAAAACCAATACAGTATTGTAAAGTAAAATAAAGTAAAAATAAAAATTAAAAAACAAAAAGAAAGTGAAAAGTGAAAGTGAAGTTGCTCAGTCGTGTCCGACTCTTCGTGACCCCATGGACTGCAGCCCACCAGGCTCCTCCATCCATGGGATTTTCCAGGCAAGAGTACTGGAGTGGGGTGCCATTGCCTTCTCTGAATAGACACATCATTCAGATAGAAAATAAGTAAAGGAACACTGGCCTTAAACAACACTTCAGATCACTTAGATTTAATCGATATACATAGACCATTCCATCCAAAAGCAGCAGTATACACATTCTTTTCAAGGGAACATGGAACGTCCGCCAGGATAGATCACATGTAAGGCCACAAAACAAGTCGCAGCAAATTTAAGAAGACTGAGATCATATCAAGCACATTTTCCAACCATGATGTTATGAAACCAAAATTCAACTACAAAGAAAAAAACTGCAAAAACACAAACACATGGAGGCTAACCAGTGTACAACAAACAACCAATGAGTCACTGAAGAAATCAAAAAGGAAATTAAGAATACTTGGAAACAAATGAAAATGAAAACTCAATAATCCAAAATCTGTGGGAAACAACAAAAGCAGTTCTAAGAAGGAGGTTTATAGCAGTACAAGTGTACATCCAGAAATAAGAGAAATCTCAAATAAATAACCTAACCTTATACCAAAAGTAAATAAAAGAATATATGAAATCCAAGACAGTATACAGAAAAAAATACAAACAAGAGCTGAAATATAAAAGCTAAATGAAATGAAGAACTATTTTTTTGAAAAGATAAAGAAAATTGATACACCTCAATTTTCTGAAACTTCATCCAGATTTATCTGGAGAAAAAGAGAGACAGTCAAGATAAATCAGAAATGAAACAGAGAAGGCACAACCAACACCACAAAAATGTAAAGGATCATAAAATCTTATTGTGAACAACAATAAACCAAAAAATGAACAAGTAGCAGACATGGACAGATTCCTAGAAATGCACAATCTCCCAAAGCTGAACCAGGAAGAAATAGAAAATAGCAACAGTCTAATTATTGTAATGGAGTTCAGTTAGTATAAAAAGATTCAACAAAAAATGAAAAACAACAAAAACATTGAGACCAAAAGTCGTGAAAGTTAATATAAACTCACTGCATGTGACATGGATGGGCAAAATCATGATTAACTCGGTGGATTAAGAAGCAACTGCCCCCAAGAGTCTTATTTCAATTAAACCCAAATATTCAGGGTTAGCATAAGAAGACTCTGAAACTATGAGGAAAGCAGTAATTCCCATAATGGAAGCTTGGGGCCGGGCGGACTGGGCTGGGGTAAGTTTGATGATGTGGTCAGAATGCTTCCTCTTTGAGACTCAGTTCTCAGCATCAAGTCGCCACCATCACTGTGCTCTTAGGCTCAGCTTTACCTCCCCTCCACCCCCACCACTAGCCTTGGAGGACCCCAGTGTCCCATTTGAAGATCTACATGACATGCAATCCGACACTATATGACACCACATTTTTCTCCAGACACCAACACCTAGTCAGAAGACTTCCGGTCGGCACAGCTCCATCTCTGAAAAGCTGAGTCTATCACTCCTTTCTCCGACCGCAGAGAGCCCAAATTCTCTATCCAGCATTGTCCCACTTCCACTTACTTTATCTGACCTCTCTGAAACTTCTGTTTCCTTTGGGTGTCAGGTCCCCTGTGATCACACCTCAATCTCTTCCAAGACAAAACTGCTAAGGATTATCAGTCAATAAATGCCGGTGGCCAGTTCTCTCACCCTTCAGTTGAACACCTCAATGAAAAAATCCCTGATGGGTGGATTCACAGCTCAAGTTCTCTGCTTCTACTCCTCTGGATAAAATTTCACACAGTTATAACAGTACCTTTACAAAGGACAATCATGGTTGAGCCACACCATTTCTTATCAACCTATTATTGCCATTACCTCTGCCTCTCATTCCTCTCAAAGACTATTATAAACTTTTACTACACTACTGGACATACTTTAACAACTTCTCTCACCAAAGATTGCTAGAAGGAGCTTGAAAGTTAGAAATCTTTAGAAAGATCAGTAGATAAGAAAGAACCTGGAAGTAAGTCGTTTTAAAAAAATATATTTCACTAGGGAATTCTCTGGTGGCCCAGTGGTTTGGATTCCAAGCATTCACTGCCAAGGGCTTGAGTTCAATCCCTGGCGGGTGAACTAGAATCCCACAAGATGCGTGGCAAGGCATAAACATTTTTCTTAATTTCTTTCATTAAAAATAATATGTTCCACTTGAAACACTGATTGAATAAAGGCAGCAGTACACACCTGAGATAATGGTTTCCTGTTGGCACAGTTGATGCCCCCAATGAACACCATGTTGGGCATGATCGGCCGCGGGTAGTCCATCACAAAGTCTCCTCTGAACAGCCACACAGATGCAGAGCCAAAAATCTCCCCCAGCGACACGTCTCTCTGAAGCAGCTCAGAGGCCATATGTGCATAAGGAGTGAAAGAAAAATGGCAAAGGTACTTCAGGGCCAGAGGGTAGAGCATGTTCTTGACCCTCTGGAAGAATGTCATGTGGTCTGAATTGCTTGTTAACAATGTAGGAACATAAGAGAAAGGGTTTGGGCACGCTGTGCCCTCAGTATCTAAGTCACAGGGAAGGAAACGCAAGAAAAACACAGCAGGAATGGACAGGTACTTAGCCAGCACTGCCCCGCAGGGGTAAACAGGGTCCGTTAAAACCACATCGAAGGAACTGGCATTCAGGTCTCTGATCAGGTCCTTGTTATGCAACAGTGCCTCACAAGACCTTGCAAAGACCACAGATGCATTTTTTGTAGCTTCAGCAGTTTTCCAAAACAGTGTTAGAAAATTCACTCTTTCAAAAAACAGATTAAATCGGCCCATCAGGAAGTAATTAAAATCGTCCTGGGTGTAAGGAATGGCGTAGGTTTTCTTGATGAAAAAGTCCTCTGCCTTGACGCGCACATTGACCTCCGGAGCAACGACCACTGCTTGATGACCTCTGGCGTGGAGCTCCTGCACGGCCTCCCGCATGCTGAGCCAGTGGCTGCCCTCCATGGGGACCACCAGCACCTTCCCAGCCTCGGCCCATCGCCCGACGCACACACAGAGCAGGAGTCCAGCCAGCACCTGCCGCCGAAGCTGCAGTCCCAGGGCCATCTCCACACAAACCAGAAGCTACTGAGTCTCTGGTAGAGCTGTGCTGCCTATATTTGTCCCCTTATCTTTATTTTATCATCAAGTCACTTAAGCAAATTGCATGTCATTGGAAGGCAGTGTGCCCTCTATACATTAATCATTATAAGGTAAGTCTATGCCTTTTTCCATCACCTCTGGTTACACCTTGTGGGAAAGATCCCTCCACCTTATCTTGGAAAAACTCCGATGACTCTGCTGCTTGCTCTGGGGGGCATTCTAGTTCACTCGCTGGCTCTTCATCCAAGACCCAGAGCAAGGCTGTGTCAGCAGGATCCCTTGGTCACCTCCGACCTCTCTGCTAATCAAGTTCTGTTGGGCTGGACTGAACTCTAAGCAGTTACCTGCGCCCCAACCCCCACCCAGATCCTCTGCTGATTTTGACCTTATCTGAGAACTCTTTAAACTCTTTTACCCCAATTCACTGGTGAATTTGGAGCACATCCAGGGAAATACATGATATTCCTAAGACAGCTTTCTCTCAGTAGGGAGGGGACACTGGCTGTCAATTTTCCTCCTGGTCCACCCTGGGACACCTACTGCAATGTTCGGGGGAGAGTCTTTTGATTGGAGCAGATGTCACATATAGAAACATCTGCAGTAGAATGGCTGTCGGCCAATTCTGTATCTACTTCATGGAATAAGAGCGACTGTAATCTAAAGTATCAGTGGGCTTAGCAATGACAATAACCCTTAGCAATGACACACTGGGGTCAGAGAGGGCCAGCCCCAAATGTCAGCTCACCCTAGGACAGGAGCGAGCACTCTCCTGGCCTCAAAGAAGGCTCTCTGGATTTCTCTTATGATGCGGATGGTGCCGATCTTCCACTACTCTGCTTAGGAACTGGAGTGTACATGAATCTGGGCCCCTGGTACACCGTATACTCTGCGTTCAGATTTTTCTCCGAGGTCATTTACAGACCTAAGTCCTAATAAGGACAGATTCTTCAGAACTGAGGGGCTCCTGAATTTGTGGGAGCCTTCTCAGGTGGGGCCTGTGCAACAGATTGTATCTTGGGCCCATGAGGTAGCCCTGCTACAGAGACTGATGCCCACGTGGACATCTCCGTATCCTGTCCACCCTGGGGATGATAAGGGCGGGCTCCCTGCGCTGCCCAGTGCTCTCTCTCACTGAGCACCCTCTTGTGCATATATCAGTTCAGATCAGTTCAGTCACTCAGTCGTGTCCAACTCTTTGCGACCCCATGAACCACAGGACACCAGGCCTCCCTGTCCATTACCAACTCCTGGAGTCCACCCAAACCCATGTCCATTGAGTTGGTGGTGCCATCCAACCATCTCATTCTCTGTCATCACCTTCTCGTGCCTTCAGTCTTTCCCAGCATCAGGGTCTTTTCAAATGAGTCAGCTCTTCGCATCAGGTAGCCAAAGTATTGG
This sequence comes from Ovis canadensis, assembly GCF_042477335.2. Classification (NCBI taxonomy): domain Eukaryota; kingdom Metazoa; phylum Chordata; class Mammalia; order Artiodactyla; family Bovidae; genus Ovis; species Ovis canadensis. The sequence goes on from NC_091245.1 coordinate 8,025,535, forward strand.
AGTTTCAGATTCAGCATCAGTCCTTCCAATGAATATTCAGGACTGATTTTCTTTAGGATTGACTAGTTGGATCTCCTAGCTGTCCAAGGGACTCTCAAGCGTCTTCTCCAACACCACAGTTGAGAAGCATCAATTCGTCAGTGCTCAACTTTCTTTATGGTACAACTCTCTCATCCATACATGACTACTCCAAATACCATAGCTTTGACTAGACAGACCTTTGTTGACAAAGTAATGTCTCTGCTTTTTAATATGCTGTCTAGGTTGATCATAGCTTTTCTTCCAAGAAGTAAGCGTCTTTTAATTTCATGGCTGCAGTCACCATCTGCAGTGATTTTGGAGCCCCCCAAAATAAAGTTTCTCACTGTTTCCACTGTTTCCCCATCCATTTGCCATGAAGTGATGGGGCTAGATGCCATGATCTTAGTTTTCTGAATGTTGAGCTTTGAGCCAACTTTTTCACTCTCTTCTTTCATTTTCATCAAGAGGCTCTTCAGTTCCTCTTTTTTTTCTATCATAAGGGTGGTGTCATCTGCATATCTTAGGTTCTTGATATTTCTCCCGGCAATCTTGATTCTAGCTTGTGCTTCATCCAGCCCAGCATTTCTCATGATGTACTCTGCACCTAAGTTAAATGAGCAGGGTGACAATATACAGCCTTGACGTACTCCTTTCCCGATTTGGAACCAGTCTGTTGTTCCATGTTCAGTCCTAACTGTTGCTTTTTGACCTGCATACAGATTTCTCAAGAGGCAGGTCAGGTGGTCTGGTATTCCCATCTCTTGAAGAGTTTTCCATGGTTTATTGTGATTCACACAATCAAAGTCTTTGGCATAGTCAATAAAGCAGAAATAGATGTTTTTCTGGAACTCTCTTGCTTTTTCAATGATCCAGCAGATGTTGGCAATTTGATCTCTGGTTCCTCTGCCTTTTCTAAAACCAGCTTGAACATCTGGAAGTTCACGGTTCACGTAATGTTGAAGCCTGGCTTGGAGAATTTTAAACATTACTTTGCTAGCGTGTGAGATGAGTGCGATTGTGCGTTAGTTTGAGCATTCTTTGGCATTGCCTTTCTTTGGAATTGGAATGAAAACTGACCTTTTCCAGTCCTGTGGCCACGGCTGAGTTTTCCAAATTTGTTGTCATATTGAATGCAGCAGTTTCACAGCATCATCTTTCAGGGTTTGAAATAGCTCAACTGGAATTCCATCGCTTCCACTAGCTTTGTTCGTAGTGATGCTTCCTAAGGCCCACTTGACTTCACATTCCAGAATGTCTGGCTCTAGGTGAGTGATCATACCATCGTGGTTATCTGGGTGATTAAGATCTTTTTTTGTATAGTTCTTCTGTGTAGTCTTGCCACCTTTTCTTAATATCTTCTTCTTCTGTTAGGTCCATACCGTTTCTGTCCTTTATTGAGCCCATCTTTGCATGAAATGTTCCCTTGGTATCTCTAATTTTCTTGAAGAGATCTTTAGTCTTTCCCATTCTATTCTTTTCCTCTATTTCTTTGCACTGATCACTGTGGAAGGCTTTCTTATCTCTCCTTGCTATTCTTTGAAACTCTGCATTCAGATGGATATATCTTTCCTTTTCTCCTTTTCCTTTAGCTTCTCTTCTTTTCTCAGTCCATGGAATTCCCCAGGCCAGAAAACTGGAGTGGGTAGCCTTTCCCTTCTCCCAGGGATCTTCCCAACCTTGGGATCAAACCCAGGTCTCCCACATTGCAGGTGGGTTCTTTACCAGCTGAGCCACTAAAAAGCCCAATCTAGCTCTGTACACCCCCACATTTTTCTCCAGACACCAACTCCTGGTCAGAAGACTTTCAGTCAGCACAGCTCCATCTCGGAAAAGCTGGATCTATTATTCCTTTCTCTGATCATAGAGAGCCCAACTTCTCTGTCCAGTATTATTTCATTTCCACTTAATTTATTTGACCTCTCTGAAACTTGTTTCCTCTGGGTGTTAGGTTTCCCGTGATCACACTTCAATCCCTTCCAAGACAAACCACTAAGAATTATCAGGTCAGTAAATATTTTTCACCAGTTCTCTCAGCCTTCATTTGAACACCTCAATGTAAAATCCCTTATGGATGGATTCATAGCTCCAGTTCTGTGCTCCTACTAAGCTGAAAAAGTTGCACAACAGTTACAACAGTACCTTTACAAGGGATAATCATGGTTGAATCACACCATTTCTTGTCAACCTGTTACTGAACGTAATCTCTGCCGCTCATTCCTCTCACAGTGAAAGGAAAGTGAAATTGGCTCGGTCATGTCCAACTGTTTGTACCCCATGGACTGTCAGGACTGTAGCCTGTAGCCTGTCCCTGGACATCTCCAGGCCAGAATACTGAAGTGGGTGGCTGTTCCCTTCTCCAGAAGGTATTCCCAACCCAAGGATCAAACCCAGGTCTCCCACATTGCAGGCAGATTCTTTACCATCTGATCCACCAGGGAAGCCCCAGAATACTAGGGTGGGTAGCTTATCCCTTCTCCATCAGATCTTCCTGACCCAGGAATCAAACTGGAGTCTCCTGCATTGCAGGTGGATTCTTTACCAGCTGAACTAATAGGGAAACCCTCTCAAAGACCATCACAAACTTTTACTACACTACTGGAGGCATTTTAACAACTTATGTCACCAAAGACTGCTAGAAGGGATTTGAAAGTTAGACTCTTTAGAAACACAGTAGATAAGAAAGAAGTTGGAAGTAAGTTGTTTCCTAAAAATATATTTCACTTGGGAATTCCCTGGTTGTCCAGTGGTTAGGACTCCAAGCGTTTACTGCCAAGGGCTTGGTTAAATCTCTGGTGGGTGAACTAGGATCCCATAAGATGTGAAGCATGGCATACAATTTTCTTTAATTTTTTCGTTGAAAATAATGTGTTCCACTTGGAACACTGATTGAACAAAAGCAGCAATACAGACCTGAGATAACGGTTTCCTGTTGCCACAGTTGAAACCCCCAATGAACACCATGTTGGGCATGATCGGCCGCGGGTAGTCCATCACAAAGTCTCCTCTGAACAGCCACACAGATGCAGAGCCAAAAATCTCCCCCAGCGACACGTCTCTCTGAAGCAGCTCAGAAGCCATACGTGCATAAGGAGTGAAAGAAAAATGGCAAAGGTACTTCAGGCTCAGAGGGTAGAGCATGTTCTTGACCCTCTGGAAGAATGTCATGTGGTCTGAATTCCTTGTTAACAACTTAGGAACATAAGAGAAAGGGTTTGGGCATGCTGTGCCCTCAACATCTAAGTCACAGGGAAGGAAACGCAAGAAAAACACAGCAGGAATGGACAGGTACTTAGCCAGCACTGCCCCGCAGGGGTAAACAGGGTCCGTTAAAACCACATCAAAGGAACTGGCATTCAGGTCTCTAATCAGGTCCTTGTTGTACAACAGTGCCTCACAAGACCTTTCAAAAGCCAAAGACAGATTTTTCGTAGCTGTCATAGTTTTCCAAAACAGTGTTAGAAAATGCACTCTTTCAAAAAACATATTAAAACTGCCCATCAGGAAGTAATTAAAATCATCCTGGGCGTACGGAATGGCATAGGTTTTCATGGTGAAAAAGTCCTCTGCCTTGATGTGAACATTGACCTCCGGAGACAGGACCACTGCCTGGTGACCTCTGGCATGAAGCTCCTGCACGGCCTCCCGGATGCTGAGCCAGTGGCTGCCCTCCATGGGGACCACCAGCACCTTCCCAGCCTCGGCCCATTGCCCGACGCACACACAGAGCAGGAGTCCAGCCAGCACCTGCCGCCAAAGCTGCAGTCCCGGGGCCATCTCCACATAAACCAGAAGAAACTGACTTTCTGATCAGGCTTTGCCTCCTATATTTGTTTCGTTTACCTTATGATTAAGTCACCTGAGCAAAATAGCATGTCATTGGAAGCGCTGAGCCCTCTGAACATTAATCATTACAAGATAAATCTATGCCCATGTTTCATCACCTCTGGTTTCACCCAAAGAAAGATCACTCCCCCTTATCTTGGAAAAACTCCTCTGACCTGCTGCTTCCTCTGGGGAGCATTCTAGTTCACTCTCTTGTTCTTCATCCAGACCCAAAGAAAGGCTGTGCCTGCGCATTCCCCTGATCACCTCCTATTTCTCTGCTAACCGTGTTCTCTGGGGCTGGACTGAATGCTGAGGAGTCACCTCTGCCCCAGCCACCACCCAGAACCTCTGCTGAATGTGACCTTATCTGAGAACTCTTTAAACTCTTTCTCCCTATTCATGGGTGAACTCAGAACACCTCCAGGGAGATATTAATACATGACATTGCTATGACAGCTTTCTCTTAGCGAATAGGGGACGCTCGCTGTCCATTTTTTCCTGTTCAACACTGAGACACCTCTTGCAATGTTCAGGGAAAAGTCTATTGGGACAGCTGTCAAACATCCAAATATCTGGAGGGATCCTTGAGGAAGAGAGCTAAAGAGTTGGTTAATTTTATTTGCACTTCATGGAATTAGAATTGCTGTTATCTAAAGTGTCAGTGATTAGATTGGTTAGTTTCTGTGATTGTGGTTTCAGTCTGTCTGCCCGCTGATGCCCTCTCTCAGTGCCTACCATCTTATTGGGGTATCTCTTAACTTGGACATGGGGTGTCTCTTCATGGCTGCTCCAGCAAAGTCCAGCCGCTGCTCCTTACCTTGGAGGTGGGGGACATGGAGAATCTCCTCTCGAGATTATCTCCAATCTAATCACATGGACCACAGCCTTGTCTAACTCAATGAAAACTAAGCTATGCCGTGTAAGTCCACCCAAGAATTGATGCTTTTTTTTCCCACAACACTACAGTTTATTTATTTTTTGTGTGTGTGTGGGTGGACACACCATCCCTTTATATCCTAAACATGAACCCCCCTCCCACCTCCCTCCCCACAACATCCCTCTGGGTCATCCCCGTGCACCAGCACCAAGCATGCTGTATCCTGCATCGGACATAGACTGGTGATTCGATTCTTACATGATAGTATACCTGTTTCAATGCCATTCTCCCAAATCATCCCACCCTCTCCCTCTCCCTCTGAGTCCAAAAGTCCGCTATACACATCTGTGTCTTTTTGGCTGTCTTGCATACAGGGTCATCATTGCCATCTTTCTAAATTCCATATATATGTGTTAGTATACTGTATTGGTGTTTTTCTTTCTGGCTTACTTCACTCTGGATAATCGGCTCCAGTTTCATCCATCTCAACAGAACTGATTCAAATGTATTCTTTTTAATGGCTGAGTAATACTCCATTGTGTATATGTACCACAGCTTTCTTATCCATTCATCTGCTGATGGACATCTAGGTTGTTTCCATGTCCTGGCTATTATAAACAGTGCTGCGATGAACATTGGGGTACATGTGTCTCTTTCAATTCTGGTTTCCTGAATTGATGCTTTTGAACTGTGGTGTTGGAGAAGACTCTTGAGAGTCCCTTGGACTGCAAGGAGATCCAACCAGTCAATCCTAAAGGAAATCAGTCCTGGATATTCACTGGAAGGACTGATGCTGAAGCTGAAACTCCAATACTTTGGCCACCTGATGCGAAGAGCTGACTCACTGGAAAAAACCCTGATGCTGGGAAAGTTTGAAGGCAGGATGAGAAGGAGATGACAGAGGATGAGATGGTTGGATGGCATCACCAACTCGATGGACATGGGTTTGGGTGGACTCTGGGAGTTGGTGATGGACAGGGAGGCCTGGTGTGCTGCAGTTCATGGGGTTGCAAAGATTTGGACACGACTGAGTGACTAAACTGAACTGAACTGAACATTCCAGGTTCCTATGCAATATTGCTCTTTACAGCATTGGACCTTGTTTCTATCTCCAGTCCCATCTACAACTGGGTGTTGTTTTTGCTTTGGCTTTATCTCTTCATTCTTTCTGGAGTTATTTCTCCACTGATCTCCAGTAGCATATTGGGTGCCTACTGACCTGTGGAGTTCATCTTTCAGTGTCCTATCATTTTGCCTTTTCATACTGTTCATGGGGTTCTCAAGGCAAGAATACTGAAGTGGTTTGCATTCCCTTCTCCAGTGGATGATATTTTGTCAGAACTCTCCACCAAGACCTGGACTGGAGGAAGCACAAGCTGGAATCTAGGTTGCTGGGAGAAATATCAATAACCTCAGATATGCAGATGACACCACCCTTATAGCAGAAAGTGAAGAACTAAAGAGCCTCTTGATGAAAGTGAAAGAGGAGAGTGAAAAAGTTGGCTTTAGAGCTCAACATTCAGAAAACTAAGATCATGGCATCTGGTCCCATCACTTCATGCGAAATAGATGGGGAAACAGTGAAAACAGTGAGTGACTTTATTTTTCTGGGCTCCAAAATCACTGCAGATGGTGACTGCAGCCATGAAATTAAAAGACGCTTACTCCTAGGAAGGAAAGTTATGACCAACCTAGACAGCATATTAAAAAGCAGACACATTACTTTGTCAGCCAAGGTCCATCTAGTCAAGGCTATGGTTTTTCCAGTGGTCATGTATTGATGTGAGAGTTGGACTATAAAGAAAGCTGAGCACAGAAGAATTGATGCTTTTGAACTCTGATGTTGGAGAAGACTCTTGAGAGTCTGCAAGGAGATCCAACCAGTCCAGCCTAAAGGAGATCAGTCCTGGGTGTTCATTGGAAGGACTGATGTTGAAGCTGAAACTCCAATACTTTGGCCACCTGATAAGAACTGACTCACTAAGAACTCAGTGACCCCTATTAATTGTCTGGCTCTTAACTGCATGTCATTAAGGTTATGGGACAACTTTCTGGCTTCTCTCACTGTGATCAGCTGCCCTATGTTTGGCACTCAACCTACATGGATACTATGAACCAACTGAGGGTACACGGTGCACTTACAGGATTGGCAAGGGGTGTGGTGTTTTCTCTGCTACAGTTAGAAATATACATCTAGACTAGAATGAAATAACTGAAGATGCATACAGCCTCATGCATAGGGAGATTTAACACTCTGACATTCTTGATTTTGCCCCCAAATTAAGCTATAGATGTAATGGCAGATCAAGCAAAATGTCACCAGGATTTCTATTATGAACAAAAATATATATATATATTTTTAATTCACCTAAAAGCATTTCTCTGGTAGCTCCGATGGTAAAGAATCTACCTGCAATGCAGAGACTCAGGTTCCTAGGGTCAGGAAGATCCCCTGGAGAAGGGAATGGCTATGCACTCCAGTATTCTTGCCTGGGAAATCCCATGGACAGAGAAGTCTGTTGGGCTACAGTCCTTTGAGTAGACACAACTTAGACACACTTAGCTCTAAACAACAAGAGTCAGACACAACTTAGCTCTAAACAACAAGAACAAAAAGCATTTCTGGCTTCTGATAGGAGTAGCTCCTATCATATCAATATTCCCATACATATTTGCCGCACAACTTTTAAATAAATTTTTCAAATTAAAAAAGATAGACTTCACATATATGGTCAAGTTATTTTTTGCAAGGGTGCAAAGAATATTCAAAAGGGACAGTCCTTTCAGCAAATGGTGCCAGGAAAACTGAATGTCCAAATGTAGACAATGAATTTGGACTCTTACAAATGCCATATAAAAGTTCGGCTCAGTTTGGATCAAAGACATAAATGTAAGACCTAAACCAATAAACCTCTCGCATTTCACGAAGATTTCTTGAAAATTACACCAAAGCATAGTTAATGAAAAGTTAACAAATTAGACTTCATGAAAAAATTTTAAGTGTGTGCATCAAAAGATATTATCAACAGAGTAAAAAGGCAAACCATAGAATGGAAGAAAATATTTATGTTTGATCCCTGGGTTGGGAAGATCCCTTGGAGAAGGGAAAAACTACCCACTCCAGTATTCTGGCCTGGAGAATTCCATGGACTATATAGTCTATGGGGTCGCAAAGAGTCGGACACGAAATATATCTGATAAGGGATTAATATCCAGAACATACAGAGAACGCCTATAAGTCAACAACAGAAGACCTGACTCAAAAAAGGACAAAGGACTTAGACATGGGTTATATGTGCAAATGACCAATGAGCAATGAAAGATGCTCAACAGCATTAATCATTAGGGAAATGAAAATCAAAACTTCAACAAGATGTCGGGTCACACCCATTAGGATAGCTATCATAAAAATAAAAGAAAGAAGAAAGATAACAAGCCTTGGAGAGGATGTGAAGAAATTGAACCCCTCAGGTACTGTTGCTGAAAATATAAAATGGTGTAGCCGCTGTGGAAAACAGGATGAAAGTTCCTCAAAAAATTGAAAAAAAAAAAAAACAACAGATGATCCAACCATTGCACTTGTGGGTATATACCCAAAAGAATTGAAAGCAGAGTCTCAAAGACGTATTTGTACAGCCATGTTCATAGCAGCATTATTCACAATACCCAGAAGATGAAAGCAACCCATGTTCACTGGCAGATGAACAGATAGATAAGCAAACTGTGGTTTGTCTATACAATGGATTATTATTCCGTCTAAAAAAGAAAGGAAATTTGAACAACATATACACAACACGAATAAACCCAGAGGCCAGCCTGCTAAGTGAAATACTAAGTATCGAAAAGAAAAATACTGTATGATTCTACTAATATGAGGAACCTAGAGTACTCAGATTCATAGAAACAGAAAGTAAAGTGGTGGTTCCCAAGAATTACAGAGTGAGGGAAGTGGGGAGATATTTAAGGGGTACAGAGTTTCAGTTGTTCATAATGAAGCATTCTGGAGATTGGCTGCACAGTACTGTGTGTATAATTAACACTATTAAACTGTACACATACAATGGTCAAGATAGTAAATCATGCTGGGGTATTGTGCCACAATTAAATATTTTGGACAGGCAAACTTTATGAATAAAACACAATGGTCAAAACTTTGTGTGCCAATCTAGTAGCCATATTTTTAAAGTGAAAACTATAAAAAATTCTAAACATAAATTGAAAAAATTCAGTTAAATTAAGAAATATTTTAAGACATCATTTTCAGAATTAGGGATGTTGGGTTTTCTAACAAAAAATGAAAATATACATCTTTTGGTTTATCTCCGTAATGTTTACAAATGGTGATCATATGCTGTTATTGTAGCCACTAGCTACACGTGACTATTGAGCACTTGAAATATGTAGAGTATAAATTGATAAGTCTGTAAGTTAAACTATACACCAGATTCTGAAGACTTTGTATGAAATTTTAAAATGTAAAGTATCTCATTAATTAATTTACACTGAGAGAAGTGGCCAAGATATCAGACTGGGGAGACCTTGAGATCACTTCCTCCCTCAGGCACACCAATGTTACAATTTACAGGATAAGCATTGATGAGAAAGACCTGAAGACTAGCTGAAGAATCTTTCACAACTAAATATGTAAAGATGGAATGACAACAAGATGTGTAAGAGAGGTGGAGACATGGTATAATCAAGACCCACACCCCTGGGCAAACAGTCCACAAATGTGGGATAATTACAACTGCAGACCTTCTGCCTAAGAAGTGAGGGATATGACCCCACATTGGGGTCCCAGCATGAGGGTCCAGAACCAGGAAGAGGAGCTTCCTGGTTGGGTTGGGTTGGGTTGAATGTTGGGTTGGGAAGGTCAGTGGGGCTTCCTTTTAGGAGAGCCAGGAGCCATAGGGCATAGAGTCTCCACTCTCAAATGCATGCGCGCTTAGTCACTTCAGTCATGTCCAACTCTCTGCAACCCCATGGACCACGGCCAGCCAGGCCCCTCTGTCCATGGGCTCTCCAGGCAAGAACAATGGAGTGGGTTGCCATTTCCTTCTCCAATGATAAAGTATGAAGTGAGTGAAGCGAGTGAAGTGAAGTCGCTCAGTTGTGTCCGACCCTTTGCAACCCCATGGACTGCAGGCTACCAGGCTCCTCCATCCATGGGACTCTCCAGGCAAGAGTACTGGAGTGGGTTGCTATTTCCTTCTCCACCACTCTCAAAGGGTACACACAAAATCTCACACACTTTAGGATGTAGGGAAGACGTAATCTAAAGGAACCTGGGTCAGGCCCACCTGCTGATATTGAAGAACCTTCCAGAAAGGCAAAAGACAAACAGAGATCATCTTGGGATATAGACATGAGCAGCGGCAATTCTGGAGAGCTTCATTCTTCCACAATGATACTGTACCAGCAAGTGCTGTTTGGATCATCCCTCTACGTTATTAACATTGGGACGCAGCCTCACCCATCAGTTAGTCAGCACTAGTACTAGGATACTCCAGGTCAAGTAGCTAGTTGAGTGGAGACACAGAGTCATCCACTAGTAGGGCAGCTGCATTAACCCTCTGAGAACAGGCCACCTGGGACCTGGCCCCATCCACCAGAAGGCCCAGGACCAGGCCCTGTGCACCACAGTGCCAAGGAGCTGGACTTACCTACCAGTGCACCAGCACGAGCCCAGGACACCCCCGGACCTCACCCCACCCTCCAGCAGACTGACACCAGCTCCAGGAAACTTGGGCTCTACAGACAGGGACTCCAGGACCCAGATTAACCTACCAGTGGGCCACCATTAGATATATGCAGACATATCTGGCCCCAACATAGGAGCACTTAAATACAAATAGCAAGTATTAGCAGACATAAAAAGACAAGATGACAGTAAGCAACAATATTGGGGTGATTTAAAATCTCACATACATCAATGGACACAGCATTCAGACAGAAAACCAATACGGAAACACTGGTCCTAAACAACACATTAGACCAGCCAGGCTGAATAGATATATACACAAGACATTCCATCCAAGAGCAGCAAAATACACATTCTTTTCAAGTGTACATGGTATATCTGTCTTGATAAATCACACAAATCAAGTGTTACTAAACTTAAGAATACTGAAATCATATCAAACACCTTTTCCAACCATGATGTTATGAAACTAAAACTGAACTACAAAAAAAAAAAAAGCTGCAAAAACACATAGAGGCAAAACAATGTGTTACAGTCAATGGGTCATTGAAGAAATTAAACAAATACCTCAAGACAAATAAAAATGAAAATATGACAATCCAAAATCTATGGGAAACAGTAAAAGTAGTTCTAAAAGGAATGTTTTTAGGCATACAAGCATCGCTCATGAAATAAGAAAAATCTGAAATAACCTAAAATTACACCCAAAGTAACTAAAAAGAATAACCAAAATCCAGAAGTAATATAAAGAAAAAAAATCATAAAGCTTAAGCCAGAAATTTAAAAGATCAATGACACAAAGAACTAATTATTTGAGAAAAATAAAATTGATAAACTTTCAGTCAGAGTCATCAAGAAGAAAGGAAGTCCAGGTAAATAAAAGCCAAAATGAGAAAGGTGAAGTCTCAACAAACACACAAAACATATAAAGGATCATAAGAGATTACTGTGAACAGTTATATGCCAATAAAGTGAAAAATTAGAAGACATGGACAGATTCTTAGAAAAGGACTACATCCCAAACTGAACCAGGAAGAAATAGAAAATATTAACAAACCAATTACCAGTAATGAAGTTGAATAAGCAATAAAAAGATTTCCCACAATTGAATACAAAAGCTATGAGACCTAAAGTCATGGAAGTTAATATAAATTAAGTACATGAGACACAAGTCAGCAAAAAAAAAAAAAAAAAAACAGCTAACTCAGTGGATTAAGAAACAAATCCTGCCCCCAAGAGTCCTATTTCAATTAAACCCAAATATCCAGAGTTAACATGAGAAGACTGTGAAACGGTGAGGAAAGCCGTAGTTCGCATCATGGAAACTTGGGGTGGAGTGGTCAGGGCTGGGGCAGATTTGGTGATGTGGTCAAATCTTTCCACTCTGAGACTCAGTTCTCAGCATCACTGCCCCCACCTTCACTGCATTCATAGGCTCAGTTTACCTCCTTCCAGCCCCCACCACTACCTTTGGATGACCTCAGTGTCCCACCTTGAAGACCTACATGACACCCAATCCAACCCCGTACATCACCCCATTTTACTCCAGACACCAAGTCCTGGTCAGCACAGCTCCATCTCTGAGAAGTTGGGCTCAATTATTCCTTTCTCTGATCACGGAGACCCCGACTTCTCTTTCCAGTATTATCTCACTTCCACTTACTCTACCTCTCTGAAATTTCAGATTCCTTATGGTGTTCAGGTTTCCTGCAACCACAGTCCTTTCCAAGACAAAACCACTATCAGTTCAACAAATGCCATCTGCTGTTCTTTCCTCCTTCTATGGAACACCCTCAGGCAAAAACTCCTGATGGATGGATTCTCAGCTCAACAAACATGCTCCTACTCAGCTGGAGAAAATCGGACAATGGTTACAACAGTGCCTTCACAAAAGGGCAATCACAGTTGAATAACAAACAGGATCGCTTATCAGTCCTATTGCAGACCCTCATCCCTGACTGTCACTCCTCTCAAAGACCATCACGACCTTTACTACACTACTGCAAGCACTTTAACGATCCACCGCAACAGAGGCTGTTAGAAGGAGAATGTGAGGTAGGAACTTCTAGAAAGATCAATATACATTAAGCACCTGGAAGTAAGACTTTTATAAAAAGTATGTTTCACTTGGGAACTCCCAGCAGCATGCCCTCAAAATCTAAGCCACACAGAGGGAACACAATAAATAAATAAATACAGCAGAAATCAACGGGTACTTAGCCAGCCCCTGCGAGGAAGACAGCTAATCAACCAGTTCAGGAAGGACTGATGTTGAAGCTGAAACTCCAATATTTGGCCACCTGATGTGAAGAAATGATTCATTGAAAAAGACCCTGATGCTGGGAAAGATTGAGGGCAGGAGGAGATGGGGGTGACAGAGCATGAGATGGTTGGATGGCATCACTGACCTGATGGACACGAGTTTGAGTAAGCTCCGGGAGTTCGTGATGGACAGGGAGGCCAGGCCTGCTGCAGTCTGTGGGGTCGCAAAGAGTCAGACATGGCTGAGCGAGTGAACTGAACTGAACAGCTGAGCGTGTTGTCTAGCACTGCTCATACGCCTCAGGAGGTACTTGCTTGGTCCCGGGCTACTTTGTGCAGTGTGCCTGAGTTCCACCTAAAGAGCTATGGCATTACTACTACCTCACGGCTGTGTCCGTTGAGTCAGCCACGAGACAAGAGAATATAGCGTGTCTGCTGCTACGGCTGCTGTGCCAGCCAGAAGAGAAGAAATGCGCCTGCAGTTTCCACGGCTCCTTGAGTCTTATTCCAGCCTCTTAGCTGGCGCCTTGCCTACCACGGGTTCAACAAACATTGCGCAAGTGGGATACAGCGGAACAGCTGTTGCTGTGAACTGGATCGGCAAGACAGCCCGGCTGCGGTACGTAAGGTCCCTTAAAACTGAATCAAAGGGACTGGCATTCGCGTGCCTGATCAGGTCTTTGGAATACAACAATCCCTCAAAAGACCTTACAGAGAGCAAACAAACAGTCGTTACAGACACCATAGCTCCCAGAAACAGTGCTAGCAAACATCATCTTTCAAAAAGCAGATGAATATGACCCCTCATGATAGAATCATATTCTTCCTGTGTGTCAGGAATCGCATAGATTTTCCTGGTGAAAAAGCGCTCTGCCTGGGTGTGTATATTCACCTGCAGAGGAACAGCCACTGCTCGGTGGCCTTGGGCCTGGAGCTCTTTAACGGCCTCCCTGCATGCTAAGCAAGTGGCTGCCCTGCATGGGGACCACCAGCATATTCTCAGACTCGGTCCATCACTTGATGCTCAGACAGAGCAGGAGTCCAGCCAGCACCTGCCACGGAAGCTGCAGTCCCAGGGCCACCTCCACACAAACCAGAAGCTACTGAGTCTCTGGCCAAGCTATGCCACCCATGTTTGATCCCTTTATCTTATCATCAGGTCACTTAAGCAAAATGGCGTGGCACTGGAGGGCAGTTTGCCGTCTCTATATTAATCATTACAAGATAAGTCCATGCCTGGGTTTCATTACCTCTGATTTCACCCCAGGAAAGTCCCTTCCTCCCTCATCTTGGAAAATCTCCTCTGACTCTGCTGCTCCTGGTAGGAAACATTCTAGGTACTGAAATATCTGTCATCCAATTCCCAAAGCAAGGCTGCATGGGCACAGTCCCTTTGATCAACTTCTGCCTCTCTGCTAATCACGCTCTACAGGCCTGGACTGAACTCTCAGAAGTCACTCTGTCCCAGTCCCCACCCAGAAAAATTTTATATTGAGGAAACTGGCCAAGATGTTGGACTGGGAAGACCTTGGGTTCACTTGCTCTAACAGGCTCACCAATATTACAACTTACAGAGCAAATACTGATGTGAAACACCAAAGACTAGCTAAAAAGATCTTCCACAACTAACTATATAAAGAAGGAACCACAAGAAGATTTGTAGAGACTCTGGTTTGATTCCTGGGTTCGGAAGATCCACTGGAGAAGGGATAGGCTACCCACTCCAGTATTCTTGGGCTTCCCTGCTGGCTCAGCTGGTAAAGAATCCGCCTGCAATGCAGGACACCTGGATTTGATCCCTGGGTTGGGAAGATCCCCTGAAGAAGGGAAAGGCTACCCACTCAGTATTCTGGGCTCGAGAATTCCATGGACTGTATAGTCCATGGCATCGCAAAGAGTTGGACACAACCGAGAGATTTTCACTTTCACTTCATGGCAAATAGATGGGGAAACAGTGGCTGACTTTATTTTTCTGGGCTCCAAAATCACTGCAGATGGTGATTACAGCCATGAAATTAAAAGATGCTTACGCCTTGGAAGGAAAGTTATGACCAACTTGGACAGCATATTAAAAAGCAGAAACATTACTTTGTCAACAAAGGTCTATCTAGTCAAGGCTATGGTCTTTCCAGTAGCCATGTATGGTTGTAAGAGTTGGACTATAAAGAAAGCTGAGGGCCGAAGAATTGATGCTTTTGAAGTGTGGTGTTGGAGAAGACTCTTGAGAGTCCCTTGGACTGCAAGGAGATCCAACCAATGCATCCTAAAGGAGATTAGTCCTGGGTATTCATTGGAAGGACTGATGTTGAAGCTGAAACTCTAATACTTTGGCCACCTGATGCCAAGAGCTGACTCATTGAAAAAGACCCTGATGCTGGGCAAGATTGAAGGCAGGAGGAGAAGGGGATGATGGAGGATGAGATGGCTGAATGGCATCACTGACTCAATGGACACAAGTTTGGGTAAACTCCAGGGTCTGGTGATGGACAGGGAGGCCTGGCCTGCTGCAGTCCCTAGTGTCACAAAGAGTCGGACACAACTAAGCGACTGAACTAAACTGAAGACATGGTATAATCAAGACCCACACCCCAGGGTGGACGATCCACAATTGGGAGTTAATTTTATTGCAGAGGTTCTCCCTCAGGAGTGAGGGATATGCGCCCACATTGGGCTTCCTAGCCTGGGGGTCCCAAAATGGGAAGAAGGGCTTCCAGAATGGTGGGCTTGGAAGGCCAGTGGGGCTTACTTTCAGGAAGCCAGGGGCTGTAGGATATAGAGACTCCACTCTCAAAGCATGCACACAAAATCTCACATACTCTAGGGACCAGGGAAGAAGCAGCAGTCAGAAAGGAGCCTGGTCAGACCCACCTGCTGAACTTAAACAGCCTTCCAGAGAGGCAGGAGACGGAGATCATTCTGAGGTATAAATACGGGCACCAACTGTTTGGGGGGAGCTCAGCTCCAACAGTGACACTGTGCTGGCTAGTGCCATTTTGAAATCATTAGTATCAGGACCCAGCCCCACCCATCACCCTGTCAACACCAGTACAAGGATGCCTCATGTAAAAGGGCTGGCTGAGTGGAGATGCAGACCCATCCACTAGTGACCAGCTACCTTAGAATCCCCTGAGCTCTCAGCCACCTGGGACCTAGAATTGCCTACCAGAGCTCCTGGGCCTCACCTACCCTCCAGCAGTGCCAGGACCCAGCATGAGGAACTCCGCCCATGGCAAAGGTCGTGAGGAAGGAGGCTTCGGCATATGCAAAGGCGGGATCGAGCCTCAGGAAACCCCTTCTTCCTGAGCATCTACCCCCAAAACCAGAGTCTGCCTACTTTACTGCTTTATGCTCTCACCTACACCTCTGACTTTACGGGGCGCCATCCCCCACCATTTCTCTCAGAGAAGGAGTTAACCTACGGCTCCAGTTAATAAAAATTCCTGGGTGATACAATGGTGTCTCGGGTCAAACCTCTCTGCTGGCAGACTAGCTTGTGTGACAGGATTATCCACACTCTTGCTACTATGTACATGATTGTTTATAACCTCTCAACTATACACAGCACAGAGAGTTTGGAGTATTTTGAAAGTCTTAGTTAGCACTGGGTTTTTTTAAAGATAAAAATCATGTTGGTGAAGGGTTTTTCATTTATTGGGCCAGTGTTTGCTGCTAAATCTCCATATTCCCTGCCCTTATAATGAATATAACTAACATATAGGAGAAATAAGTATTAACCTTTAAGATTAATCATGTTAAACCTTAGGCTAAGTAAATTCCTTTCTTAATTGTAACCCACAACACCCTCACCCTACAGGAATGCAAATTTATCTGGTACCTTCAGAGGGTGGTGCCTGGTTTAAGAAAAATCACCCCTGGAAAATAAGTTTCTGGTTGACTGACCGTTATCAGAAAAGAAAGGATCATAAAATGTCAGCAGGCGTCATGTCCAGAACATGATGTAAAACCACTAAGACCTCTGTATACTTTTATATGAAGCACCTGATTTTGATAAAGGTCAGGTCTGCTGACCCCACGTGACTCTGTATTCATCCCTATATATAACAAAAAGTATATAAGTGAACCTGAAAAATGAAGAAAACGGACCAGTTCCTGGAAAGACTGGTTTCCCCCATGTGGTCTTTTCTCGTTCTCTTTTTTTCTGGCTGAATTCCTATCGGAGTGCGGAGGCTCGCCATGTCTACTTACTTGCCCTGGCTTCTAAGACCCACACAAGAGGGAGCCCAAGGCGGGGCACCCTCCGCTATTCAAGTGGGTGCTGGTGGCCTACATAGATGGTGCAAATTCCTTGTCTTGGAGTTTTATTGGTTTTCCACGTAAACCAAGTTATTCAGCTTCTTTTTCTCCACTAATATTTTCCTACTACACTATTTCTTTCTAATCTCCCTCCATATCTTTAATTAAGCAATTAATTCCTAGGACTCTGACTCCATCCCCTCTTTGAATTACCCTGGAATCACCGGGGCTGGACCCTGGCACAGCAGGATGACACAAGCTCTGGGATTGGTGTTGACAGAATAAAGTAATATTGTCACTTTTCACAGATTACACGATACTACACATAGAAAATCTTAAAATCACCACCAAAAACTATTAGAATTCATCAGTGAATTCAGTAATATTAAGGCCTACAAAATTATTATACAGAAATCTATTGCATTTCTATACACTGACAATGAGCTATCAGGAAAAGAAATTGTTAATAATATTACCATTCTATTTTCAATCATATCAAAAAGAATGTAACACCTAGGAATAAATCTAAGAAGGTTAAAGACCGGGAACTATAAGACACTGATGAAAGAAATTGAAGCTGACACAAACAAATAGAAAGATACACTGTGGATACATGGATTGAAAGAACTAACATTATTAAAATGACCATACTACCCAAGGCAAGCTACAGATTCAACACAGTATCTATCAAAACACCAATGGCATTTTTCAAAGAACAAGAAAAAATAATTCTAAAATTTTTATGGAAGCATAAAAGATTGAGTAACCAAAAAAATCTTGAGAAAAAAGAACAGAACTGGAGCAGCAACAGGGATGGGGCTTAGAGATTACCATACTAAGTGAAACAGTCAGATAAAGAGGCATGTCATGTGGTATCACTTATACGTGGAATCTAAAAAATGATACAAATGAACTCATTTTTCAAGAGAAACAGACTCACTGACATAGAAAAGAAATTTTTCATTACCAAAAGGGAAAGAGAGGGGAGAGTTAAATTAGGAGCTTGGGATTAACAGCTACACATCACTATACATACAAGAGACAAATAGCAAGTTCCTACGTATAGCAAAGGGACCTATATTCAATACCTTGTATTAATCTGTAATGAAAACGAATATATATCTGAATAACTTTGCTGTATGACAGAAACTAACACGACGTTGTAAATTAACTACATTTCAGTTTTTTTAAAAAGAGTCAAAATGAAGGAATCACGCTTCCTGGTTTAAAACTATGCTACAAAACTACAGTGATCAAAGCAGCGAGGTGCTGACACAGAAACAGACGCATATATCAGTGGACCAGAACATAGAGCAGAAGTAACTTCAGATCTATATTGCAGCTGATCTACAACAAAGGAGGTGATAATATACGATGGGGGAAAGATAGCCTCTTCAGTAAATGGTATTGGGAAAACTGGGCAGCTACACACAAAAGAATCAACCTGGATTGCTCTCTCACACTATTAACAAAAATGAATTCAACATAGATTAAAGACCTAAAGCCACAAAACTTCGGGTAGAAGACATAAGACAGTAACCTTTTTAACTTTTTTTAATATTACTATTAATATTAATAATATTACTATTACATTTTGGGGGGATATGATTCCTCAGACAAGAGAGAGAAAAGTAAAATAAACAAATGGGACTTTATCAAACTAAAATCTTTTGAACAGCAAAGAAAATTACAAACAAAAGGGAAAGGTGACTTTCGGAATGGAAGAAGACATTTGCAAATAATATATCTGATAATAGGTTAATATCCAAAAGACACAAAGAAATCATACAAGCCAGTATAAACAAAAAAATAATAATATTAACATGATTAAAAATGGACTGAGACTGAAAGAGACATTTTTCCAGAGAAGACATACAAAGGGCCAATAGGCACGTGCAAAGATGCTCAGCATCACTAATCACCAGAGAAATGCAAATCAAACAACAATGAACTATTACCTCACACCTGTCAGCATGGCTATTATCAAAAAGACAGTAAATAACAAAGGTTGGCGAGGATGTAGAGAAAGGGGAACTCTAGAGCACTGTTGTGGGCAATGTAAATTGTTGCAGTCACTATAGAAACAGTATGGAGTTTCTTAAAAAGTTAAAAATAAAACTGTCATATCATCCAGCAACTCCACTCCTGGGTATTTATCCAAAAGAATACCCCAAAACACATTAATTAGAAAACATATAGACACCCCTATGTTCATTGCAGCCTTGTTTACTACAGTCGAGAATATTGGCTACCGAGTATTGCTCAGTCATAAGAAAGAAAGGAATCCTGTCATTTGTGACAACATGAATGGACCCAGAGGGTATCAGGCTTAGTGAAATAAGTCAGGGAAAGACAAATACTGCATGATTTCACTTATATACGAAAAATAAAAGGCAAAGCAAATGAACAGAAACAGACTCATGGAGAACAAACAGGTAGTTGACAAAAAGCAGGAGAGTGAGGGAAGGAGAGAGAAGGCTGAGGGGGATTAAAATACAAACTTTCGGCTGCAAAATAAATGTCACAGGTATGAAAGGAGTGTGAGAGATACAGTCAATAGTTATGTAATACATTTCTATGATGAATATCACAGCTGGATTTATGGTGGTGATTATTTTGAAGTGGATCAAAGTACTGAAACACTAAGTTGCATAACAGGAAGAAACACAGTGCTGCAGGCCAACCATGCTACAAAAGCAAGCTCATAGAAAGAGAAACCAGATTTGTGGCTACCAGCGGCAGGAGATGCGGGGAGGAGGATTGCATGCAGACAGTCTCAGGGTACAAACGTGGAGCTATACGAGAAATAAACACTAGGGATGTAATTAACAACATTCAGTATCAGTTCAGTCGCTCAGTTGTGTCCAACTCTTTGCGACCCCATGAACCACAGCACTCCAGGCCTCCCTATCCATCACTAACTCCCGGAGTCTACCCAAGCCCATGTCCATTGAGTCAGTGATGCCATCCAACCATTTCATCCTCTGTCATCCCCTTCTCCTCCTGCCTTCAATCTTCCCCAGAATCAGGGTCTTTTCCAATGAGTCAGCTGTTCTCATCAGGTGGCCAAAATATTAGAGTTTCAGCTTCAACATCAGTCCTTCCAATGAACACCCAGGGCTGATCTCCTTTAGGATGGACTGGTTGGATCTCCTTGCAGTCCAAGAGACTCTCAAGAGTCTTCTCCAACACCACAGTTCAAAAGCATCAATTCTTCGGCACTCAGCTTTCTTTATAGTCCAAATCTCACATCCATGTGTAACTACTGGAAAAACCATAGCCTTGACTAGATGGACCTTTGTTGACAAAGTAATGTCTCTGCTTTTTAATATGCTGTCTAGTTTGGCAACAACTTTCCTTCCAAGGAGTTAGTGTCTTTTAATTTCATGACTGCAATCACCATCTGCAGTGATTTTGGAACCCCCCCCCCAAAATAAAGTAAGCCACTGTTTCCCCTGTTTCCCCATCCGTTTTCCATGAAGTGATGGGACGATGCCATGATCTTCGTTTTCTGAATGTTGAGCACAGGAGAGGCTGCAACGGCACAGGAGCGGCTGCGAGGAGCTAGCCCGCATCCAAGGTCAGGGGCGGCAGCTACGCTTTGCTGGAGCAGCCATGAAGAGATATTCCAAGTCCAAGGTAAGAGAAACTCAAGTAAGAGTGTAGGCACTGAGAGAGGGCATCAGAGGGCAGACAGACTGAAACCACAATCACAGACAACTAGCCAATCGGATCACGTGGACCACAGCCTTGTCTGACTCAATGAAACTAAGCCATGCCATATGGGGCCACCCAAGATGGACAGGTCACGGTGGAGAGGTCTGACAGAATGTGGTCCACTGGAGAAGGGAATGCAAACCACTTCAGTATTCTTGCCTTGAGAACCCCATGAACAATAAGCAAAGGCAAAAAGATAGGACACTGAAAGATGAACTCCCCAGGTTGGTAGGTGCCCAATACGTTACTAGAGATCAGTGGAGAAATAACTCCAGAAAGCATTAACAACATTAACTCCTTTAATTTTGTGTCTATGTGAGCTAATGGGTGATCACTATATTTGTTTTAGTAAACGTCTCATGATCTAGGTAAGTCAAATCATTCTGCTGTCCACCATAAGCTTCTACAGGAAAGTGACAAGCGAAACTGTGAGCTGTTCAGTCATGTCTGACTCTTTGCAACCCCATGGACTGTAGCCTGCCAGGCTTCTTTGTGCATGGAATTCGCCAGGCAAGAATACTGGAGTGGGTAGCCATTCCCTTCTCCAAGGCATTTGCCCGACCCACGGAGGGATCTCGGGTCTCCTGCATGGCAGGAGGAGTCTTTACCGTCTGAACCTCCAGGGAAGCCTGTCAACTATATCTCAATAAAACTGAAAGGAACAAAACAAACAAGTATCTGAAATTTTTATATTGAGTATATGTTTAAAGGTTAGTATTTTTATATATTTGAGTCAGTAAAACATATAATTAAAATTAATTTCAACCCTCTTTTTGCCTTTTTTAGTATATCTACTAAAAAGCTTTCAGTGACATATGGGACTTGCATTCGATTTCTATTGGACTATCCTGTACTAGACTATAAAGGACCCTAGTAACATTTTTTAAAGTAGTGACTCCACAGAAACATTCTCTGATTATAATTCAAAATAATTGCAAAAGATAACAAAAAGATGGCTGCCACAAATGTTAACAATATGGGAGTTAGGAAACAATCTCAATTTTAAAAAATGCACTGACTTAAAAAAGAAATCAAAAACATGCATTTAAGTTAAAAAAAAAGAAATGAAAGCCATTTATACCAAAATCTAAGAATGGGAGAATGTTTTATCCATGACCTTCAGTTCTTCATTATTAAGAAAACATAAAGGAACTTAATGCTTACACAAGAAATTAGAAAAACAGCTATAAAGTAAAACAAAGGAAACAAGATGATATCATCAACAAAAACAATAAGTTGCAATTAATGTAATAGAAAACAAAAATAGTAAAAAGAATGAGCAAATCCAAAAGTTCTTTCTTTGAGAGGACCCATAAAATATTTCAACCCATCATAAAACTAATGAAGGAGAAGGAACAAAAATATTACAAATTTTATTTTTCCTATTGTGAAAATTTTTCCATAAACATTTAAAGGAGTCACCTCTAAGGATAAAACATACCAAATAAATAAGACTGATGAAATCTCAAAGTAAAATCAATTTAGTTGGAACAAAAATGGTAAGAGTGTGCTTATCGTGTATAACATTTGAGAATTTCAGGGTAAGTAATCTTTCATTTGGCAGAAACTTTCCTAAATGCCTCCAATGACACAACTTTTCCTACTGAGCATATTTTAAGTAATGATAATAAACACTATTTGAGTGCTCACAGTGACAATATTAAGGTCAGAATGGTCAACTCTGGGCTTCCCTTTTGTGGCTCAGCTGGTAAAGAATCCGCGTGCAATACAGGAGACAATCCCTGGGTTGGGAAGATCCCCTGGAGAAGGGAACAGCTACCCACTCACCAGTACTCTGGCCTGGAGAATCCCATGGACTGTACAGTCCATGAGGTTAGAAACAGTCAGACATGACTGAGCAACTTTCACTTTCTTCATGGTTCACTCACCCAGTCAAGGTCATGCAGCTAGGAAAATGGGAGTGAAGATTTGAACCAATGCAGTTAATCCTAGAAAATACACTCACATAGAAAAACTAAAAAGAACACCACCTCCTCACATTCACTTTTTACAAATCTCACAGATACATACATGTTTCATCATTGGACAAATGCATTGCATGAAGACGAAATAAAGTAGAATGAAACTTTGCAGTGTGAGCAATAAAGAAAAATGAAGTTAGAGTTGTGCAAAAATAAATACATTAATGAAAAGAGATGTACAAATCAGAATACAAAAACTATAAGAGGCCTAAAGTCAGGGAAGTTAAAATAAATTCAGTACATGTGACAAAAGAGGGCAAAAAAGATGGTTGATTCACTGGATAAAAAAACAAATCCTGCCCACAAGAGTCCTATTTCACTTAAGCTTGCATATTCAGGATTAACATATGCAGACTCTGAAACCATTAGGAGTGCAATAGCTCCCACCATGGAAACTTGGGGTGTGGTGACCTGGGGGAGCTTTGTGAGTGTGGTCAGCCCTCATAACAAATGCTTCCTCTTTGAGACTCAGTTCTTAGCATCACTGTCCAGACCTTCACTATGTTCATAGGCTCAGTTTTAGCTCCTCCCCAGCACCTACAATTAGCCTTTAATGACCTCCATGTCCCACCTTGATGACCTTTCTTTGCGGAATCCAACTCTGTATGCCCCTACATTTTACTCCAGACCACAACTCCCGGCCAGAAGACATCTGATCAGCACAGCTCCATCTCTGAAGAAGTGTTCTCACTTATTTCTCTCTCTAATCACAGAAAACCCAACTTCTCTCCCTGGCATTGTCTCACGTGCAATTAATTTATTCCACTTCTCTAAAACTTCTGATTTTGGGGGGTTTAGGTCTGTGACCACACATCAATCGCCTCCAGGATAAAACTACTCTGAATTATCAGGGCAACAAATGCAATCTGCCAGATCTTCCTCCCTCCTATTGAACACCCTCAACCCCTGATGGATGAATTCAGGGCTCATGTTCTCTGTTCTCCCTCAGCAAGAGAAAACTGAACAAACTTTATGACAGTTGCTTTTCAAAAGGACAATCACGGTTGAATCACACATGGCTTGTCAATCCTGTTACAGACCCTCAGCCTTACCTTTCATTCCTCTCAAAGACCATCACAACCTTTACTACACTACTGGTACACTTGAACAAATTTAGCTCAAAAAGACTGCTGGGAGGAGGAGAGGTGGAAATCTTTAGGTAGATCAGTATATAATGAAGCACATCGAATTAAAGCTTTTTAATAAAACATGTGCTCCACTGGGAGCACTGATTGAACAACAGCAGCAGTACACACCTGAGATAACGGTTTCCTGTTGGCACAGTTGATGCCCCCAATGAACACCATGTTGGGCATGATCGGCCGTGGGTAGTCCATCACAAAGTCTCTTCTGAACAGCCACACGGATCCAGAGGCAAGAATCTCCCCCAGTGACACCTCTCTCTGAAGAAGCTCAGAGGCCATACGTGCATGAGGAGTGAAAGCAGCCTGGCAAATGTGCTTCAGGCCCAGAAGGTAGAGCATGTTCTTGACCCTTTGGAAGAATGTCATGCGGTCTGAATTCCTTGTTAACAACCGAGGAACATATGAGAAAGGGTTCGGGCATGCTGTGCCCTCAGCATCTAAGTCACAGGGAAGAGATCGTAAAAAAAACACAGCAGGAATGGACAGGTACTTAGCCAGCACTGCCCCGCAGGGGTTAAAAGGATCTGTTAAAACCACATCAAAGGAACTGGCATTCAGGTCTCTGATCAGGTCCTTGTTATGCAATAGTGCTTCACAAGATCTTGCAAAGAGTAAAGACACGTTTTTCAAAGTTGCCATAGCTTCCCAAAACATTGTAAGAAAATGTACTCTTTGGAAAAACACATGAATATGAGTCCTCATGATGGACTCAAACTCATCCTGTGTGTAGGGAACAGCGTAGACTTTTACGGTAAAAAAGTCCTCTGCCTTGGTGTGCAGGTTCACCTCTGGAGCAACGACCACTGCTTGGTGACCCCTAGCGTGGAGTTCCCGCACGGCCTCCCACATGCTGAGCCAGTGGCTGCCCTCCATGGGGACCACCAGCACCTTCCCAGCCTCGGCCCATCGCCCGACGCACACACAGCAGGAGTCCAGCCAGCACCTGCCGCTGAAGCTGCAGTCCCAGGGCCATCTCCGCACAAACCAGAAGCAACTGACTGTCTGCTGGGCCTGGGCGGCCTGTATTTGTTTCCTTGCCTTGTCATCGAGTCACTTGCCAACACTGGCATGTCATTGGAGGGCAATGTGCCCTGTTTAATCCTTACAGAATAAGTCCGTACCTGTGTTTCATCATTTGTGCATTCACCCAAGGAAGACCACTCCCCTTTCCTGGGAAAAAGTAAGACTTACTGCTCTGTTTGGGGGCCATTCTAGCTCACTGTCTTGTTCATCCAAGACCCAAAGCAAGACTGTGCCTGTCCATTCCCTTGGGCTCCTCCTACCTCGCTGTTAACCGTGTTCTCTGGCACTGGAATGAACTCTGAGGAGTCACCTCTGCCCCAGTCCCCATCCAGAACAGCTGCTGCATGTGACCCTATCTGGGATCTCTTCAAACTCTTTCCCCCCATCATGGGTGAACACGGAGCACATCCAGGGAAACATAACATCACGAGAACATTCTTCTCTCAGCAGGGAGAGGATGGTGGCTCCCTGGTTTGTTCCTGTTACACGCTGCACACCTCATGCACTGCTCTGGAGAGAGTCTCTCCGAATAGCTGCATGATATGGAAACTTCTGGAAGAATACTTAAGGACAACCACAGAAGGGCTGCTAGAGAAATCTTTCTCTGCCTCATGGAATAGAACATCCTGTTATCTAAATCATCAATGGGCAAGGCAGCTCTTTGTAATGACAGTGGGGTTCAGAGAACCCCAGGCTCCATGGCCCTCTTCACTTTGGACAGGAGAGACCAGCCCCATGCCTCCGT
Source organism: Ovis canadensis (assembly GCF_042477335.2). Taxonomy (NCBI): domain Eukaryota; kingdom Metazoa; phylum Chordata; class Mammalia; order Artiodactyla; family Bovidae; genus Ovis; species Ovis canadensis. Next base: position 8,051,087 of record NC_091245.1, read on the forward strand.
GCAGGCTCTGTGTGGGGACTGAACTGCGCATTATTCTGGATCTTTAGTACATCTTATAGTTCATGTTCAGGACTTCCCAGATGGTGCAGTGGTAAAGAATTCTCCTACGAATGCAGGAGACACAAGAGACATGGACTCAGTCCCTAGGTTGGGTGTCGGAAGATCCCCTGGAGTAGGAAATGGTAACCCACACCACTTTTCTTGCCTGGAATAGCCCATAGACAGAGGAGCCTACACAAAACTATACAAGAAAAGTCTTAATCATCAGATAACTGCAAAGCTGTGGTCACTCACCTAGAGCAAATCATCTTGCACTGTGAAGTCAAGCAGGCCTTAGGAAGAATCACTGTAAACAAAGCTATTGGAGGTGATGGAATTCCAGCCGAGCTATTGCAAATCCTAAAACTGATGCCACTGAAGTGCTGCACTCAATGCACCAGCAAATTTGGAAAACTCAGCAAGGGCCATGGGACTGGAAAAGGTCAGTTTACACTCCAACCTCAAAGAAAGACAATGCCAAAGAATGTTCAAACTACTGGACAGCTGTGCTCATTTTACATGTGATCAGGGTAATGCTCAATATCCTACAACCTAGGCTTGAACAGTATATGAATCAAAAACTTCCAGATGTACAAGCTGGATTTGGAAAAGGCAGAGAAACTAGATCAAATCACCAACATCCAGTGGACCATAGAAAATACAAGGGAATTCCAGAAAAAAAAAACTACTTCTGCTACATGACTAAAGCCGTTGATTGTGTGGATAACAACAAATTGTGGAAAATTCTTAAAGAGATGGGAATACCAGACCACGTTACCTGCCTTCTGAGAAACCTGTATGCAGGTCTAGAAGCAACACTTAGAACTGGACAAGGATCAACAAACTAGTTCAAAATTGGGAAATGATTATGTCAAATCTGTATATTGTCATCCTCCTTACTTAATTTATATGCAGAGTACATCAATGCCACACAGCTTGAATCACAGCTGAAAGCAAGATTGCCCAGAGAAAAATGGACAACCTCAAATATCCAGATGACACCACTCTCATGGCAGAAAATGAAGAAGAATGAAAGCGCTTAATGAGGGTGAAAGAGGAGACGGAAAAAGGAGGCTTAGAACTCAGCATTCAAACATTAAGATCATGGTATCCAGTGCATTACTTCATGGCAAATAGGTGGGGAAACACTGGCAGATTTTATTTTCTTGGGCTCCAAAATCACTGCGGATGGCGACTATAGCCACAAAATTAAAACACGCTTACTCCTTGGAAGAAAAGCTATCACAAAACTAGACAGCATATTAAAAAGCAGAGCCATCATTTTGCCAACAAAAGTAGATATAGCCAAAGCTACGGTTTTTCCAGCAGCCATGTACGGACATGAATGTTGGACCATAATTGTTTGGTGCTCAGCACTCCAACCTCAAATTGTGATGCTTGCAAATTGTGGTGCTGGAGAAGACCCCATAGAGTCCCCTGGTTAGCAAGGAAATCAAATCAGTCAATCCTAAGAAAAATCAACCCTGAATATTCACTGGAAAGACTGATGCTAAAACTGAACCTCCAATACTTTGGCCACCTGATGAGAAGAACTGACTCATTGGAAAAGGACCTGATGCTGGGAAAGACTGAGGGCAGGAGGAAGACAGAGGATGAGATGGTTGAATGGCATCACTGACTCCATGGACATGAGTTTGAGCAAACTCCAGGAGATAGTGAAGGACAGGGAAGCTTGGTGTGCCACAGTCCATGGGGCCACAAACAGTTGGACACAACTTGGCAAATGAACAACAACAACAATAATTCAGGGTTAATATAAGCAGACTCTGAAAAGCCATAGCTCGCACCATAGAAATGCAGGGTGTGGTGACTAGGCTGCGGTAGGCATTGTGATGTGCTCAGTCCCTTCCTCTTTGACTCAGTTCTCAGCATCCCTGTCGCCACCTTCACTGTGCTCGTGGCTCAGTTTGACCTCCTCTCCAGCCCCCACCACTAGCCTTTGAGGCCCTCAGTGGCCCATGCTGAGGACCTATCTCACATGCCATTCAACTCTGTACATCCCCCCACTTTACCCCAGGCCCCAGCTTCTGGTCAGCGCAGCTCCATCTCAAGAAACTTGGGCTCAATTGTTCCTTTCTCTGATCACAGAGAGCCCGACTTCTCCGGTTTTGTCTCCCTTCCACTCTATTTATTCAACCTCTCGGAAACTTCTGCTTCCTTTTGGGGTTGAGGTCTCCAGTGACCACACCCAATACCTCTCCAAGACAAAACCTCGATGAAGTATCAGGGCAATAAATGCAGTTTGCCAGTTCTCTCCTCCTACAATTGAACACCCTCAAGCAAAAAACCCATGATGGATGGATTCACAGCTCAAGTTCCTCGCTCCTACTAGATTCAGAAAACTGCACGACCGTTACAACAGACGCTGCTGGAAAGGGCAGTCATGGTCAAACCACCCCATTCCTTGTCAAACCTAATATGGACCTTCACCCCTGCCTCTCATTTGTCTCAAAGTCCACCACAAACCTACACTCCTGGAGCACTTTAATTATGAATCTCGCCAAAGAGTGTGTGAAGGAGAATGAGAGGTAGAAATCTTTAGAAAAATCAGTAAATAAGTAAGCATGTGGAGGTAGGCTGTTGTTTTAAAATATGTTCCGCTTGGGAATTCCCTGATGGTCTAGTGATTGGAACCGTCCATTTCACTGCAAGGGCCTACTTTGCAGTGTGGTATAAAAGTTTTTAAAATATCTTTAATTAAAAGAATGTGCTCCACTGGGAGCACTGATTGAACAACAGCAGCAGTACACACCTGAGATAACGGTTTCCTGTTGGCACAGTTGATGCCCCCGATGAACACCATGTTGGGCATGATCGGCCGCGGGTAGTCCATCACAAAGTCTCCTCTGAACAGCCACACGGATCCAGAGGCAAGAATCTCCCCCAGCGACACCTCTCTCTGAAGAAGCTCAGAGGCCATTTGTGCATAAGGAGTGAAAGCAACCAGGCAAATGTACTTCAGGGCCAGAGGGTAGAGCATGTTCTTGACCCTTTGGAAGAATGCCATGTGGTCTGGATTTTTTGTTAATAACCTAGGAACATATGAGAAAGGATTTGGGCACGCTGTGGCCTCAGCATCTAAGTCACAGGGAATAAAACGCAAAAAAAACACAGCAGGAATTGACAGGTACTTAGCCAGCACTGCCCCGCAAGGGTAAACAGGGTCAGTTAAAACCACATCAAAGGAACTGGCATTCAGGTCTCTGATCAGGTCCTTGTTATACAACAGTGCTTCACAAGATCTTGCAAACAGCAAAGACGCGGTTTTCAAAGATGCCATAGTTTTCAGAAACATTGTTACAAAATGTACTCTTTCAAAAAGCAATTGCTCATGAGTCTTAACGAGGGAATCAAATTTGTCCTGTGTGTAGGGAACGGCGTAGGCTTTCACCGTGAAAAAGTCCTCTGCCTTGATGTGCATATTCACCTCCGGAGCAATAACCACTGATTGGTGTCCCCTGGTGTGGAGCTCCCGCACAACATCCCGCATGCTGAGCCAGTGGCTGCCCTCCATGGGGACCACCAGCACCTTCCCAGCCTCGGCCCATCGCCCGACACACAGACAGAGCAGGAGTCCAGCCAGCACCTGCCGCCGAAGCTGCAGTCCCAGAGCCATCTCTGCACAAACCAGAAGTTACAGTCTCTGGTGGGGCTGTGCCACCTATACTGGTTGCCTTATCTTTGTTTTATCATCAAGTCACTTAAGCAAAATGGCATGTCATTGGAAGGCAGTGTGCCCGCCTTACATTAATCATTACAGAGTAAGTCCATGCCTGGGTTTCATCACCTCTGATTTCACCCAGGGAACGGTTACCCCACTCCCCTTATCTTGGAAAAACTCTTCTGACCTGCTGTTTCCTCTTGGGAGCATTCTAGTTCACTCTCTTCTTTTTCATCCAAGACTCAAAGCAAGGCTGTGCCTGTCCATTCCCTTGGTGGCCTCCTACATCTCTACTAACTATGTTCTCTGGAGCTGGACTGAACTCTGAGGAGTCACCTCTGCCCCAGTCCCGACCCAGAACCACTGCTGCATGTGACCTTATCTGGGAACTCTTCAAACTCTTTCCCCTCATCATGGGTGAACACGGAGCACATGCAGGGAAACATATAACATCACGAGAACAGCCTTCTCTCAGCAGGGAGGGGATGGTGGCTCTCTGGTTTGGTCCTGTTACACACTGCACACCTCATGCACTGCTCAGGAGAGAGTCTGTCTGAACAGCTGCCCGATATGGAAACATCTAGAAGGATCCTTGAGGACAACCACAGAAGGGCTGCTTAGAATTCTTTCTCTGCCTCATGGAATAGAACTTCCTGTTATCTAAATCATCAATGGGCAAGGCAGCTCTTTGTAATGACAGTGGGGTTCAGAGGACGCCAGACTCCAGGGCTGCTTCACTTTGGACAGGAGGGACGACCCCATGCCTCCGTGCAAGCTCTCTGAATCCTCTTCTGATGCGGACCGCATAGACTTCCACTGATCTGTGTGGGGACTGAAGTGCGCATTATTCTGGATCTTTATTACATCTATAGTTCATGTTCAAGACTGCCCAGATGGTGCAGTGGTAAGGAATTCTCCTACAAATGCAGGAGACACAAGAGACAAGGATTCAATCCCTAGGTTGGGTGTCTGAAGATCCCTTGGAGTGGGAAATGGTAACCTACTCTAGTTTTCTTGCCTGGAACAGTCCATGCACAGAGGAACCTACACAAAACTATACAAAAAGAAGGTCTTAATCACCAGATAACCACAAAATTGTGGTCATTCATCTATAGCCAAACATCTTGCAGTGTGAAGTCAAACAGGCCTTAGAAGAATCACTATAAACAAAGCTATTGGAAGTGATGGAATTCCAGGTGAGCTATTGCAAATCCTAAAACTGATGCTGCTAAAGTGCTGCACTTAATACACCAGCAAATTTGGTAAACTCAGCAAGGGCCACAGGACTGGAAAAGTTCAGTTTACATTCCAATCTCAAAGAAAGACAATGCCAAAGAATCTTCAAACTACTGGACAACTGTGCTCATTTCACATGTTGCTGCTGCTGCTAAGTCACTTCAGTCGTGTCCGACTCTGTGCGACCCCATAGGCAGCAGCCCATCAGGCTCCCCCATCCCTGGGATTCTCCAGGCAAGAGTACTGGAGTGGGGTGCCATTATTTCACATGGTAGCAAGGCAATACTCAAAATCCTTCAAACAATATGTGAATCAAAAACTTCCAGATGTACAGCTGAATTTAGAAAAGGCAGAGGAACCAGAGATCAAATGGCCAACATCTACTGGATCATAGAAAAAGCAAGTGAATTCCAGAAGCAATCTGCTTCTGCTTCATGACTACTTGAAAGCCTTTGATTGCGTGGATCACAATTAATTGTGGGAAATTCTTAAAGAGATGGGAATACCAGACCACTTTACCTGCCTCCTGAGAAACCTGTAAGCAGGTCTAGAAGCAACACAACTGGACATGGAACAACAAACTAGTTCAAAATTGGGAAATAATTATGTCAAAGCTGTATATGGTCATCCTCCTTACCTAATTTATATGCAGAACACATCATGTGAAATGCCACACAGGATGAATCACAAGCTGGAATCCAGATTGCCAGGGGAAATATCAACGACCTCAGATATGCAGATGATACCACTCTCATGGCAGAAAATGAAGAAGAATGAAAGAGTCTCTTAATGAGGGTGAAAGAGGAGAGTGAAAAAGCAGGCTTAAAACTCAGCATTCAAAAATTAAGATCATGGTATCCAGTGCCATTACTTCGTGGCAAATAGATGGGGGAAAAGGGGAAACACTGACAGATTTTATTTCCCTGGGCTCCAAAATCGCTGCGGATGGTGACTGTAGCCACAAAATTAAAAGATGCTTGCCCCTTGGAAGAAAAACTATCACAAAACTAGACAGTGTATGAAAAAGCAGAGATATCACTTTGTCAACAAATGTTGATATAATCAAAACTATGGTTTTTCCAGTAGTTATATATGGATGTGAATGTGGGACCGTAAAGAAGGTTGAGCACTGAAGAATTGATGCTTTTCAAACTGAGGTGCTGGAGAAGAGTCCAGAGAGTCCCCTGGACAGCAAGGAAATCAAACCAGTCAATCCTAAGAGAAATCAACCCTGAATATTCACTGGAAAGACTGATGCTAAAACTGAAGCTCCAATACTTTGGCCACCTGATGAGAAGAACTGACTCATTGGAAAAGACCCTGACGCTGGAAAAGACTGAGGGCAGGAGAAGGGGAAGACAGAGGATGAGATGGTTGAATGGCATCACTGACTCCATGGACATGAGTTTGAGCAAACTCCAGGAGATAGTGAAGGACAGGGAAGCTTGGTGTGCCACAGTCCATGGGGCCACAAACAGTTGGACACAACTTGGCAACTGAACAACAGCAACAATTCAGGGTTAATATAAGCAGACTCTGTAACTATGAGGAAAGCCGTAGCTCACACCATAGAAATGCAGGGCTGGTGACTGGGCTGCGGTAGGCGTGGGGATGCGCTCAGTCCCTTCCTCTTCGACAGTTCTCAGCATCCTTGTCACCACCTTCACCGTGCTCATGGCTCAGTTTGACCTCCTCTCCAGCCCCAACCACTAGCCTTTGAGGACCTCAGTGGCCCGTGCTGAAGACCTGACACGCCAGTCAACTCTATACATACCCCCATTTTACCCCAGGCCCCAGCTTCTGGTCAGCGCAGCTCCATCTCAAGAAATTTGGCTCAATTATTCCTCTCTCTGATCACAGAGAGCCCAACTTCCACTCCAGTTTTCTCTCCCTTTCACTTTATTTATTCAACCTCTCTGAAACTTCTGCTTCCTTTTGGGGTTGAGCTCTCCAGTGACCACGCCCAATACCTTTCCAAGACAAAACCACAATGAAGTATCAGGGCAATAAATGCAATTTGCCAGTTCTCTCCTCCTCCAGTTGAACACCCTCAAGCAAAAAACCCATGATGGATGGATTCATAGCTCAAGTTCCTCGCTCCTACTAGATTCAGAAAACTGCACGACCGTTACAATAGACGCTGTTGGAAAGGGCAATCATGGTCAAATCACCCCATTCCTTGTCAAACCTAACATGGACCTTCACCCCTGCCTCTCATTTGTCTCACAGTCCATCAGAAACTTACAGTTCACTCCTGGAGCACTTTAACAATGTATCACACCAAAGACTGTTCAAAAGAGAATGCGAGGTAGAAATCTTTAGAAAGAGCAGTAGATAAGTAAGCATGTGGAAATAGGTTGTCTTTTACATATATGTTCCACTTGGGAATTCCGTCTGTCCAGTGGTTAGAACCCATCATTTCACTGAAGAATGAAATGAAAAATGAAAACATTTTAAAATTTTTTTTAAATTAAAAGAATGTGCTCCACTGGGAGCACTGATTGAACAACAGCAGCAGTACACACCTGAGATAACGGTTTCCTGTTGGCACAGTTGATGCCCCCGATGAACACCATGTTGGGCATGATCGGCCGCGGGTAGTCCATCACAAAGTCTCCTCTGAACAGCCACACGGATCCAGAGGCAAGAATCTCCCCCAGCGACACCTCTCTCTGAAGAAGCTCAGAGGCCATACGTGCAAAAGGAGTGAAAACAACCTGGCAAATGTACTTCAGGGCCAGAGGATAGAGCACGTTCTTAACCCTTTGGAAGAATGTCATGTGGTCTGCATTCACTGTGAATAACCGAGGAACATATGAGAAAGGGTTTGGGCATGCTGTGCCCTCAGCATCTAAGTCACATGGAATTTGCCATAAAACAAAAACAAAACAAAACAACAACAACAAAAAAAACCACAGTAGGAATGGACAGATATTTAGCCAGCACTGCCCCGCAGGGGTGAACAGGGTCTGTTAAAACCACATCAAAGGAACTGGCATTCAGGTGCCTGATTAGATCCTTGTTCTACAGCAGCCCCTCACAAGACCTTTCAAAGAGCAAAGACGTGTTTTTCAAAGATGCCATAGTTTCCAAAAACATCGTTACAAAATATACTTTTTCAAAAAGCACCGGTAAACGACTCTTCATGAGGGAATCAAATGTGAGCTATGTGTAGGGGAACGGTGAAAAAGTCCTCTGCCTTGACGCGCACGTTGACCTTCGGAGCAACAACCACTGCCTGGTGACCTCTGGCATGGAGCTCCCGCACGGCCTCCCGCATGCTGAGCCAGTGGCTGCCCTCCATGGAAGCCACCAGCACCTTCCCAGCCTCGGCCCATCGCCCGACACACACACAGAGCAGGAGTCCAGCCAGCACCTGCCGCCGAAGCTGCAGTCCCAGGGCCATCTCCACACAAACCAGAAGGAACTGAGTCCCTGGTGGGGCTGTGCCGCTTATATGTGTTCCCTTGTCTTATCTTATCATTAAGTCACTTAAACAAAATTGCATGTTATTGAAAGGCAGCGTGCCTTCCGAACATTAATCATTACAGGATAAGACTATGCTTGTGTTTCATCACCTCTGATTTCACCCAGGGAAAGATCACACCCCCTTACCTTGGAAAATCTCCTCTGACTCTGCTGCTCCCTCTGGGGGACATTCTAGTTCACACTCTTGTTCTTCATCCAAGACCCAAGGCAAGGCTGTGCCTGCCCATTCCCTTGAGCACCTCCTACCTCTCTGCTATCTGTGTTCTCTGGGCCTGGACTGAACGCTGAGGAGTCACCTCTGCCCCAATCCACCCAGAACCTCTACTGAATGTGGCCTTATCTGAGAACTCTTCAAACTCTTTCACCCTGATCCATAGGTGAACACAGAGCCAATCCAGGGAAATATATTACATTGCTAGGGCTGGTTTCTCAGCAGGGAGGGGATGGTGGCTCCCTGGTTTGTTCCGGTTCCACGCTGGACACCTCTTGCACTGCTCAGGAGAGAGTCTGTTGGAGCAGCTGCCTGATATGGAGACATCTGGAAGGATCCTTGAGGACAACAGCAGTAGGGCTGCGTGAGAATTCTTTGTCACCTCATGGAATAGAGGTGTTATCTAAATCATCAGTGGGCAAGGCAGCTCTTTGTAATGACAGTGGGGTTCAGAGGGCGCCAGGTCCCAGACCTTGCTCACCCTGGACAGGAGGAAGCTGGCCCCATGCTTCCATGCAGGTTCTCTGAATCCTCTTCTGATGCAGAAGGTGCCAGTCCTCCACTATCTGGTTAGGGACTGAAGTGAATTAATCTGGACCTTTATTATATCTTAGAGTTTATGTTCAGATTTTTCTCCAAGGTCAGTTACAGACCAAATCCTGAAAAGGACAGATTCCTCAGAACAGAGTAGCTCCAGAATTTGTGAGATCCTTCTGACGTTGGGCCTGTGAAATGACTGTGTCTCAGATCCATGAGGTGACCCTACTACAGAGACTGATGGCCACGTGTGCTCAACAGAATGTGACCTCTCCATGTCTAATCTGCCCTGGGGAAGATGGGAGGACTTTCTGGGCTGCGCAGCTTTCTCACTGAGCACCCTCTTCTGCATCCGGGCTTCTGCCATAACGACATCCTGCCATGATCCACATGTCCGGCCAGGCTGGCGTTTTCCTTTGGGAGAAAGGTTTCCCTCATTCGGGATCCACGTTGACAACAGATTTCATCACGGGGCAAATGCATGCAGGCCAGTGTGCCTCCTGTATCACACAGGCTGCCACCGTGCTGGGGGTGTTTGCTTTAACCATCCTTGGAGGCTGTGGTCCAAGATCCTGATCTCCAACAGCAACATCTCAGCTCTTTTCCTGGATCCTTTCTGTCCCAGCCATATTCCTGCATGTTTTCCCCAAGGCTCACTTTCTCACCTCCACACCCAGCTTAAATCCTATCATATCGGTCAAGCAGATTCCAGGGCACTTGTCAGCAAAACCAGAGCCAGGCACCAATTCCATGGGGAATAGCAAAGGTCTTCACTATGCCAGCTGCCAGGAGTGGAAGTCCAAACACATCTGCCCACTGCATCTTATTATCTGAATCACCAGGAAAAGCACAGTCAAGCACTGGAAAGAAGAACACTTTCCTTACACAGAGCACGATTAGCCCCAACAGTGGGCATTGGTACCCACAACCAGCCAGTCTCCCCTGATGGCCGACGCAGAGCAATTTGCCTACATGCATCCCTCTTATGCCCAGTAGAAAGACCCTGCCCCCTCCCTGAGGAGGACAGTGTAACAGGAGGGTTGGCCACTTCAAAGACAGAAGAGCAGTCACTGAGCCTGAAACAGGGAAATACATTCTCACACAAGGTGATAAGCCTAGCACAGGCTGGTGGCTCCTATGGAGGAAGAGTTCCAAGCCCAAGGCCCATTCTTATGCTGCCAAGTGAGGGCCAAAACACTACATGCATGGGAGTTCCCTGGTGGTCCAGTGGCTAAGAATCTGCCTTCTAATGCAAAGGACATGGGTTCAATCCCTGGTTGAGAAACTAACATCCATGTACCATCGGGCAACCAACCTTGTGTGCCACAGCGAAGATCCTGCCTGCCACAACTAAGACCTGATACAGCCAAAATAAATAAATAAATAAATTTAATACATATTTTATTGCGTGTTTATAAATAATTTAATAAACTGATTTATAAATAAATAAAACTGCTTCCATGAGACTGCCTTGCCCAGCACCAAGTTTTATGATTTTTTACTCAAAGGCAAGCCACAGTTGGTGCTTTGATGGGCCCCACCTTCCCCTGAACAGAGGTATGAATAAGCAAGAAGTGTTCTTGACAGTAAGAGAACTCTACACCATGGAAATCTCATGGAACTTGCAAGAGCAGGTAGCAAGGGACTGAAAACGGAGAGGGCTGTGTTCACCTCAAAGTGTCCGGAACAGGGTGACTTGGAACAACAAAAATGTGTGGCCTCCCACTCTGGTAGCAGAGTCAAAGGACATGCGCTCATCTTCTCCTGTGACAACTCCAAAACTGCAACTCGCTGCTGAACAACCATCGACAGGAGGATGTTGGACCCCACCAAAAAAAGATACCCCACATCCAAGGGCAAATGAGAAGCTGCAATGAGATGTAGGATGGGCGAAATCGCATTTAGAATCAAAACCCATACCCGCCAGAGATGCTCAGTGGACTGAAACAAAACCTTGTGTGCAACAGGGTGCAGAGACCCCCAGAGACTGAGCCAGATCTGCCTTTGAGTGTTTGAGTATCTCGTGCAGAGGCACAAGCCAGCAGCGGCCTGCCATGGGGACAGGGGCTCTGGCTGCAGCAGACCTGGATCCCCAGCGTGTGGCATCAGCCCTCTTGGAGGAAGTTGCCATTAGCCCCACCATAGAGCCACCGAGCAGACAACCCACAAGCTGCAGAACAATGGTATGAAACAAATTCTCGCACTGTTAAGAAAGCTCTAGGACTCACAACAGATTTCCCAACCTGGGGATCTGGCAAAGGGACTGAGAATCCCCAGGGAATTTGACTTTGGAGGCCAGTGGGAGACTGAGCCAGACTTGCCTATGAGCCTCCAGGAGTGTCCGGTAGAGGCGTGGGTGGACATTTTGGCCTCAGGCCAAACAAGAGTGAGGGAACACAGCCCCAACCCTTCAACAGAAATTGATTAAAGATTTACTGAGCTTAGCCCTGCCCATCAGAACAAGACCCAGTTTCCCCCATCAGTCTCTCCCATTGGGAAGCTTCCATAAGTCTCATCCTTATTCATCAGAGGGCAGACAGAATGAAAACCACAATCACAGAAAACTAACCAAACTGATCACATGGACCACAGCCTGTCTAACTCAATGAAACTGTGAGCCATGCCGTCTAGGGCCACCCAAGATGGACGGGTCATGGTGGAGAGTTCTGACAGAATGTGGTCCACTGGAGAAGGGAATGACAAACCACTTCAGTATTCTTGCCTTGAGAACCCCTGAACACTATGAAAAGGCAAAAAGATAGAACATTGAAAGAGGAACTCCCCAGGTCTGTAGGTGCCCAATATGCTACTGGAGATCAGTGGAGAAATAACTCCAGAAAAATGAAGAGATGGAGCCAAAGAAAAAACAACACCCAGCTGTGGATGTGACTGGTGATGGAAGCAAAGCTCAATGATGAAAACAGCAACATTGCATAGGAACCCGGAATGTCAGGTCCATGAATTAAGGTAAATTGGAAGTGGTCAAACAGGAGATGGCAGGAGTGAACATCAACACTTTAGGAATCAGCAAACTCAAATGGACTGGAATGGGCGAAATTAACTCAGATGACCATTATATCTACTATTGTTGGCAAGAATCTTTTAGAAGAAATGGAGTAGCCCTCATAGTCAACAAAAGAGTCTGAAATGCAGTACTTTGGTGAAATCTCAAAAACAACAAAATGATCTCTGTTTGTTTCCAAGGCAAACTATTCAATATCACAGTAATCCAAGTCTATACCCCGACCAGTAATGCTGAAGAAGCTCAGGTTGAATGGTTCTATGATGACCTACAACACCTTCTATAGCTAATACCAAAAATAGATGTCCTTTTCATTATAGGGGACTGGAATGCAGAAGTAGGAAGGCAAGAGATACCTGGAGTAACAGGCAAGTTTGGCCTTGGAGTACAGAATAAGTGAGGAAAAGGCTAACAGAGTTTTGCCAACAGAACACACTGGTCGTAGCAAACACCCTCTTCCAACAACACCAGAGAAGACTCCACACATGGACATCACCGGCTGGCCAACACCGAAATCAGACTGATTATACTCTTTGTAGCCAAAGATGGAGAAGCTCTATACAGTCAGCAAAAACAAGACCAGGAGCTGACTGCGGCTCAGATCATGAACTCTTTACTGCCAAATTCAGACTGAAACTGAAGAAAGTAGGGAAAACCACTAGACTACTCAGGTATGACTTAAATCAAACCCCTTACGATTATACAGTGGAAGTGACAAATAGATTCAAGGGATTAGATCTGATAGACAGAGTGCCTGAAGAACTATGGACAGAGGTTCGTGACATTGTACGGGAGGCAGTGATCAAAACCATCCCCAAGGAAAAGGAATGCAAAAAAGCAAAATGGTTGTCTGAAGAGGACTTACAAGCTAAATTGAGAAAAGAAGAGAGGCGGAAGGCAAAGGTGAAAAGGAAAGATATACCCATGTGAATGCAGAGTTCCAAAGAACAGCAAGGAGAGATAAAAAAGCCTTCCCCGGTGATAAATGGAAAGAAACAGAGGAAAACAATAGAATGGGAAAGACTAGAGATCTCTTCAAGAAAATTAGAGATAACAAGGGAACACTGCATGCAAAGATGGGCACAAGAAAGGACAGAAATGGTATGGACCTAACAGAAGCAGAAGATATTAAGAAGAGGCGGCAACATAAACAGAACTATACAAAAAGGATCTTCATGACCCAGATAACCACAATGATGTGATCACTCACCCAGAGCCAGACAGTATGGAGTCCAAAGTCAAGTGGGCCTTAGGAAGCATCACTACAAACAAAGCTAGTGGAGGTGATAGAATTCCAGGTGAGCCATTTCAAATCCTAAAATTGATGCTGTTAAAATGCTGCACTCAATATGCCAGCAAATTTGGAAAACTCAGCAGTGGCCACAGGACTGGAAAAGGTCAGGTTTCATTCCAATCCCTAAGAAAGGCAATGCCAAATAATCCTCAAACTACCGCACAATTGCGCTCATCTCATACACTAGCAAAGTAATGCTCAAAATTCTCGAAGCCAGGCTTTAACAATATGCCAACCGAGAACTTCCAGATGTTCAAGTTAGATTTAGAAAAGTCAGAGGAACCAGAGATTAAATTGCCAACATCTGTTGGATCATCGAAAAAGCAGGAGAGTTCCAGAAAAACATGTATTTCTGCTTTATTGACTATGCCAAAGCCTTTGACTATGTGGACCACAACAAACTGTGGGAAATTCTCAAAGAAATGGGAATACCAGACCTGACCTGCCTCCTGAGAAACCTGTATGCTGGTCAAGAAGCAACTGTTAGAACTGGACATGGAACAACAGACTGGTTCCAAATAGGGAAAGGAGTATGTCAAGGCTATATATTGTCACCATGCTTATTTAACTTATATGCAGAGTACATCATGAGAAACATTGGGCTGGAAGAAGCACAAGCTGGAATCAGGATTGCCGGGAGATTGCCTCAGGTTTGTAGATAACACCACCCTTACAGCAGAAACCAAAGAGGAACTAAAGAGCCTCTTGATGAAAATGAAAGAGGAGAGTGAAAAAGTTGGCTTAAAACTCATCATTCAAAAAACTAAGATCATGACATCCGGTCCCATCACTTCATGGTAAATAGATGGGGAAACAGTGGAAACAGTGGCTGACTTTATTTTCTTGGGTTCCAAAACCACTGTAGATGGTGACTGCAGCCATGAAATTAAAAGATGCTTGCTCCTTGGAAGGAAAGCCATGACCAACCTAGACGGCATATTAAAAAGCAGAGACATTACTTTGCCGACAAAGGTCCATCTAGTCAAAGCTATGTTTCTTTGAGTAGTCATGTACGGATGTGAGAGCTGGACAATAAAGAAAGCTGAGCACCAAAGAATTGATGCTTTTGAACTGTGGTGTTGGAGAAGACTCTTGAGAGTCCCTTGGACATTAAGAAGATCCAACCAGTCCATCCTAAAGAAAATCAGTCCTGAATATTCACTGGAAGGACTGATGCTGAAGTTGAAGCTCCAATACTTTGGCCACCTGATGTGAAGAACTGATTCACTGAAAAAGACCCTGATGCTGAGAAAGATTGAAGACAAGAGAAGGGGATGGCAGAGAATGAAATGGTTGGATGGCATCACTAACTCGATGGACATGAGTTTGAGCAAGCTCTGGGAGTTGGTGATGAACAGGGAAGCCTGGTATGCTGCAGTTCTTGGGGTCAGAAAGAGTTGGACATGACTGAACAACTGAGCTGAACTGATTCTGGAGGTGTTTGCACTCAGTCATGTCTGACTCTTTTCGACCCCATGAACTGTAGCCTCCAGGCTCCTCTGTCCATGAGATTTCCCAGGCAAGGATACTGGAGAGGGTTGTCCTTTCTGTCTCCAGAGGCTCTTCCTCTGGAGGGATCAAACCCATGTCTCCTGTGGCTCCTGCATTGCAGGCAGATTCTTTACCTGCTGAGCCATCGATGCGGCCCCACATTCTGAAGGGCACAGTCCAAATCAAGGTGTCGCAGGGCCACCCTCCATCCGAAGGCTCTGAAGGGGAACCTCTCCTTGCCTCTTCCGACTTCGCTGTCTGCCTGCAACTTTGGTCCTCCATAGATTGGAGATGCATCACTCTGTGCCCTTCTTCCCCCTGTGTGTCTTTACACTGTCTTCCTTCTGGGCATGCCTGTTTCTGTGACTGACTCTCTTTTTATAAAGACACCAGTTGCACTGAGCACTTTCCTGGTGGCTCAGAGATAAACAATCTGCCTGCCAATGCAGGAGACCTGGGTTCAATCCCTGAGCTGGGGAGATTCCCCTGGAGGAGGAAACAGCAACTCACTCCAGTATTACTGCCTGGAGCATTCCACGGACAGAGGAGCCTGGGGGACTTCAGTCCATGGTGTCAAAAATGAGTCAGACACAACTTAGTGACTCAACAATAACAGCAAGTCATAGCTCAGTTAACTTGACTACCTCTGTCAAGACACAGTATCCAAATACACTTACATGCAGAGCTGTTGAGTGTTAGAATCTTTTTTTTTTTTTTTTTTTTTGGCTATGCTGGACGTATTTTTGGATTGTAGCACACCAGACTCCTCTATCCATGGGATTTCCCAGGCAAGAATACTGGAGTGGGTTCCATTTCCTTCTCCAGGGGATCTTCCTGACCCAAGGGTAAAAACTTATTCATTTATTTATTTTTGGCTGTCCTGTGTCTTAGTTGCTACCTGCAGGCTTTCTCTAGTTGTGGTGGGCGGGGCCTCCTCCTCACTGCGGCGCATGGGCCTCTCGTCGTGATGGCGTCTCTCGTCGGGAGCAGGAGCTCTAGGCTCACGGGCTTCAGCTGTTGCAGCACATGGGGTCAGTGGCTGTGGTTCCGAGGCTCTAGAGCACAGGTTCCGTTGTGGTGCGTGGACTTAGTGACTCCACAGTATGCGGAATCTCCCCAGACCAGGGATCAAACCCTTGTCTCCTGCATTGGCAGGCAGACTCTTATCCACGGCGCCGCCAGGGAAGTCTCACAACATATCTTTTTTGAGGTAGCCTCAATCCAACCTATAACCAAACACCAGCTCTCCACGGGATGTGTGAGTCAGGCTGGGGCTTGAACTTCATCCAAAGACTGGGGTAGCTACTGAAGTCGATGTGGCCAAGTATGTGCTTTTAAGAATGCCTTTTGCAGACAACTGGGGAATAATTCAGAGGGGTCAGCCTGGACCCCAGGGGTCCTCCTCACAGGCTGTTTGTGTGAGGTGGGGGCCTGTATCCCAGTTGAAACCATCTTGGGGACTGAGTCAATTGAGAGGCAGTACAGGAATTATTCCAGCAGGGGGCGGTCACAGCAAACGTTCAGTCCAGTTCAGGTCAGTGGCTTAGTCCTCTCTGACTCTTTCCAACCCCATGGACTGCAGCACTCCAGGCCTCCCTGTCCATCACCGACTCCCAGAGTTTACTCAAACTCATCATTGAATCGGTGATGCCACCCAGCCATCGCATCCTCTGTCGTCCCCTTCTCCTTCTGCCTTCAATCTTTCCCAGCAACAGGGTCTTTCCAAATGAGTCAGCTCTTCCCATCAGGTGGCCAAAGTATTGGAGTCTCAGCTTCAAAATCAGTCCTTCCAATGAACACCAGGATTGATCTCCCTTAGAATGGACTGGTTGGATCTCCTTGCAGTCCAAGGGACTCTCAAGAGTCTTCTTCAACACCACAGTTTAAAACCATTAATTCTTCGGTGCTCAGCTTTCTTTATAGTCCAACTCTCACACCCATACGTGACTACCCAAAAAACCATAGCTTTGACTAGACAGACCTTTTTTGGCAAAGTAATATCTCTGCTTTTTATTATGCTCTCTAGATTGGTCATAGCTTTTCTTCCAAGGAGCAAGCATATTTTAATTTCATGGCTGCAGTCGCCATGTTCAATGATTTTGGAGCCCCCCAAAATAAACCCTGTCACTATTTCCCCATCTATTTGCCATGAAGTGATAGGACCAGATGCCATGATATTCATTTTCTGAATGTTGAGTTTTAAGCCATCTTTTTCACTCTCCTCTTTTACTTTCATCAAGAGGCTCTTTAGTTCTTCTTCACTTTCTGCCGTAAGGGTGGGGTCATCTGCATATCTGAGGTTATTGATATTTCTACCGGCAATCTTGATTCCAGCTTGTACTTCCTCTAGCCCAGCATTTCTATGATGTACTCTGCATAGAAGTTAAATGAGCAGAGTGACAATACACAGCCTTGACATACTCCTTTCCCTATTTGGAACCAGTCCATTGTTCCATGTCCAGTTCTAACTGTTGCTTCCTGACCTGCATACAGATTTTTCAAGAGGCAGGTCAGGTGGTCTGGTATTCCCATCTATTTCAGAATTTCTGACAGTTTATTGTGATCCACACAGTCAAAGACTTTGGCATAGTCAATAAAGCAGAAATAGATGTTTTTCTGGAACTCTCGTGCTTTTTCCATGATCCAGCAGATGTTGGCAATTTGATCTAGTCAAGGCTATGGTTTTTCCAGTAGTCATATATGGATGTGAGAGTTGGACTATAAAGAAAGCTGAGTGCTTTTGAACTGTGGTGTTGGAGAAGACCCTTGAGAGTTCCTTGGACTGCAAGGAGACCCAACTAGTCCATTATAAAGAAGATCAGTCCTGAGTATTCATTGGAAGGACTGATATTGAAGCTGAAACTCCAATACTTTGGCCACCTGATGCGAAGAGCTAACTCATTGGAAAAGACCCTGATGCTGGGAAAGATTGAGGGCAGGAGGAGAAGGGAATGACAGAGGATGAGATTGTTGGATGGCATCACCTACTCAAAGGACATGGGTTCGGGTGGACTCTGGGAGTTGGTGATGGACAGGAAGGCCTGGTGTGCTGCAGTCCACGAGATGGCAAAGAGTCGGACACGACTGAGTGACTGCACTGAACTGAAAGGCTGTGGGGAGGTGGGTGTGGGGAATGACTGATTAATGAGGAAAGGGTTTCCCTTTGGGGTGATGAAAACGTTCTGCAACTAGATAGTGGTGAGGGTGTGCAACACTGAGGGTGTGCTAAGGGCCGCTGAACCGCACCCTTTAAAATGGTCGTTTTTACTATATGTGTATTTCACCAGAAGGGATAGGCTACCCACTCCAGTATTTTGGGACTTCCTTGGTGGCTCAGACAGTAAAATTATCCTCCTGCAATGCAGGAGACCTGGGTTCAACCCCTGGGTCAGGAAGATCTGCTGGAGAAGGGCATGGCAACCCACTCCAGTATTCTTGCCTGGAGAATCCCCATGGACAGAGGAGCCTCGAGGGCTACAGTCCATGGGGCTGCAAAGAGTCGATGTGGCTGAGTGATTAAGCACAGCAAAGATGAAATATGCTTCCCCGGTGCCTCAGTGGTAAAGGATCCATCTGCCAGTGCTAGAGACCTGGATTTGATGCCTGGGGGGAAAGATTCCCTGGAGAAGGGTATGGCAACCCACTCCAGTATTCTTATCTGGAGAATCCCATGGACAGAGGAGCCTGGGGGTCTACAGTCCATGTAGTCGCAGAGTCAAATGCTATTTAGAGACGGAACAGCGAACAAGCAAGGTGAAACATATAGTTGCCATACAGCCCAGCAATTCTTCTCCTACGTATATACCCAAGAGAGGTGAAAGCATATGTCCACACAAAGCCTGTGATCAAAGTTCACTGCAACATTATTCATAAGAGCCAAAAAGTAAAATAAGGCAGAAGTCTGACAAGCACACACATAGAGTATAGTATATCAGGACTGAACCCAAGCCTCCTGCATTGCAGACAGATTCTTCACCGTCTGACCCACCAGAGAAGCCCCAGAACAAAATATTATTCCACAATAAGAATGGGTGGACCTGGAAGATGTGCTGTGTGAAAAAAAATCGACCACATATTCATATTACATATTCCATTTGTATTAAACGATCAGAATAAACAAATCCATAGAGACAGAAAAGGAGGGTTGCCAGGGGCTAGGGAGAGGGGAGACTGAGGAATAGCTGTTGATGCTAAAGAGTATTCTGAGGACCTCTTGGAGGTCCACTGTTTAAAACTTCACCTTCCGATGCAGAGGGGAGCTCGTTCAATTCCTGGTTGAGGAGCTAAGATCCCATATGTCTTGCAGCCAAAAAAACCAAACATAAGATAGAAACGACATCATAACAAGTTGTATAAAGACTTTAAAAATGACTCACATCAAAAAAATAAAAAAGACTGTATTCTGAGGGTGATTGAAAATATTCTAAGATTAGTTGGGCTGATGGTTGCACAAATCTATGAATGTGCTCCAAATCCATTGAGTTGTAAATTTTAATGAGGACTTGTATGGCTTAGGGCTTCCCTGGTGGCTCAGCTGGTAAAGAATCCACCTATAATATGGGAGACCTGGATTCGATCCCCAGAGAAGGGAAAGGCTACCCACCCCAGTAATCTGGCCTGGAGAATTCCATGTACTGTATAGTCCATGGGGTCACAAAGAGTTGGACACAACTGAGTGACTGTATGGCTTATAAATTATAACTCAGTAACATTTCTTATTTAAACCCACTTTATCGTTCTCCTAGAATTATCTAAATTACTAGCCAACCAAGTTTCTTATATTTCAGACATTCCCACTGAATGCTTTCTTTTTTAACCCCGACTCATTCTAGTACTTAGCCACTCCTTAGAAATTACTTATTAACATAAACAGTGATGTCAAGACTACTGCATATCTGTTAATCTCCAAGATAACTAGTCATGAAGATAAACATGGAATTTTGAAAGAGAACCAACCTGCTGAAGGCACTGTAGACATTGGCTCAAGTCTTAGAATTTTAAAATTGCCTGTTAAGAATGACTTGGCATTTTGGGGGTTTTGTTCCCTTGACTTGCCTAAAAGTTAATCCTCAGTTCAACCTGCAAGCCCGAGTGAGTATTACTTGTAGAGACCTCTGTCGGGAAACAAGATGAGTTCAGAGGGTGAGAAGAGCACCTTTGCCACCCCCTCACCACCTAGCTGGGGGTCCTGTGGGAAGAAGTCACTGATGCTCACTTGGAATTTGTTCAGATCAGTGTCTCTCAGCTTTAGCACTTATACTGTTCTGGGGTTAGGTGATTCTTTGCTGGGAGAGGGTGGATGGGTATACTTCTTGTGCTTTGTGGGATTTTTAACAGCATCCCTGGCCTTTTCCTAGCAGATGACAATGGCGGTGGTTTAGTCGCTCAGTCATGTCCAACTCTGCAACCCCATGGACTGTAGCCTGCAGGCTCCTCTGTCCCTGGCATTCTCCAGGCAAGAATACTGGAGTGGGTTGCCATTTCCTTCTCCAGGGCATCTTCCCAACCCAGGGATGGAACCCCTATCTCCTGTGTCTCCTGCACCGTAGGTGGAGTCTTTATCCACTGAGCCATTAAGGAAGCCTATGTTATCCCCCAATTATGACCCTACAGAATGCCTGCAGACATTGCTCCCTGGGGACAAAATCACCCCTGTTTGAGAACCACTATCTAAATGACTCCAGAACATAAGAGGAGAAAATTTGGGAACAGAAAATCTAGTCCAGGAGAAATTGGAATCTGGTTTTCTTGTGGGGGAAATGCTCTCCAAAGAATGTGGCAAGAGGGACTTCCCTGGCAGTCCAGTGATGAAGACTTGGCACTTCCACTGCCAGGCAGGCACAGGTTCAGTCCCTGGTTGGAGTGAAAGTTTCAGCCTGCGTTGAGTTAGGTCCTGGGAAGGCAAGGATGGAGGCCATAGTTTCCTTCGGTGATCTACAAAGTGCTGTAATGTACTGCCCATTCGACCAACCCTCAAATAACCCTGTGAGGGGGTGAGGCAGGCCTGGTCAGGCCCATTTCAACTGGGGAAGCCAAAATTCATGGCCACAAGACCAGGAGAAGGCTGGCCAGATCCACTGATTTGCCCTTTGGTTCCTTTCTTTCCTCCATGAGGCTGAGCCTTTCCAACTCTTGCCTAACTAGAAAAAAAGAGGGCTGGACCTCAGGGTGGGAGAAGCCAAGAAGTGGGTTTTCATCCTGCCTCTGCCTCCGGCTGCAGCCTGTGGCCTCGGGCAGCTCCCTCAGCTCTTCTTGAAGCATCCATTTTCCTTTTTACAAGTTGGATGACCTCCTGTCTCTGGCCCCCTTCCTGTTATCCCAGCCTAAAGTCACTCTCTCGTATTTGAGTTGCGCTGACTGGTTTCAAGATTCTCCCATGAACTGAGTCTCACCCACTTAACCCTATGGCTACATGACTGTTCCCATTTCACAGATGGAGAAATGAACACCCAGAGATAAGCCATTTGCCTCTACCACACAGCCTGTGCAAATCCCAGTCTTACAGCTCTTGCCCTACTGAGGTCATGGGGACTAGGGAGGAATGCTTGGCGCCAGTGGAGCAGGGCAGACTGGACCCTCCCCTCCCTAATGATGGGCCAGGGCCAAGCACTCCTTCCTTCCTTCCCCCAAGGTGGGCAGAGAAGACATGCTGGGCCCGGAGCCTGAGGTCTGGCCAGGACTTGCCTCCATGATATGTACAATCGAATACAAATAGAAACCTGTCCTTTCCAAGCTCCTTTCCTGTCCTTTCCTGGAGAAGGGAAAGGCTACCCACTCCAGTATTCTGGCCTGGAGAATTCCATGGACTGCATAGTCCATAAGGTAGCAAAGAGTCGGACATGACTGAGCACCTTTCACTTTTCCCACCTCCCAGCAGCTCTCTGAATTGCAAGTGGAAGACACTAGGATTGCTCTCCGGGTTCCTTTGTTCTAAGAAAACACGTCAGTGGCTTTTATTTATTTTGGTTGCGCGGGATCTTAGTTTCAGCATGCATGTGGGATATAGTTCCCTGGCCAGGGATTGAACTCATGACCCCTGCATCATACCGGGAGTGCAGAGTCTTACCTACTGGACCACCAAGGGAAGTCCCTCCCATGGCCCTTCTAATAATGAAATGTAGGCTAAAGTCTTCTTTAAGATGGAGACATTTGACCTGAGCCTCCCAAAAGGAATACACGTTAGCCATGGGACAGACTGGTCTCAGCTAAGAAGCCTGAAGGAACAACAGAGAGAGTGTTCCAGAAGGTGGTTGGGATCAGAGCCCCTGCAGGCAGAGGGGAAGGCACCCGAGGAAACGTTCCAGCAGCAGACCTGCTCTGGGGCCAGGTCTCGAGGTGCATGAGGGTGGAGCTGAGGCCCTGGGCAGCGACAGGACACATGGCTTCACAACACGTGGGGCTGCCCCCTGGCCCAGGCTCTGAGAGCTTCCCCACGGGAACCACCTATCAGATGACCACAGGCTTCTCTGAAGCATCTTGGCAGAAACAAAAGGAAGCCCTCGGAGGTGGCTGAGTCACTCCTTGGGCAGAGGAGGCCCTAGGGGCGGTGGTCAGAGTGGCACCAATGTGGGCAAGTGGGGAGGGGAACCCCCTGCTCTCTATGTGGCGAGGCTGGGGACCCCCAGTTACCCTGAGCCCTTTCCTAGATCATGAATTGTAGCTTTATGCAAGGAATGGTCATCCGGCTCTGGTTTGCAAAAGACTTGGCCCATTTTTGAAAGCAGTACAGGGAGTATTTATTTTCAGCTAGGCCAACAGTTACTTACAAAACATGCTTGCTGATTTGATAAGCAAGTGTAATGTAGTTATTTATTCATTTGAATTCTTGCATTATTTCTGAAATCAAGTGTGTCTTCAAACTTTTATTGGCCATTTGTGTGGTATTTTTGTATTGCCTGATCACATTACTCGCCTGCTAAGGAGAGCTTGGGGTTTTTTGTTTTTAATATTTTTTTATTTATTTATTACGTCTGGCTGTACTAGGCCTTCAATTCTGTGAGCAGGCTTTCTTTAGTTGCGGAGAGTGGGGGCTACTCACTAGTTGCCATGCGTGAGCTTCTCGTCGCAGTGACCTCTCCTGTTGCAGAGCACAGCATTGGGGACAGTGGGCTCCATAGTTGAGGCACACAGGCTTAGTTGCCCCACAGCATGTGGAACCTTCCCCGACCGGGGATCAAACCCATGTCCCCTGCAATGCAAGGCAAATTCTTAACCACAGGACCACCAAGGAAATCCTGGAGTTTTTTTATTTCTTTTAAGCTATAAATCAGGCCTTTATTCCTTCTGATCTATATGTACCTTCTTTTTAAAATAATTTATTTAGATGAAGTTATCTAACAAAACTAACCATTTAAAGAAAAGAGTTCTCTGCAATTAAGTACATTCACAAGGTCGTGTGGCCACTAGCGCTACAGACTTCCAAAACAACACTCCAAAGTGCACATTTTTCCATGATGTTGAAATGGTTTGATCATTTGTCAAAAGAAACTCCATTTTGATTTCTTGGCACAATAAAGGACAGAAATGGTATGCATCTAACAGAAGCTGAAGACATGAAGAAGAAGTAGCAAGAATACACAGAAGAACTGTACAAAAAAGATCTTTTCAACCCAGATAATCACGATGGTGTGATCACCAACCTAGAGCCAGACATCCTGGAATGTGAAGTTCAGTGGGCCTTAGGAAGCATCACTACAAACAAAGCTAGTGGAGGTGATGGAATTTCAGTTGAGCTATTTCAAATCCTAAAAGATGATGCTGTGAAAGTGCTGCACTCAATATGCCAGCAAATTTGGAAAACTCAGCAGTGGCCACAGGACTGGAAAAGGTCCATTTTCATTCCAGTTCCAAAGAAAGGCAATGCCAAAGAATGTTTAAACTGCTGCACAATTACACTCATCTCACAAGCTAGTAAAGTAATGCTCAAAATTCTCCAAGCCAGGCTTCAACAGTATGTGAATGGTGAACTTCCAGATGTAATTCAACCTGGATTTAGAAAAGACAGAGGAACTAGAGATTACCAACATCCGTTGGATCATCAAAAAGGCAAGAGAGTTCCAGAAAAACATGTATTTCTGCTTTATTGACTATGCCAAAGCCTTTGACTGTGTTCAGTTCAATTCAGCTCAGTCACTCAGTCGTGTCCAACTCTTTGTGACCCCATGAACCGCAGCACGCCAGGCCTCCCTGTCCATCACCAACTCCCGGGGTCTACCCAAACTCATGTCCATCAAGTCGGCAATGCCATCCAACCATCTCATCCTCTGTTGTCCCCTTCTCCTTCTGCCCTCAATCCTTCCCAGCATCAGGGTCTTTTCAAATGAGTCTTCGCATTAGGTGGCCAAAGTATTGGAGTTTCACCTTCTGTATCAGTCCTTCCAATGAACACCCAGGACTGATCTCCTTTAGGATGGACTGGTTGGATCTCCTTGCAGACCAAGAGACTCTCAAGTCTTCTCCAACACCACAGTTCAAAAGCATCAATTCTTTGGTGCTAGCTTTCTTTATAGTCCAACTCTCACATCCATACGTGACCATTGGAAAAACGATAGCCCTGACTAGACGGATCTTTGTTGGCAAAGTAATGTCTCTGCTTTTCAATATGCTGTCTAGGTTGGTCATAACTTTCCTTCCAAGGAGTAAGCATCTTTTAATCTCATGGCTGCAATCACCATCTGCAGTGATTTTGGAGCCCAGAAAAATAAAGTCAGCCACTCTTTCCACTGTTTCCCCATCTATTTGCTATGAAGTGATGGGACCAGATGCCATGATCTTAGTTTTCTGAATGTTGAGCTTTAAGCCAACTTTTTCACTCTCCTTTTTCACTTTTATCAAGAGGCTCTTTAGTTCTTTGCTTTCTGCCGTAAGGGTGGTGTCATTTGCATATCTGAGGTTATTGATATTTCTCCTGGCAATCTTGATTCCAGCTTGTGCTTCCTCCAGCCCAGCGTTTCTCATGATGTATTCTGCATATGAGTTAAGTGAGCAAGGTGACAATATACAGCCTTGATGTACTCCTTTCCCTGTTTGGAACCAGTCTGTTGTTCCATGTCCAATTCTAACTGTTGCTTCCTGACCTGCATACAGGTTTCTCAAGAGGCGGGTCAGGTGGTCTGGTATTCCCATCTCTTTCAAAATTTTCCACAGTTTACTATGATCCACAGAGTCAAAGGCTTTGGCATAGTAAATAAAGCAGAAATACATGTTTTTCTGGAATTCTCTTGCTTTTTCAATGATCCAGCAGATGTTGGCAATTTGATCTCTGGTTCCTCTGCCTTTTCTAAAACCAGCTTGAACATCTGGAAATTCATGATTCACGTAATGTTGAAGCCTGGCTTGGAGAATTTTAAGCATTACTTTACTGACATGTGAGATGAGTGCAATTGTGCTTTAGTTTGAGCATTCTTTGGCATTGCCTTTCTTTGGAACTGGAATGAAAACTGATCTTTTCCATTCCTGTGGCCACTGCTGAGTTTTCCAAATTTGTTGGCATATTGAGTGCAGCACTTTCACAGCATCATCTTTAAGGATTTGAAATAACTCAACTGGAATTCTATCACTTCCACTAGCTTTGTTCATAGTGATGCTTCCTAAGGCCCACTCGACTTCACATTCCAGAATGTCTGGCTCTAGGTGAGTGATCACACCATTGTGATTATCTGGGTCATGAAGATCTTTTTTGTACAGTTCTTCTGTGTATTCTTGCCACCTCTTCTTAATATCTTCTGCTTCTGTTAGGTCCATACCATTTCTGTCCTTTATCGAGCCTATCTTCACATCTTTGACTGTGTGGACCACAACAAACTGTGGAAAATTCTGAAGGAAATGGGAATACCAGGCCATCTGACCTGCCTCTTGAGAAACCTGTATGCAGATCAGGAAGCAACAGTTAGAAGGAAATGGCAACCCACTCCAGTGTTCTTGCCTGGAGAATCCCAGGGACGGGGGAGCCTGGTGGGCTGCCGTCTATGGGGTCATACAGAGTCGGACACGACTGAAGTGACTTAGCAGTAGCAGCAGCAGAGTACATCATGAGAAATGCTGGGCTGGATGAAGCACAAGCTGGAATCAAGTTTGCTGGGAAACATATCAATAACCTCAGATATGCAGATGACACCACCCTTATGGCAGAAAGCAAAGAACTAAAGAGCCTCTTGATAAAAGTGAAAGAGGAGAGTGAAAAAGTTGGCTTAAAGCTCAACATTCAGAAAACTAAGATCATGGCATCTGGTCCCATCACTTCATGGCAAATAAATGGGGAAACAGTGACAAGCTTTACTTTTTTTGGCTCCAAAATCATTGCAGATGGTGAGTGCAGCCATGAAATGAAAAGACGCTTGCTCCTTGGAAGAAAAGTTATGACCAACCTAGACAGTTTATTAAAAAGCAGAGACACTACTTTGCCAACAAAAGTCCGTCTAGTCAAAACTATGGTTTTTCCAGTGGTCATGTATGGATTTGAGAGTTGAACTATAAAGAAAGCTGAGCGCCGAAGAATTGATGCTTTTGAGCTGTGGTGTTAAAGAAGACTCTTGAGAGTCTCTTGGTCTCCAAGGAGATCCAACCAGTCCATCCTAAAGGAGATCAGTCCTGAATATTCATTGGAAGGTGAATGAATGAATGGGTCATTCATGGAAGGTGACTGAATGGATTCATTCATGGAAGGTGAATGAATAGATTCATTCATGGAAGGTGAATAAATCAGCTTCACTGATGCTGAAGCTGAAATTCCAATACTCTGGCCACCTGATTCAATAACTGATTCTGGGAAAGATTGAAGGCAGGAGAAGGGGATAACAAACGATGAGATGGTTGGATGGCATTACCCACTCAATGGACATGAGTTGAGTAAACTCCGGGAGTTGGTGATGGACAGGGAGACCTGGAGTGCTGCAGTCCATGGGGTCCCAAAGAGTCGGACAAGACTAAGTGACTGAACTGACCTGAACTGAACTGAACCCCAGTAATTTACAAATGTAAGTTGATAATTACGTATTGTAGTACAGAATGTTCTCTATTGTTAAATGGGATTGCAATTCACACATAAATGTAAGTCAAGCACCAGGTAAAGATTCATGGGGCTCAGACAGTACAGCCACTATAATCTGGTTTTCAATATGACTAACTACAACTCTTTTTTTTTTTTCCAAAAATAAAATGATAGGTCTCAAGGTAACAAAAACGTTATTTTCTTCCCTTCTTATGCCAAATGTTTCTTCGTACATTTTTGCTTATTAATGTCGATTAAAATTTCTCAGAACCCAGAATTTCTAGTTCATGCTCTGTGCTTCCTGAAACCAGTCTGGTTAAGCTCATCAGCCCCTGCCCTGTTCCCACAGCTGCTGCCAACTGTCCAGCGTGTTAGAGTAATCAGCAAATGTTCAAGAAGGGTGGTGAGGGCCTTTGGGATTTATTTCAGGGTTTCTTTCTAAGGGAAAAAAAAAATCTTTTTAAAAGAGAGTTCCAGTGTGAATAAGTTTTTCAAAGTACCAAACAATCTCACGAAACTCACAAGTTTTTATTCTCCAAAGTAGCTCTAGGCCCTCTTCCACACACGTCAAGAGGGCACTAGGGATACTTGCCTAGGTCAGCACACCTTTTCTGTAAAGAGTCAGATAGTAAATATGCAGGCTCAGCACACCCCACACATTGCTGTCACACACTCTTTCTTGTGGTTTATAACAGCCCTTCAAAAAAAAAAATGTAAAACCATTCTTAGCTATGGGCAGATTCTGTCCACTAGCTATCCTGTGTTGACTCCTGGTTTAGGGTCCAGGGAAAAGGCAGTGCACAGAGATGGGAGAATGTACTTTTTTTTCTTTTACTTTTTATTTTAAATTGCAGTATAGCCGATTAACAATGTTGTGGCAGTTTCAGGTGGACAGCAAAGGGACTCAGCCACAGGGAGGAGGTATTCGGACCTGGGCCAGCATGGACAGAGGAGCCTGGCAGGTTACAGACCACGCCGTGGCAAAGAGTCAGACACGACTTACCAACTAAACAACAATAGCAACAAACAAGCCTCTTAGCTCTGCGTCCTTGGTCCAGCTTCACCTGTTTCCTCAATAGACAAGCAGAGGATTTGGACTGGAAACTTCTCAGGCTCATTCAAGGATTCTGTGAGTGCCCCCAGATAACCTCACTCAAGCTATCTCCTGCTGTTGCCATGCACCACCTCTGTGTTCCTTCCAGGCCACAGCGTCATTCAGAACCTCAGCCTGTCCTCTCCTCCTCAGGCAGCCCTCCCCGGAGCCACATGCTCAAGGGAAGACAGAACAGGAAAGAACCACATCTGCCCAGGAAGACAGGGCCACCAGAAAGAAAGCCAGCCACTCACCCGAGGCAGGATGCCTTGTTTCTTGCAGCTGGACCCTCCGATGAAGACCATGTTGGGCATCACTGGTCTGGGATACTCGAACACAAAGTCGTATCTTAGCAGCCAAATGGAGGCCTTCTGATACAAGGCCGGCAAGTGCACCTGTCTCCCAAGGACTTCCTCCGCCAGGTCTTCGTACTTGGAATACAGCGCATAGAGCAAAATGTTCTCCAGGTAACTCACCAGGAAGTTGGCCACCCTTTGGAGGAAGGTCATCTTGTCTGAAAACTGAGTGTAGTACCTGGGGACGTAGGACAAAGGGCTTGGAGTCCTGGTGAACGTGTTCTCCAGGGCACAGGGAAAGCCCCTGAAGAGATACACAGAGGGCAGGTTCAGGTACTCGGCCAGGATCACCCCGCAAGGTAAGGCCGGGTCTGTGAACAGGGCATCGAACTTGCTCTCCCGGAGGAAGCGCAGGGTGTCCGAGTGCCTCAGGAGACTCTGGCAGTTGAGAAAGTACATGTTGATGACGATCATGTTGGTCCTATACTCCACCATAGGGGCAGTCACCAGCCAGCGTGGAGAAAAGTGGTGTTTCCCGAAGGAACGGTAACGGTCTTCCAGCTCCTCCTGGTTGTAGGGCACTGGGTGGATTCTCCTTGTGTAGTGCTTGGACTCTTGGAGGAGCAGGTTGACTTTGGGCACCACCACCACGATCTCATGCCCTTTCTCGCTGAGACGTTCAGTGATGTCCTTCATGCTGAGCCAGTGGCTTCCATCCTGAGGGACCACCAGCAGCCTGTCCCCCAGGGCGAAGCCCCAAAGTGCTAAGAAGAAAACTGCCACAGAAACTCTGCGAAGAAGGCAAGCCATGCTGGAGGAGGATGGGCAGATAGCAACAAGAATAATTTACAGGCTCCAAATGGCCAAGCTCGGGGAGAATTTCTTTTTTTATCCCTCAATGAATCCCTGCCCTTCACAGACCCAGCCTACCTCTCCTTGCCCTGAACTGCCCTATTACATGAAGGAATCTAAATTAATGTTTAACCACTTTCAAGCACATGGCTAACTTGCAACAACCAGGCCCCTTACCGGCATTCACCTGAGCCTCTCGATTTATTTTTGTTTCTCTCTGCATCCCCAACAATGGGTCTGTCCCAGTTCCACTGGGGGACATCTCAGAGGGTCCCGGGGACTGGCTTCAGCCCTCCATCCTGAGCAGTTCCCACCCGGGATTCTGCAGCACCTGTGACCATGTCCATGGACAAAAAACTCTCAGAGCTTCCCCACTTGTCAACTTTTCTCATTCCCGAATGCAAGGTGAACAGATGCAAGTTCAGGCCTCTGAACAACAACACAGCAGAGCTGGTCACTCCAAATCCTGGTTACCTGGTTACCACAGCGACGGCTAGATTCAAAGGAGGATGAAGAAAGCTACCCTGGCAGAGAGGAGTCTGACCTTCCTCCTACCCCACTTCTCCTGGTCTCACCACTGTGCCTGGGGGCTCTCTGTTATACCAGAAGACAAAAGGAATCCCAACAGGGGGCTTCCCCAGTGGCTCCAGAATCAAGTGTCCACCTGCCAGTGCAGGAGACCGGGGTTTGATCCCTGGCCCGGGAAGATCCCATGTCCCACAACTACTGAAGCCTTCAGAGCACACACTCTGCAACAAGAGAAACCTCCAAGATGAGAAGCTGGCGGAACACTGGAGAGTAGCCCCCACTTGCCACAACTAGAGATAAAAAGCCCCGCCACAGCAAAGACAGCAGCACAGCCAAAATTAAACAAATAAAATTATTTTAAAAAATAATCCCAACAGATATGTGCTCGAAGACCACAATGCCCACTCTGACTGTGGTTAAGAACAGAAATTCTAAAGTCTGTAACCTCCCCTTCCTCACCCACCCCTGACCCCAGCAGCACAACCCACTGCTCTGCACCTGAATTACCGCATCTCCCACAGAGGGTTCCATCTAGAATTAGCGAGTTAATCTGCTAATCCGAGAGTGTGAGCACCAGGGCACGTCCCTCAGAGGGGCTTCCTCTGGCTCTGATCAGGCAGCTGGGTTCTGTGTGGATTAACCGAGAAGCCCTCTGCTGGGCAAAAGCAAATCCTCAAATTGTCTCAAGGGGGACTTCCCTAGTGGTCCAGGGGTTGGAAGTCTGCCTGGCAATGCAGGGATGCGGGCCTAAGCCCTGGCCGGGGAACTAGGATCCCAAATAACTTTGTTGTTATTGCTGCTCAGTCACTAAGTTTTGTCCTACACTTTGCGACTTCACGGACTGTAGCACATCAGGCTCCTCTGTCCTCTACTATCTCCCAGAGCTTGCTAAAATTCATGTCCATTGAGTCAGTGATGCCATCCAACCATCTCATCCTCTCCTGCCCTCTTCTTCTGCCTTCAATCTTTCCCTGCATCAGGGTCTTTTCCAATGAGTTGGCTCTTTCCATTAAGGGGCCAAAGTACTGGAGCTTCAGCTTCAGCATCAGTCCTTCCAGTGAATATTCAGGACTGATTTTCTTTAGGATTGACTGGTTTGGTCTCCTTGCAGTCCAAGGAACTCTCAAGAGTCTTCTCCAGCACCATAATTCAAAAGCTTCCATTCTTTGGTGCTCAGCCTTCTTTATGGCCCAACTCTTACATCTATACATGACTACTAGGAAAACCACAACTTTGGCTAGATGGATCTTTATCGGCAAAGTGATGTCTCTGCTTTTTAATATGCTGTCTAGGTTTGTCCAGATGGCATGCCATAGAGAAACTCAGCCTGCGTGCCACAACTAGAGAGTGTGTGCAACAAAGATCCTGCACGCTGTAACTAAGACCCAAGGCAGCCTAATAATTAACTAATTTTAAGATAAAATCTCAAAGAGTGAAAGTTCCAAGTTGCTTACTGAGAATGGAAAGAGGATAGGAGGAATAAAAGAGGCAGGAGAGACAGTGGGAAAATGTGAAAAAGGAGAGAATGTAGAAATATAAAACAAGGGGAAGGCAGCAGGTGACGGGGTTTGATGGTGACTCAACCAGCCAGCATTTGAAACAAAAATGTGTCTCTAGCGTTGGACCCCAGACACCACAGAATACTTTCTTGGCTTAGAAAACAATTTCCCATTGGCTTAGGGAGTTTCCCACTAATGAGGGCCCCTGAAGCAAAGACTGCACAGTGGGTGGTCTAAACTGCAGAAATTTACTACCAGGGTTCTGGAGACTGAATGCCTGAGATCAAGGCATGGGCCAGGTGGATTTCTTCTGGAGGCTTTCAGGAATGGTCTGCTCCAGGTTCCCTTCTAGCCTCTGATGACTTACCCTTTTCATAAAGACATTGTTGTTGTTGTCATTTAGTTGCTAAGCTCTATCCAAATCTTTTGTGACCTCATGGACTGTATGTAGTCCACCAGGCTGCTCTATCCATGGAATTTCCCAGGTAAGAATACAGGAGTGGGGTGCCATTTTCTTCTCCAGGGGATCTTCCCGACCCAGGAATCGAATAAACATCTCCTACACTGGCAGGCAGATTCTCTACCACTGTGCCATCTGGGAAACCCCGTGGGGGTTATGTCTACCCAAGTGATCTATTAGTTAGTATTACCAACTCAATAAACACAAATCTGAACAAACTCCAGGAGTCAGTGGAGGACAGAGGAGCCTGTCTTGTCACAGTCCATGGGGTCTGAAATAGTTGGAGAGGACTTGACGACTGAACAACAACAACAAAATGATCTGTTTTAGAAATTAAAATCACTGTAAACAAAAGCTCCTCATTAACTGATTTAAGATAATAAGAATAAGTCCATTCTGGGTTAGGACAAACAGCATATTAAAGAAAAATAGCTCCATTTCCCAAAACAAACGAATAAAAAAACAGAAGAGGGACACTATTTTAATTTTTTTTTGCAAGTGACAGATTATAGGTTTAGAGGATTAGAAGAGTGACACTTTTTCTTTTTTTTTGTAAGTGACAGTTTACAGATTTACGTGATTACAGATTATAGTGTCACTGAGCAGCTTCCTCTCCCAAGAGTCGCTGTTCTTTAGGTGTTCTGCTGCATGCGTGCGAGTCCCCGTGGGAGCTAGCACATGGTGAGGGCTCTGGAGTATGAGTCAGAAAGCCGGGGAGTGACTTCCAGCCCTCCCTACCATCAGTCCCAGGCTGTGACCTGGCTCTCGAGTTTCACGTTAGCGCTGCCTGATTTACTGCCAAGTAGAGGGAGTCCAGGAGATGACGGGTGTGGGAGGCAGGCTTTCCAAGCGAGAGGTGGTTCCTAGCAGAACTCTAACAGACTCGCCCAGGACTAGTCACGCACAGCTGAACTGGCACGCAAGGGCCTGTTCTAACCTAGCCCCGTGGGCTCAGGAAGCATGTTGAGACTCAGGAAAAGAGAAGAAGCCCGAGAAACGGCATGGAAGGGGCTGTTGCAAGCACAACGCGGGTCCCAGGAACCCAGCCAAATCGCAAATTCATTGCAACATCCCAGGGAGAAGAGTGCCAGCAGGGTTTCCCACTCACAGTGATCAGAGTCAGGAAAGGAGGGAATCCTGGTGTGTGTCCATCAAGGTGGCACGGAGACCCTGATGGTCCCAAGGGGAGCAGAATAGGTGAGAGTCCACCCTCCAGGGCAGGCAGGACCCCCGCAGGTTCAAGGTAATTCAAGGGTCAACCTTTCTAAAGCAAGAACAGTGCTTCTAGAGGCAGGAAGACTAAAGAAAGTGTGTGGAGATGCTCTGCAAACCTCAGGCTCCTCGGCCTAGTCCCCACCCTTCGAGGACCACTCTGGGCCCTTCCTAGCAGAGCTCTGCTCTGGTCTCTGAGTTGCTGGATGGAAGGCTTGGCTATGGGGCATGTTCTTATTCTCAGCAGGCCCAAAGGGTCATACAAGGAGACAGGAGATGAAAGGAAGAAACTAACACCACTTTGTAAAATGTCACCAGAGAGATAAACTTGCAAACTAAGAAGGGAGTGTGTAGAAGATGGTTTCTATTAATAAGAATGATGTGTGTGTATGCATATGCGTGTGTACGAACAAGACAACAGGGAGAAGAATCTAGAGTGTCTGCCAGTCACAGCAGGGGAGATGGGTGAGCCACCCTGGAGGGTCAGGTCTGCTCTGGGTAGTGCTGTGGGACTCTCTGTGTCCTGGGGCATCACTGAGTGTCAAGGTGGAAAGTCAGCCTTTTCTCGGGGTCTCCTGAAGACCCAACCACTGAGATTAGGGCATGTATCCACAGTGGGCTACAGTCCATAGGGGGCAAATATTGGACACACCTGAGCGTCTAAGCATAGCACAATACAGCATCTACAGGGAGAAGGGGGCAGATCCTGGGGTGGAAGCTGAGATGTCCCTAAAACTAAGTGGAGGGAACCTGGCATTTTGACTAGAGGGGAGGTGAAAAGGTCTCTGTGTATGTGGAGGTGGTGATGTCATGATAGAAGGAAGATGATTAGAAAGGTTGACCCTTGAATTACCTGCAGCTTATGATAAAGAGGAGTTGGATCTACAAGATTTTAAAGGTCCTGCCAAGTGTTTGAGGCCTGAAAAAGACATTTACTAAATCCAGAATCTAAAAAGAGCAAAATCAAATCAATAAAAAGCTATACAAATATAACCTCAGGTCAGTTGGTCCACTGTGTTTCAGCTCATCAAGTGACATTGACAGAATATGTGGTGTGGGATACAGGGGCAATTTAATCCATTTGCTAGGCTGTGGGATGGGGACCTCTGAAGTCAGAGTGCTCTGGGTCCAGGTCTTGGCACAGGTCCCAAAGGGTCAAGTCTGAATCACCCATGGATAGGCCAGTCCTGGAAAATATGGTTTGCTCAGCCTGATGTCTCTGGTGGGCATCTTACCATAGGGACCTTGTCTGTGACTTCCGGGGTGGGGATGGGGGAGTGTGTGTGGCATCAATGTGGGTGGTGGCCCCAGGAGCCAGCAGTAATGAGGAGGGGGAGGGGGCACAGGTCACTCAGCAGCCATGACAGAGGACTACTTGGAAGGGACAGGAAATTGGACTTCCACTTCCTGCATTTGCTAGAGTAAGGAGACCTCAAAGACATGGGTGAAGGGGAAAGAGCGTGCCTGGGTTTCAGCGTGAGATGCCTCGTGATATCTGGGTTTGGGCTGCACGGCTTGGCACAGTCTCTCCCCACCTCTTCTTAAGGTCACTCATCCGGCAAGATCCCCAGTGCCAGTTCTCTTTGTACCCTCTGCTCTTCACGAGCTTTTCATCATTTGTAACTGGTCAATACCTGCCCCCCATTGGATGGCAACTTCCATCAGGCAGTCATGTTCATTTGTTGGTGCCACATCCCCAGCTCTTAACCAGGCACATAGAAGACTTTCAATAGATATCTGTTCAATGAAGGATCTTTTATGATAACAAAAGAAGGGCCAACTGCACGTTATTCTGTAGTACCAAAAAGCCAACAAATGTCATGTCCACTGTGAGATTAGAGAGCCATGAGGGTTAAATAATTCATAGGTGGTTCCCAACAAGAGGAGAACATCGGCATCTGATCATGTTTCAAAAATTGTGACAGTTGGAAATCATTTTCCTGGGAAATACCTAGCATCTCCCAGTTTGGGGTTACAGCTGTCACCAAGTCTTCGCTGCACACTAGGTACTCTACACGCATTGTCATACTTGATCTGGAAGAGAGTTCTGTGTGCTGGTGCTATTTTATCCATGTATGTGTGTGCTAAGTCGATTCCATTGTATCTGACTCTTTGCGACCTTATGGACTGTAGCCCACAGGCTCCTCTGTCCATGAATTCCCCAGGCAAGAGTACTGGAGTGGGTTGCCATTTCCTCCTCCATTGGATCTTCCCAACCCAGAGATCGAACCCATGTCTCTTATGTCTCCTGCATTGGCAGGCGGGTTCTTTCAAGCTAGCACCACCTGGGAACCCCAACTTACTGAACAGGTGCAACACATAGTCAGCAGCAGCTCTTCATTACCCAGAGGGCAGGGAAGAACACTGGTTTATAGCTACAGAGATGGTAGTGAGAGAGGGCCAGGGGAACCTGGGCTCTCCGACCACATCCTCTATGTTCCCAACTCTTGTTCTCTGTACCTCTGGGCAAAGCTTCACTGCCTCTCTTTACTGAAAGCACCATGTCTGAGTCAGACACTGGGATGCCCTTTCTCATTGCCCGCTGTATGGCAGGATTCATGATGAGAAAGTGATATAAGAAAACATGGGTGGGACGGAGGTAGAGAAGATGGGTGTAATAGAGATAGGAAGAAACAGGGCACTGTGGGGAAGGGGGAGGCAGGAGACAGTAAAGGAGAAAGTGTAGCAGGGAAGAAGTCAGTCCTGACTGCGTGTTGGAACTGTTTCTTGGACTTGCTTTTCATTGCTTTTGTTACTATAACCATACTTCATAGCTTGCCTCAGAGTATCCTGCCCCCCTGCCTGACTGTCAAGCTAAAGTGCCTTTGTTCAGAACCCTGTCCACCTGTGGATGGCAGGAAGCGGGAAATGAACACATCCCCTGCCTGATGCTTGCCATTCTAGGAGATGTTTGCAAGATTAATGGTCTTTTTGCTTTGCCTCCTTGCCTTTCCCCCATCTCTAATCTGTAAGAGAAACTAGCATCCAGACCCTGATAAGATGGTTATTTTGAGGCGCTAGTCTGCCATCTTCTCAGCTGGCTGGCTTTCCAAATAAAGCCTCTTCCTCGCCTCAACACCTCATCTCTCGGATTCACTGGCCTATCATGCAGTGAGCAGGGTGAGCTTGGACTCGGGAACAGAAGTATCCAGAGGGATCGTGAGTGACATCTTGAGTCACGCCTACATATCTATCAGCTGACCTCAGCTGAGGTTCTTGTGCTCCTGAAGATCCACACTGAGTCCAACAACCACTCAGCCTTCTGCTGAGAGCCCCTGGCCCTTCCCAAGCAGAGTGCTGCCTCCCGACTCCTGTTCACAGCTTCTGCACTTGCCTTAAGTCTTCAGGATATTCCTTTATTTCAGATCAGACATAGGATCTAGTTCCTTGGTGCCACTCACCCCATCAGAGCAACTCTAAATGCCAGGCTGTTTCATGTACCAAAACATCTACGAAGGCCAAGGGTCTCTAAGGTAGAGCTTAGGGGTCAACACAGCATAAAGAAAACTACTTGAGGCCACATAGAAGACCCTCTTGTTCCTGAAAGTTCTCTCAGCCACTGGCGAGCTCTCACTTGTCACGTAACCCTTGACCGTGACTAGTCTCCTCCGCCCCCTTTCCTAACACTGAGAGGCCTGGGAGAGTCAGTTCAGTTCAGTCTCTCCGTCATGTCCGACTCATTGCGACCCCATGAATCGCAGCACGCCAGGCCTCCCTTGTCCATCACCAACTCCCGGAGTTCACTCAGACTCGCGTCCATCGAGTCTGTGATGCCATCCAGCCATCTCATCCTCGGTCGTCCCCTTCTCCTCCTGCCCCCAATCCCTCCCAGCATCAAAGTCTTTTCCAATGAGTCAACTCTTCGCATGAGGTGGCCAAAGTACTGGAGTTTCTACATGTGAATTTTTTTAGCGTTTTTTTTTTTTTTTTGCTATGCTGAACAGCATACGGAATCTTAGTGCCTGGACCAGGGATCACCTGTGCCCTTGCATTGGAAACTCAGAGTCTTAACCACTGGACCACCAGGGAAGTCCATAGATTTCCATTTTCGAAAAGCAGTTTGACTGAAACCTAGGATATAGGCAAGCATTTTCACTTATCCTGTCCTTTAAGGCTCGATGTACTCGTAATGGGAGTGGCAAAAGCCTCAGGCTGACATGAAACAGTGCCTTTCTTCCTCTTAACATAACTTTCTGGGACATTTTCACACATCCTTCTACGGCAACTGTGTTTGCATTCAACCAGCAAATTTGCTCCCAGTACCAGACCAGATGCTAGAGATATAGCAACAGGAAAGGCAAATGTGGTTCCTGCCTGGAGCTTACAGGACAGGGAGGTGTAAGAGACGCTACACAAGATTGCCAGAGAACTCATTAATTGCCGTTGGATTACCAATTTTTTAAGGGTGATATCAGGCCCCATGAGAGCCTATAACTAGAGTGTATGACCTTACATGGGGATCATGGAAAGTTTCCCCCAAAAAACATCATTGAAACCAATCAAAAAAAGGATAAGAATTTAGCTTGGCTTTGAATGGGAGAAAGAGGATTCCAGAGAGAGGAACAGCAGGTATGAGGGCCCCAAAGTAGAACGGTGTGAAAGACTGGAAGCAGGCAGTGGGGTTGGAACATAAAAGAGGAGAAGGATATGGCAGGTGGGGCGGGCAGGGACTAGAAGACACAGAGCTTTGTCAGTTGCACCAAGGATGTCCTGGGTCTGCAATTTTGAGCCAGAAGATTGGAGGTGAAAACTTGTCCAACTTCAGGCCTACTTGTCACCTGGTCCAAGTTCCCTCAGGACCTTGGAAAGCCACAGCAGACACGGGAGAGCATGACTCTGCATTCAGACCAAAGTCAAAATCACTCAGCGTAGAACAGTCAGATACAGACTGCCATCTGCAGTGATGCAGTACCAACCACACAGTGCTACGGATGCTACAGATGTGCTTGTCCAAAGAGGAACCTGGATCAATCAAACCTACGCTAAATTCCGGTTTACAGGAACGAGTTAATCACAACCACAAGACAGCCATCGGACAAACCAGAACGTGAAACATTCTACAGGACACTGATCCAGTTACTACAACAAGCAATTGCTAAAAGGGAGGAGGCAGTTACAGATAGTTAGAAGAAATGCTCCAATGTGGGAAACATGTTTGTATCCTGATTCAAACCAATCCGCTGTTAAAAGACATTTTTTTCCACTTTAAAAAATTCACCATCTTAATCATTTTAAAGTGCACAGGAAAAACACATGATGTCCATAAGTTTTTTCATGAAAATTTGCTTTTGTAGTTATGCTATATCCAAGGATCTTGGTTAAAGGGTCTTCTTCGAGGTCAGAATTCTCTCTGATAATTATGCTTACTTTATATTTGTACTTACAAATATATATGTTTTTAATTTTATATGTACTATATTATATATAATTTATATAAATGTAAATAAATTTACAATATATAAATTTTAAAATATCTATATATTGCCTTTCAGATATGTGAAACCTTTCAAATACATGTAATCCCTTAATAGATATAGAAAACCATTTATTTTATAGCTATATTGAGTTGGCCAAAAAGTTCATTTTGAGTTTTTTAGAAAAAGACTTTACAGAAAAACCCATATGAACTTTTGGCCAACCCAGTATAGATATATGTAACCAAACAATATAAAGCCATATATGGTTCAACATGTTTTATAGTTCTCTATCTGTAACCAATAGGTAGATACAAAATCCATATGGCTTTACATATCTCTACATCCCTCTGGGTGACCTATAAACCACAATGGACTGGGCAAGGTTTCAGGATGGTGCAGTACCCCACCCTCAGATAGAGGGTGCAGATGGTGCTGGGTGGTGCCTGGGATTGCCACAGAAACTGGGCAAAGGGGAAAAGCCCAGCCTCTCAGAGTCCTGCAGTTTGGGCCCATAGCTGACCAGAAGGACTCAGGTTATCTCCCTAATGTTTTAAATTTAAATGGATTACTACTCTTGAGTAACCTTGCCTTGTACCAGTAGCATCTACTTACTCTAATATATTTCTTATCAACAAGTGATGCAGTGTTGTTTTCGGGGTGAAGAGAGCATTATAACATATTTAAAACTCACATTATCCTGCTAGACTACCCCCTTCTTCCTCACTTGTCTCACCTCTGACTTCACCCTGGGGAGCCCAGCAATCTTGTTCCCCACTTCAACAGATACTGAAAAATCTGAGTGGCCTGATTTTGTATGGCCCATGAACTAAGAATGGTTGTTACATTTTTAAAGAGTTATAAATAATCAAAGAAGGAAGTCCTTGGCTGTCCAGTTGTTAGGACACAGAGTTTTTACTGCCCAGGGCCCTAGTCAGGAAACTAAGATCCCACAAGCTGCCCAGGCAAGAAAACAAAGACTCTAGCTTACAGAGATAAGGGCAAGAAGTCAGAAATATATACAGGTAAAGAATTAAGGATGTTTAACGGCATGCTGAGATTCATGGGGTCGCAAAGAGTTGGACACAACTGAGCGACTGAACTGAGCTGAACTGAATACAGTCTTGCTTATAAAAGAAAAAGTGGGGAAAACCAGCAATATCTACCAGTATTGGTTAGCTGAATAAACTACAATGCATTCAAAGTAAAGAATTTTCTGCGACTATTTAAAAGAGTGTGACAGGGATTTCCCTGGTGGTCCAGTGAAGAATCTGCCTTTCAATGCAGGGGATGAGTGTTCCACCCCCGGTTTGGGAACTAAGATCCCACACACAACAGAGGAACTAAGCCAGCATGCCGCAACTGCTTAGCCTGCGAGCCACAGATAGAGAGCCCTTGAGCGGTAATTCAAGATCCTGCATGATGCAACGAAAATACCACATGCTGCAGCTAAGACCAGATGCAGCAAAAAAATAAATAAATATTTTTTAAAATAAAAAGAATGACACATTTGCATATATACTGACTGAGAAGATGTATACAATTGGCAAGTGAAAAAAGGAAGGTAAGGAATTATGTGTCCTGTCTGATAGTATATTGTATTTTAATAAATGGCTGTGAGAAGTTACTCAAGATACATGCACTTATATAAAATAATTTCAGAAAAACTGGAAGAGATGCATACAAAACCTCTAAAAGCATTTTCCTATAGGGACTAGCATTGGGTCAACAAAAGGGAAGTTTCATTTCTTACTGGATATTTTTTCAAAAACAGTATTCAAAAATGCAGCCTAGAAATTATAAACAATCACATCAATCATATACACATACTTAGCAAAGAAGGAGCTTTTTAAATTTGATAACACACAGTTAAATGAACTGGCACAAAATACTTTGTTCAACCAGAAAGAAATTACAAATGCTAAGGATATAAATGACAAACCAGTTTACTAAGGCATCTTTTTCTTAAATGTCCAAAGCCACATTAATCTTCAATATGCTAAAGGAGAAGTAACTTACCTCTGACAGTGGCTTTTGATTCAACTTCTGACAGTTGATGCCACCGATGAAGACCACGTTGGGCATCACTGGTCTGGGATAGTCCAAAACAAAGTCATTTCGTAACAACCAAATTGATGTTTGACTGAAGAGCTCAGATGTTGTGACAGGCGTCTGGAGAATCTGAGAGGCAATTTCTTCAACATTTTTGTAAAAATATTGGCAAAATAAACGTTCCTCTATGTGCCGGATAAGATTCCATACTCTCTGCTCAAAAGTCATGGCATCAGAGAATGCCAAAAAAGCTCTCGGAACATAAGAAAGGGCCATGGGACTCTGAGTGCCTTCTTCAAAATAATGACAGAAAACTCCCCTGGTGAAGATCACAGATGGAAGTGAGAGATACTTGGCTATAATCAAACCACACATATCAAAAGGGTCTAGAAACACTGCATCAAAAGAACTCTCTTCTAAGTATTTTACTAATTTCTTGTCCTCAAACAAGCTCTTACAGCGTGAAAAAAAGTAATCAAAAATTGTGTTCTCTGAACTTATTAACATAGGAAGTAGACTCTGTGGCCGAACTTTCCACTGAAAATCAGAGAATTTCCGGAACGCGACGTTCAAATCCTCCAGAGTGTAAGCCGTGTGATAAGTCTTTATCGTAATATTGGATGAATTGCTCAGGTGCCAACTCACCTCTGGTATGACTAGGACAATCTCATGCCCTCTTTGAGAGAGTTTCTCCACCACTGAACGCATGGTAAACCAGTGGCTCCCATCCATGGGTACCACCAGCAGCTTGCCTGCCTTGGCGAAGCCTGGTGTCAGCAGCAGACACACACACACAGGAAAGAAGCCCATTAACATTGCAGGAGCCATCAGATAAATGCAGCCCAGACCGATCCAGCTGCCTGGATTCTAAGCTCAGGTAGCGTGAGCAGCAGAAGCTCAGGAATAAAAGCCGTCTCAAGAGAGGGCGTGTATTTAGACATTCATTTAAAAAAAAAAATGACATTCATTGTCAATGATTTACTCAGAAGAAAGATAACTAGTGCGGAGCATTTGCTGAAACAGGTGGTAGTATGCTTTCCAGATGAGAGAGCTTTTGATCTTTGCCATGGGCAGCGGCATTCTCCTGCAATTCCCTTTCAGAAACAGAATTCTTAAGCCATGCCTTTAGAATCTGATGACTCAGAAAGGTAAAAAGGAAAGTAAATTTCAATCAAGTTGGTTTTGCAATTTGTCCCAAAGGAAAATTTGGATTTTTATCTTCAGATTACCAAAGATTCTTTGTCCAGAAAGTGATTGGCATCCCAGATTCCAAGGAAAGATCTGAAGCCCCTTGCCACTGACCTCCTCACTGGCAGTGAACTTGAGGTTCACAGGAGTCTCTTCTATGACTGATGTTACTGAAATCAACTTAAAAACACAATTAAATTTATGTACACTTATTAGTCTGGCTAAAATTATGAAGGCTGACCATACTGCTTGTTGGTGAACACACGGAAAAGCTGGACCTCTCATAGACTGCTGGTGAGACTATACAGTAGTTTGGCAGATTCTTAAAAAGATAAATATAGTGAATGTCATATAACCCAGCAGAAAAATATACTGAATGCCATATAACCTATCATACATAGGTATTTATCCATGAGAAAAGAAGGCATACCATTACCAGTAAAACTGGTGAGCGTTGAGCCAAAAGATACAACCAGGCCAAGATCATAAGAAAGAAGGATTTATTACTTGCAGCAAGTAATGAGAAAACTGGTGATTTTGCCCAAAACTGAGTCTCCCCAACAGCCAAACTGGGGAAGCTTCGAGCTAAAGGTACATGCATATTCACAAAGGGGCATGAGCAGAGGAGAATTTAGCATAGAATTGAATCAAAGGTCAACAGTCTTAGTTGACTGATGTCAGAAGAGGTCAACATGACCACTCCTTACTCCACGTGGTGGGGACCTTGGCTCCTTCAGAACTCAGAGATAAGTATCAGATTGTTCTGTCTACCCCTTGAGGAGGAACACGAAGTGTTTTACGGTTAAACTATTATATCTTGGCTGCTTTTCCTTTGCGCCTTCATCCCTACACTTCCTGTAACTCATTATTGACTGGGGCATTTTTGCAGAAACTAATGCCTGTGGCCAGTGATTTATTATGTAACTGACATCAATATGTCTCTGGTCATTAATGTTCCATAACAGAAAACAAAATCTCCAAGCCGGGCTTCAACATTACGTGAACCATGAAATTCCAGATGTTCAAACTGGTTTTAGAAAAGGCAGAGGAACCAGAGATCAAATTGCCAACATCCGATGGATCATTGAAAAAGCAAGAGAGTTCCAGAAAAACATCTATTTCTGCTTCATTGACCATGCCAAAGTCTTTGACTATGTGGATCACAATAAAATGTGGAAAATTCTGAAGGAGATGAGAATACCAGACCACCTGACCTGCCTCTTGAGAAACCTGTATGCAGGTCAGGAAGCAACTGTTAAACTGGACATGGAACAACAGACTGGTTCCAAATAGGGAAAGGAATATGTCAAGGCTGTATATTGTCACCCTGCTTATTTAACTTATATGCTTATATTCAGAGTATACCATGAGAAACGCTGGGCTGGAGGAAGCACAAGCTGGAATCAAGATTGCCGGGAGAAATATCAATAACCTCAGATGTGCAGATAACACCACCCTTATGGCAGAAAGTAAAGAAGTACTAAAGAGCCTCTTGAAAAAAGTGAAAGAGGAGAGTGAAAAAGTTGGCTTAAAGCTCAACATTCAGAAAACGAAGATCATGCCATCAGGTCCCATCACTGCATAGCAAATAGATGGGGAAGCAGTGGAAAGAGTGGCTGACTTTATTTTTCTGGGCTCCAAAATCACTGCAGGTGGTAACTGCAGCCATGAAATTAAAAGACGTTTACTCCTTGGAAGGAAAGTTATGACCAACCTAGACAGCATATTCAAAAGCAGAGACATTACTTTGTCAACAAAGGTACATCTAGTCAAGGCTATTGTTTTTCCAGTAGTTATGTATAGATGTGAGAGTTGGACTATAAAGAAAGCTAGCACCAAAGAATTGATGCTTTTGAACTGTGGTGTTGGAGAAGACTTGAGAGTCCCTTGGACTGCAAGGAGATCCAACCTGTCCATCCTAAAGGAGATCAGTCCTGGGTATTCATTAGAAAGACTGATACTGAAGCTGAAACTCCAGTACTTTGGCCACCTAATGCGAAGAGCTGACTCACTGGAAAAGCCCCTGATGCTGGGAAAGATTGAGGGCAGGAGGAGAAGGGGACAACAGAGGATGAGATGGTTGGATGGCATCACCGACTCAATGGACTGAGTTTGGGTAAACTCCAGGACTTGGTGATGGACAGGGAGGCCTGGCATGCAGTTCATGGGGTCGCAAAGAGTTGGACATGACTGAGCGAATGAACTGAACTGAACTGAACAGAAAACATATTACTTTGTCTCCTGTTGACCAAGTGTTTATTAATTACTGGGCGATCAATAATCATGTGTTTATTAATCAGGACTTCCCCGATGGCACAGACAGTAAAGAATCTGCTGGCAGTGTGCGAGACCCAGGTTCAGTCCCTGGGTTGGGAAGATCCCTGGAGAAGGGAATGGCAACTGTAAGGAAGGAACTAGAGAAGGTGAGGTTCAGAAAAAGAACGAGACCAGCACTTTACAGAAACACATCACCTTTAATGAGGCGAGAAGGGGCAGCAGTCAGATTAGTGAGCCGCTGCGCTAAGAAGAGAGTACATATATATAGAAAACATACGCATGTGGAGATACATCATTTTGAGGAGGTCTGTTTTTCCTCATGATTATTTTTGATTAGTTAGCTTTCAACAACTGGGGCAAGGAATTCCTGAGACCGGCCAGAGACTGGGATCGGCTAGAAGCTGAATGTAATCAATCTTAATGTCCATTCCTTTCTTTGGAGGAAAATGTCCTTTATTCTGTATAGAATGGTGGGGAGGACCTGGAGGGGAGTTTTAGTTCCAGGCTATTTGAGCCTTGTAGCTTTCCTTCATTCCAGACCCTAAGGAATATTTAAAAAGAGAAAGAGAGATACGCGTTGTCAATGTTCAGGGCTTCTTCGTGCTGGTAATTGAGGGTCGGGGGTTTGTGGTCTGGGAGGAAGAAAGTCTAAGGCCTGTAGTGTTGATTTTCTATCCTAGCTGCCAGGGTCTCAAGCAGAAGAACAGTCTTGACTTGATCTTGAGAAATGGCTTGGATTCGGTTCTGGAGGAATCTCTGGAAAAGATTAAACAAACAAGGTCCAACTGTGAATAGGAGGATAATAAACATGAATGGTATGAGAAGGGGCAAAACCCAAGGCATCCAGTTCCAATCCATCAACCGTGACTGCCAGGAGTTGCTTAATCTCTGGCTGATTCGACAGGCTCGATCTCTAAGGTTTTTTGCAGCTTCCTGGGCAACACCCAACTGGTTGACACAGGAGCAGCAGGATTTGTCCAGAAAAAGGCACAAACCTCCCTTTTCTTCAGTTAGTAGATCTAACCCCCTTCTATTTTGTAACACTACAGCCGCC
Source organism: Ovis canadensis (assembly GCF_042477335.2). Lineage (NCBI taxonomy): Eukaryota > Metazoa > Chordata > Mammalia > Artiodactyla > Bovidae > Ovis > Ovis canadensis. Next base: position 8,096,002 of record NC_091245.1, read on the forward strand.
AAGGTATCGAATTGATTTTGGATAGTTATTAGACCTTGGGCTATTTCCTGGAGGCTGTCTGATAGGTCTTTAGATAGTGCCTAGTCACTTTGGACGGAGGTAGTTAGGCCGGCAGTTCCTGTTCCAATTCCAGCTGCTATTCCTAGTCCCACTAAGAGGGGAACGAAATGAATGGCTCATTTCATTTGCTTGTAAATGAGAGGAATAGGTAGGGGTTGATCATTGGGGGCTATAAAAATGTTTGGACTGGAATATACCAGGGTGCAGGTTCTGGTCCAATTAGTAGGTAAACAGAGGTAGGTAAACACCCCACACAAGAAAAACAGGCCAGGTGTCACAATACAACAGCTGAAGTCGATGGCGAAGAGGAGTCAAGGGTGGGGGAGGGGGTTGATCATTCATTTAAGAATCAGGGACCCCACTAAGGTGGACCCAGTGATGGAAGAAGTGGAGGAGTATGCTGAGGGAAACCATCCGGTAAAGGTAAAAGAGTGTCCTGTAGGACCAGAAACATTATATACAGCTTTTCCAGTGGCAAAGAGTAAAGGGGAGGTATGGTCACACATGGGTTCAGGGATTATGCCCACAGGTTGGTCATATGAACTGTTTCGGGAATTTCTAGATATGCAAAAAGGAGCTGGTTGTAATAGTGTTACTCTCAGCAATAGGGCCTCTTATTGGAGGTTTTCTGTTGTAGGAGGGAAAGTCAGTGAGTAAAGATTCTAAGAGTTTGTCCGAATTCCAGATTTGATCATTAGTGTGAAGATAATTAAGATATGAGATGAATAAAGGCTTCCCACAGTGTGAGTGGTCTATGGATATGTTACCAGTGGTCCAGTCAAGGATGGATGGGGGGTGGGCTGAATTTCCCAGAGATTCCAGATATGTCTCCCAGACATATCCAGCAGTCTTTAGCCAATTGCGGGTGAGAAACACTGAGGAGAGTATGGGTTAAATTAAGGGTCTGGAATAGATAGCTGAGGTTAGGGTTTTGAAAGAGTTCTTGGGTCAGAGGAAAGAAAGAAGATAAGAAGATGTTAACTAACATTTGGGGAAGTGATTATAAGATAGACTACTATGGAGAATTGGATTTCAAAAGGGTAAAAGTTATAAAAGGTTCCCTGCAGCCACAGAGTGAAGATGTAATCTTCAACGTGTTTGAATGTGGATCCTTGAGGACTCTCAACACAGATATCTGCCAAGAGTTGTCCCAGAAATAACTGTAGCATGAAACCAACAGGTTCATCCATTGTCAGTTGGGGCTGGTGGGAGCCGTGAGAATTTTAGAGTTGTAGGGCCTGTGTGAGAAACTTGATAAGGATTAGTCTGGTAAGCAGTCTCATCATTGGGCTGCATAACCTTTTTTAGTCGAGTAATGTGCACCCAGGGGGTGATTTCTTTTAATTTTGCAGCAGTAGGGGTCAGCAGAATCACCATGTAGGATCCTTGCCATTTAGGGGTTAGACCTGAGTGGGGCTAAGCTGTCATACAGACTTTGTCTCTTATTTGGAGGGATGGGCTCAGGAGATCGGGATGTGGTTGAGGGAGTAGGTTTTCCATACGTTGCCAAAGGGCATCTCATATCTGGGCAAGTAAGGGAAAAGGAAGGTAGGATGGCAGTTTGGGGCTGTCATGGGAGAGGGTGAGTCCTAAAGGTATTATGGGCCTCCCGTACATGGCCTCGAATGGACTGATATTTGGAGGGTTTTTTGGTAAGGCCCGGACCTTTGAGAGGGTTAAAGGGAAGAGTTTAGCCCAATCTTGATGAAGTTCAATTGTTAATTTCGTCAGAGTTTCTTTTAGGACTAGGTTGGCTCTCTCAACCTTACCAGAGGACCAGGCGTGATAAGGAATGTGAAACTTCCAAGGGATTTGAAGGGTTCATGCCATACGTTGTTGTCAGACTAGAGGGAGGAAGGCATTCCAAACCTGGGGAGGATTTCAGTAAGATTAAGGAGAGCCACAGTAGGGGCTCGTTTGTTAGTAGTCGGGAAAGTTTCAATACATCCAGAAAATGTATCTACGAAGACTAGGAGGAATTTAACCCCTTTTACAGATGGCATGTGGGTGAAATCTACCTGCTAGTCTTGTGTGGGAAGATGTCCGCCAATTTGGTGGATGGAGAAAGGAGAGGGGTGAATGTTAGAATTAGGGTTTGTCCACTGACATGTGGTACAAATTTAGGTCAGATTATTTAAATAAGTCACATCGTTCTTAGCTCAATAAAGTTCTGAAGCCAAGTCTTAAGTACTTTTGCAGAGGGGTGGAAAAGGGAATGTAAATATGAAAGTAATGTGTGGGTGTTGGGGCTTCCCTGTTGGCTCAGAGGTTAAAGCGTCTGCCTCGAATGCAGGAGACTTGGGTTCGATCCCTGGGTCAGGAAGATCCCCTGGAGAAGGAAATGGCAACCCACTCCAGTAGCTTGCCTGGAGAATCCCATGGATGGAAGAGCCTGGTGGGCTATAGTCCATGGGGTCGCAAAGAGTCGGACACGACTGAGCTGTCCATATTTCATATTATTTCAATGTGTGGGTGTTAGGCTCGTCAATCTGGGCTATAGTAAAGACAGGACTAACAGAGGCGGCCTGCCACTCTGCTTCGTGATCTGCTACGTTGTTATAAAAGGAGATAGGGCCATATCGCTGATGTCCCCGGCAATGCATTACAGCAGCTTGTTTAGGGAGCTGAGCCACATGGAGGAGTGCAGAAATAATGGAAGCATTGAGAATAGGTATGCCCTTCTGAGTCAGGAATTCCTTCTCCCTCCAGATTATAGTGTTAGAATGTAATATGTTATAGACATATTTGGAGTCCCTGTAAATGTTTACCTTTTGGTCTTTGGCTAGGGTCAGAGCTTGTGTAAGAGCTATCAGTTCAGCCTACTGTGAGGATGTGTGAGCTGGGAGTGTGGCTGATTTGATGAGGCGAGGGGGATAACTTTGTCAGGCTGTTCCTGGACTATAGTGTATCCAGCCCCAAATGGGGCTTCTTTCTGGGAACTGCCATCTATGAACCAGGATGGGACTGTGGGGTCAGTCATAGGCTGATTGGTTATATGTTCAAAGGGATTAAAGTGTCATATCTAAGGTCTGAACACAGTCGTGAGATAGGCATTCTGCTTCTGGATCTTGTGTAGGGAGTAACCTAGCAGGATTAAGAGGTTTCAGTTCAGTTCAGTTCAGTCGCTCAGTCGTGTCCGACTCTTTGCGACCTCATGAATCGCAGCACGCCAGGCCTCCCTGTCCATCACCAACTCCCGGAGTTCACTCAGACTCAACGTCCATCGAGTCCGTGATGCCATCCAGCCATCTCATCCTCTGTCGTCCCCTTCTCCTCCTGCCCCCAATCCCTCCCAGCATCAGAGTCTTTTCCAATGAGTCAACTCTTCGCATGAGGTGGCCAAAGTACTGGAGCTTCAGCTTTAGCATCATTCCTTCCAAAGAAATCCCAGGGTTGATCTCCTTCAAACTGGACTGGTTGGATCTCCTTGCAGTCCAAGGGACTCTCAAGAGTCTTCTCCAACACCACAGTTCAAAAGCAGCAATTCTTCGGCACTCAGCCTTCTTCACAGTCCAACTCTCACATCCATACATGACTACTGGAAAAACCATAGCCTTGACTAGACGGACCTTAGTCGGCAAAGTAATGTCTCTGCTTTTGAATATGCTATCTAGGTTGGTCATAACTTTTCTTCCAAGGAGTAAGCGTCTTTTAATTTCATGGCTGCAATCACCATCTGCAGTGGTTTTGGAGCCCAAGAAAATAAAGTCTGACACTGTTTTCACTGTTTCCCCATCTATTTCCCATGAAGTGATGGGACCAGATGCCATGATCTTCGTTTTCTGAAAAGCTTTAAGCCAACTTTTTCACTCTCCTCTTTCATTTTCATCAAGAGGCTTTTTATCTCCTCTTCACTTTCTGCCATAAGGGTGGTATCATCTGCATATCTGAGGTTATTGATATTTCTCCTGGCAATCTTGATTCCAGCTTGTGTTTCTTCCAGTCCAGCGTTTCTCATGATGTACCCTGCATAGAAGTTAAATAAGCAGGGTGACAATATACAGCCTTGACGTACTCCTTTTCCTATTTGGAACCAGTCTGTTGTTTCATGTCCAGTTCTAACTGTTGCTTCCTGACCTGCATACAGATTTCTTAAGAGGCAGGTCAGGTGGTCTGGTATTCCCATCTCTTTCAGAATTTTCCACAGTTTATTGTGATCCACACAGTCAAAGGCTTTGGCATAGTCAATAAAGCAGAAATAGATGTTTTTCTGGAACTCCCTTGCTTTTTCCATGATCCAGCAGATGTTGGCAATTTGATCTCTGGTTCAAAGAAAGGGATGGGTCGAGGAGGTGTGCGTGAAGGATCTGTAGTCGAGCAGGGGGCAGAGAAAGGAAAGCCCGGTGAGAGAGTAAATCTTTGAAGGAATGAGGAGAGTATACATTTAAAGGAGAGTTTTGGGTTAGTTTTTGGGCTTCAGGTATTAAGAAGGTAGTTGTAGCTAAGGCCTGGAGACAAGGTGGCCATCTGAGTGTGATGAGATCGAGTTGTTTGAATAACTGTTAAGTTATGTCCTCTCGTTTCTGGCACAAAATCCCTAAGGCAGTGTCCTTGTCGAGAATGTACAAAAAGGGGAAAAGGCCAGAGGGTTCCCTGGGAACCCACAAAGAACAATAGTCTACGGCACCCTAGAGTACCATCTGAGCTTACCTGGGCTACTGGGTCAGGTGAGAATTCGTGGTAGACGGAGGGAGGTAGAATGGCAAAAGGCCTCTGTCCTGGAGTTGGTTGGTCTCGTGAAAAAGAGTGGAGAGAACAGAGGAAGAGAGAGAAAGAGAGAGAGAGAGGCCAATATTCCTTGGGGTACATGGAAAACCAATAAAGTTCTTGCACAGGGCTTGTACCACTCACGAAGGTGCAGGGCATCCTCTGGAGGAGGTCTTGAAAGCCCAGGTGGGAAAGTGCTCAGCAGGTTTCCACGCTCTGAAGAGCTGGCTGTGGAGAATGAGAAAGAGAAGAAACCTCAAGCTCCTGGGTTTTGGCACCAAAAATGTAAGGTAAGAGAACTAGAGAAGGTGAGGTTCGGAAAAAGAACGAGACCAGCACTTTACAGGAACACATCAGCTTTAATGAGGCGAGAAGGGGCAGCAGTCAGATTAGTGAGCTGCTGAGCTAAGTCAAAACAGTAGGGATATATAGAGAACAGGTATATGCAGAGATACATCGTTTGAGGGGGTCTGTTTTCCCTCGTGATTATTTTTGATTAGTTAGCTTTCAACAACTGGGGCAAGGAATTCCTGAGACTGGTCGGAAACTGAGATTGGCTGGGAGCTGAACGTAATCAATCTTAATATCCATTCCTTTCTTCAGGGGAGAAAGTTCTTTATTCTGTATAGAATGGTGGGGAGGACCTGGAGGGGAGTTTTTACTCCAGGCTATTTTGAGCCTTGTAGCTTTCTTTCAGCAACCCACTCCAGTATTCTTGCCTGGAGAATCCCATGGACAAAAGAACCTGGTGGGCTACAGCCCATGGGGTTGCAAAGAGTCAGACATCACTGAGCAACTAACACACACATTAATTACTGAGACCTGTTCAAGTGAGACAAACATTGTAGCCAGGTTTAAGGCCAAAAATGGCTTTTCTTATGTCAAGAAAGCCATGCCTTGCTCCCTCTTTCTGGGGACGCCCTACCCTATCTACATACAATGCTTCCTATACTTTTTATTTTTTGTATATTATGATGTTTGGACATCTTGAAAACCTTTCCGGCTGAGGAGAAACTTCCCGCCCCCCCCAGCCGTGGGCTGGTCAATTTTCAGACAGCATAAGGCCTATCTAGGAGCATGCCTTTGATATGCAGAAACAAACCAATCCAGAGCCAGAGGTGGCAACATTCCCCTGCCTTCACCATCCTAAGGACCAGGCAACCAGTTCACTTCAGTTCAGTTCAGTTCAGTCGCTCAGTCGTGTCCGACTCTTTGCGACCCCATGAATCGCAGCACGCCAGGCCTCCCTGTATATCACCAACTCTCGGAGTTCACTCAGACTCAGGTTCATCGAGTCAGTGATGCCATCCAGCCACCTCATCCTCTGTCATCCCCTTCTCCTCCTGCCCCCAATCCCTCCCAGCATCAGAGTCTTTTCCAATGAGTCAACTCTTCGCATGAGGTGGCCAAAGTACTGGAGCTTCAGCTTTAGCATCATTCCTTCCAAAGAAATCCCAGGGCTGATCTCCTTCAGAATGGACTGGTTGGATCTCCATGCAGTCCAAGGGACTCTCAAGAGTCTTCTCCAACATCACAGTTCAAAAGCATCAATTCTTCTGTGCTCAGCCTTCTTCACAGTCCAACTCTCACATCCATACATGACTACTGGAAAAACCATAGCCTTGACTAGATGGACAGAGACCACCTTTTTAACACAGAGCCTGTAAAAATCATTAAGATTTGCCAGTCCTAACCTGTTTGCCCTTCCCTGTCTTGTCTTTCCACGAAAACTCCAATAATGGCCATGGCCTCCCAACCAAACCTGGTGCTTCTCCATATGGCCCTGCATGGGGTGCCATGGCCTCGTCTCTAAGACCTCTAAGTATAACAAACTGCCTGAGCCTCTCCTGTATGCCTGCTAGTGGTGGTGGTGGTGGGTTTAGTCTCTAAGTCACATCTGACTCTTTTGCAACCACATAGACTGTAGCCCACAGACTCCTCAAATTCTGTGTGCCACGTTTGTGCACTTTATCATGGGCCAATTTACCTCAATAAAGCTGTTAGGCATTAAGAAACTAATATGAATAGAAGATCTACGCTCTTATTCTCGTATTCTGATAGTCTTGTCCTCCCTACGAGCCTGCCGTGGGCAAAGTCTGGCTGTGTTGCAGAGGCTGCTGCATGGTCTATAGGTGGTTGAAGACAGTGACTCTTAAACAACTTGGGTCAGGACCCCCAGTGATATTTTACATAAACACTGCAACTCAGAATAGAAGTCCCCAGTAACCTGTGGGTTTGCTTTCTGAGTTTTCAGTCTGAAAATACTAGATGGAAATTTCCAGAAATAAACAATTCCTAAGTTTTCAATGGTGCACCAATGTGAGTAGCATGATGAAATCTTGTACCATCCCACTCTGTCCTGCCCAGGAGGTAAATCATCTGTTTGGTCAGAGAATCCGTGCTGTACACACATGTTTACACTACCTGCCTATTAGTCACTTAGCAACCAATTTGGGTAAACAGATACACCACTGTTGTCCTGCAGCGTTTGTTTTCAAATAACCCTTATGTAATAATGGCTCCAAAGTGCAAGAGTAGTAATGCTGACAATTCGGATATTATCTAACTGTGCCTCATTTATAAATAAACTTTATCATAGATACATACACAGAGGAAAGAACGTCGTTCAGGGTTCTGCGCTATCCATAGCGTTAGGCATCCACAGGGGATCTTGGAACGTTTACTCCCCAGATAAGGGAGAACCTGCTTATTTAAATTATATCCAGACTTCATCATGAGAAACGCTGGGCTGGAAGAAGCACAAGCTGGAATCAAAATTGCCGGGAGAAATATCAATAACCTCAGATATGCAGATGACACCACCCTTATGGCAGAAAGTGAAGAGGAGCTAAACAGCCTTTTGATGAAAGTGAAAGAGGAGAGTGAAAATGTTGGCTTAAAGCTCAACATTCAGGAAACGAAGATCATGGCATCCAGTCCCATCACTTCATGGCAAATAGATGGAGAAACAGTGGAAACAGTGTCTGATTTTATTTTTCTGGGCTCCAAAATCACTGCAGATAGTGATTGCAGCCATGAGATTAAAAGATGCTTACTCCCTGGAAGGAAAGTTATGACCAACCTAGACAGCATATTCAAAAGCAGAGACATTACTTTGCCAACAAAGGTCCATCTAGTCAAGGCTATGGTTTTTCCAGTGGTCATTTAGGGATGTGAGAGTTGGACTATAAAGAAAGCTGAGTGCCGAAGAACTGATGCTTTTGAACTGTGGTGTTGGAGAAGACTCTTGAGAGTCCCTTGGACTGCAAGGAGATCCAACCAGTCCATCCTAAAGGAGACCAGTCCTGGGTGTTCATTGGAAGGGCTGATGTTGAAGTTGAAACTCCAATACTTTGGCCACCTCATGTGAAGAGTTGACTCATTTGAAAAGACCCTGATGCTAGGAAAGATTGAGGGCAGGAGGAAAAGGGGACAACGGAGGATGAGACGGTTGGATGGCATCACCGACTCAATGGACATGGATTTCGGTGGACTCCGGGAGTTGGTGATGGACAGGGAGGCCTGGCGCACTGCAGTTCATGGGGTCGCAGAGTCAGACACAACTGAGCGACTGAACTGAACTGACTATGCAATGGTGCATCTATGTATCAGAAACAAAAGTTCAACATAACAACCTTTACTCTTACTAGTCCGATTTTTTTTACCTCTTTACATTTATCTTTTTAAAATTTATTACTATATGGCTGCAAGTGGACTTACTCTGGTTGCGGCAGGTGGGGGTTACTCTTCATTGCCGTGTGCAGGCTTATCACTGAGGTGACCTCTCTTGTTGTGGAGAACAGGCTCCAGGTGCACAGACCACACTAGGCACGGCTTGCAGGTAGATTCTGTAGCTGTGGCTCCCAGGATTAACTGCTCCAGCTGCTCCGGGGCATGTGGAATCTTTCTGGACCAGGGATCAAACCCGTGTTGCCTGCACTAGCAGTCAGATTCTTGACCACTGGATCACTAGGGGAGTCCTTTCTCTCTCTTTTTAAATGCTGATCACAACCCCCTTTGAATAGATTTTATAACTCACTAATAAGGCATAAGCTTCAGTATGAAAGATTCTGGCTTATAGTATTGGGTAGAGATCAATATAGTAAATATATCAAGTAACACAGCATATACAGGGAAACAAAGAATACTGATAAATAAAACTGCAAGTTTTTCAGGCCAGGGTCCTGGTTTTTTTCCCTCCCTCCAACCATTTGTGGCAAAAATCCCAAAGAATGTGCAAAAGTAACCATGAGCCTCAGAATAGTTGGCCCCTAACAATGAACGCTTTCAGAAGTGAGTCCCCAGACATCTGTGGGATCTCTGGGGGACCTTTGGCTGGGGTGGGCCTCTGGGTGTGATGCCTGCATCAGCAGGCCCTGCTCACGACGCCCGTGTAGAGCACCAAGGGGAAAGTGGATAGCAGAAGAGAAATTTCCACCAGGCCCAGAATCAGGAACTAGAGTTTTAAGGGCTAGAGGGCTAGAGTTTTAAGGTCAGCTAACCTTTCAAACTGTGGTGCTGGAGAAAACTCTTGAGAGCCCCTTGGACAGCCAGGAGATCAAACCAGTCAATCCTAAAGGAAATCAACCCTGAATACTCATTGGAAGCTCCTATACTATGGCTAGCTGATGGGAAAAGCCAACTCATTGGAAAAGACCCTGATGCTGGGGAAGATTGAAGGCAAAAGGAGAAGGGGGTGACAGAGAATGAGATGGCATCACCAACTCAATGGACAGGAGTTTGAGCAAACTCCAGGAGATAGTGAAGGAGAAGGAAGCCTGGCGTGCTGCAGTCCAAGGAGTCACAAAGAGTCAGACACGACCTGGTGGGCCCCAATTCATGGACTAAAAACTCCTCACCTTCTCTCACCCGGGTCCCTCCCTCAGCTGACCAAGAGGGAAACACGGCAGTTTAGCGCCTCAGGAACTGTGCCCCACCATGAGGAATCTGAGGGATCATATATTAATAGAATGTTGCATTCTTCTTCCTCTTGCATTGTCTCAAAAACAGTCATAACTGCTGCCGAGTAGCCCGGTAATTGGGTCTGTTTGTTTCTGGTTTATTGCACTGCCACCTCCTTTTTCTGAAATGCAAAAAGCTGCCAATGGTGGTCTGAAGAGAGCATAGTGGGCACAAGATGTATTATAGCATGGAGTAAGAGGGTAGTAAGCGCAGGATGTAGTTTTGAGGAAAGCAAATTAGTTATCGATTATAAATTAGGAACACTTAGAGTAAAAACCAGGAATAATCAGGTCTGCTCAAGGTTCTTTTAGTCTTCTTTGTTCTCAGGAAAGGGAAAGAAAAAAAGAAAAATTCATTACTCTTTTTTTCCTTTTCACTGCTATAGGATCAGTGGTTAAGAGTACAGCTCTTAGAGCCAGATCAACAGGGTTCAAGTCTTGGTTTGAGGCTTACTTGATGTGTCTTTTTGCAGAAACTATTTCCCTCTCAGTACTTCAGTTTCCTTATCTGTAAAATGGGAATGACATCACTACCCATCTCATGGGAGTGTTATGATAATTAAATGAGATAGTGTTTGGAAACCCTCTGCACTTGCCTGGCACAGAATAAATGCTCACACTTTTAAAAAGCATCATTAATCTTCCTTGAGCAGCACTTTACATGCTAAAAACACTTGGGTGAAACTTTTATGGCCCAGAGTCTAGTCAACAGCTTTAAAGATCCAACTTCAATTCTCTGTCAAGCAAATAAAAGATTTAAATTTTCACCATAAACTAAAAAGCCACATTGTTGTTCAGTGGCTAAGTCATGTCTGACTCTTTGTAACCCCATGGACTGCAGCATGCCAGGCTTCCATGTCCTTCACTGTCTCCCAGAGCTGGCTCAAACTCATGTCCATTGAGTCTGTGATGGCATCCAACCATCTTATCTTCTGTCGTCCCATTCTCCTCCTGCCTTCAATCTTTCCCAGTGTGAGGGTCTTTTTCAGTGAATCACCTCTTTGCATCAGATGGCCAAAGTACTGGAGCTTCAGCTTCAGCATCAGTCCTTCCAGTGAATATTCAGGGTTGATTTCCTTTAGGATGGACTGGCTGGATCTCCATATGTTAGTGTTATTAATGAAAATGCAACTAATATTTTTAGTGTGGACTGCTGCAGGGGCTACAGGGCAGATCGGGTTCAATCTCTGTCTTGGAGATACTGACAAAAAAGCATATCTGACTTTGTCAGCGACACGGGTTACCAGAGAGGAGCATATCATCCTGAAGCCTGGATGAAAGGGAAGATCATACCTTGTTTAAAGAGCTCTGAAAATTTTAAGATGGAAATTTCAGATGGATGATTTAGAGTTTGAGATGGACTTATAATGAAGGAGGGATTTCCCGGTAGCTCAGCTGATAAAGAATCCGCCTGCAATGAGGAAGACCTGGGTTCAATCTCTGGGTTGGGAAGATCCCTTGGAGAAGAGAAAGACTACCCACTCCAGTATTCTGGCCTGGAGAATTCCACAGACTATATAGTCCATGGGGTCAAAAAGAGTCAGACACAACTGAGTGACTTTAACTGTCACTTTATAATGAATGGAGTGACAAGGATCTGGGAGGGTGGATATCCCTTGCAGTGAGGACACAATTCAGGTCACAGCAGCAGAAAGGCATATGGCATATTTGGAAGCACTTTAACTGGAGAATAGTTGAGTCATAAGAAATACAGTATGAAGAGTGTTTGGACCATGGAGGAGTTTCTGCAGTAGATACCAAGGAATCACCAAAGCCTCTTTGGTAAAGAAACATAAGCTTGGGGCGAGCTTCAGATGATCTCATAGTGACATGCAGGATGGGCTGGATAAAGCAGCAGTCCACCCTGAAAGGTTGTCATCCTAAAGCGGATGAGACTTAATGAGAAAGGATCTGACAGGAAGAGAGGGAACCATGGAACAAGCATTGCCCAGGCAATACTCTGAGTCACAAGTGATTTGCTTCATGCGGAAAAGATGAAATTTCAAATACAGCTCCAAGACCTGGAAACGACAGTGGTGTTACTAAACCATTCATTCATTTAACGCATATCTATTAAGATCCCTATACTGAGCCAGTCACTGTTGAGATGCCAGGGATAGAGCTGGGCACAAGGGTGAGCTTGTATCCTCAGGAGCTAATAATCCAGGGCTCATTCTTGATCTGAGAATGGAAATTTGAGGAATATTTACTCAAATTTGAGGAAGAGGGAAATGAAGCACAGAAGGCAAAGAAGAAGCGATCAAAAGGCAGTAAGGGAAATGGCAGGATAGAGTGCCTCAGAGCCAGGGAGGAGAGTCATGAAGAGGAGGCTGCCCAGAGAAATGAGACTTGAGAACCAGCAATTCCCACTGTGGTTTCCTGGGCTAGACCTTCAGCCTGCTAGCTGGTTCCCTGCCTCCAGTGCTTTCCCTCTTGACAATTCTGAACATGACAACCACGGAAATGTCCCTCCTGTGTTCCAAACACAAGTCCCTCAGGCTGGCATTCACTTCGACTCCTGCCTTGTGACTTTCTCTATCACTATTGCTGTTCCCAGTCTTTAGCTTAAGTCAAAGTGATTTTCTCCCCGTCTGCCTCGTTCGTTCTTGGATGGAAGCTGGATCAGACAGGAGATGCCAGAAGAGTCAAAAAAAAAACAAAAAAAAAACTATCAAAGTAGACCACCAAACATGTTCGAGGGCAAAAGAGCATGATTTTGAGGTATTTTGGGTATGAGGGTCTTCCCTGGTGGCTCAGACAGTAAAGAATCTGCCCACAATGAAGGAGAACCGGGTTCCATCCCTGGGTTGGGAAGATCCTCTGGAGAGGGGAATGGTAACCCACTCCAGTATTCTTACCTGGACAGTCCTATGGACAGAGGAGCCTGGCGGGCTGCAGTCCATAGGCAAATAGGGTCCGACACAAAAGATGGACACGACGGAGCGACTAACACTTTCCTTTCTTGGATATAGAGTTGGTGCAGACAAAACAAATACTGAGGACGTTATAAAGGATCAAAGTTACGTGGAACACTGTTCACTGGAGATACACTTGTAAAATGTCTTTGAAAGTACACGGCACCCTTGAACAATATTTCCAAGGTTGAAGTAACCTGGCATCAGTCAAGCCAAAAGACAAGCGATCTTTGTATTCTCTAACTAATATGAGTTGCGAGCAGCAATAAATATACACTTTTAAAGAGTAAATGAATGAGTGGCCGCCTGATCCAGCGAACCCGCGAATATGCCAGTAGACTAGAAGCGAACACCGTCCATCATACCAGACGACCGAAATCTCGGAGCAAAAGAACTACATTTCCCATGAGACCCTGCGCGGGGGGCCAGCGGTCCCGCAGGGCATCCTGGGAGAAGTAGTCCCCGAGTTCCACAAATTGCTCACGCACGGAGCGGCGGGAGAATTGCATACGCCGTCATGGTGGTGCTGCGTTGCCGCGTGTTGTTTCGCTTCGAGTTTTGTCCGGGGCGGGGGTCTGGGCTTTAGGCTGTAAGTGGGGTCTGCGGCCGCGGTTCTCGGGAGGGACGAGGCGGGCATAGGGACTGTGTGGGCGGCACGGCCTGAGGCGGGCTAGGCGAGAGGCTGCTCGGGCCGGCCCCGAGATGCTGTATCCTGGCGTGGGGAGTCCGCGGTTCCGCGCCGCGGGGACCTCTTCCGTTTCGCGCCCGTAGGCTCCGTGGTGGCTTGGAAGGACTTGAGGGCCTGGCCTCGGCCGTGGCGTGAGGGAGACCGGAATCCAAACCACGCGCACGAGGCCACACTTTCACGTTCCATTTTTGTGTGTGTGAGGAACGGATTGAAAAGAAAAATAATTTTACTTAAGCGTTTCCTGTCACTTTGGGCTAGGCCCTTTGCGATTCTCATCTCCCAAGGAACCCTTCACACTCGATGTGAGACCTTGAGCGGATGCTTGACGTCCCAGGAGCTAATATCCAGATCACTGGATAAATATTGTGAGCCTTTGAGGCCCGATGACTTAAATGGCATTTTTTTTTCCCCCGAGTGAAACTCCGGGCTCTCCAACTTTGGGGCCGGTATTAAATTCCTGTAGGGATTAATTTGTTCCGTTTATCTTTGTTATCTGTGGTACAAGGAGTGTGAGAAGCAGAGATTTGGGGAAGTGATTCACTGTCCCCAGGCTCTTGTCAACGCTCAGAATCTAGGATTGACTTTGCCACCTCAGCGGATTAGGTGTATTGGTGGGTTTTTTTTTTTCTTTTTTCACTAGTGATATCACTATGCCTTAAAAAAAAACAAACAACTGTCATTTAATGTGGGCTAAACCCTATAGACTAAATGCCTTTCATTATTTGATTTTTTTAAAAAATGACCCCGCATGACAGTTGTTATCCCATTTTTACATGGAACGCAGGTTAAGAAACTCGCCCAAGGTCACACAGGTAGTGTGGAACAGGGATGAAAAAAATCAGGTCTTTGCTGCCTCCAAAGCCCAGACTTCTTAAGGAGCAACTTAAAATCTCCCAAGGGGGAGATGTGGGGAAATTTTGTTTTAAAAATAAAGACATTTCTATAACATGTCATATTTTTTTAAGGGTAGTGTTTAACAATGTTTGGGGACCTATTTGAAGAAGATTATTCCAGTGTGTCAAATAATAATGGAAAAGGGAAGAGATTAAAGACCAAAGCTTTGGAGCCACCTGCTCCTAGAGAATTCACCAATTTAAGTGGAATCAGAAATCAGGGTGGAACCTGTTACCTCAATTCCCTTCTTCAGACTCTTCATTTCACACCTGAATTCAGAGGTATGATATGTTACGTGCATTTGGCTAGTAATATGTACCCTCATCTCTACATGTAATTAATCATGCAGAATCACAAGTAGATGAATTATTTTAAATGTGTATTCCACAGTATGTGTTCATTGTTCTAAGAGGGACATAAATTGGTAATTCTCTGCAGAGAAATGTGAAGCTTAGATTATTAATATTTTCTGTATGATCACAGTTATGTTCAGTAACAAACTAAAAATTAAGTAGTGTATTTCTTGTGTAACTCCTTCCTGTAATTTAGAATATGGGGCTTCCCTGGTGGCTCAGTCGTAGAGAATCTGCCTCCCAGTGCAGGAGATGCAGGTTTGATCCCTAGCTGGGGAAGATCCCCTAGAGAAGGAAGTGGCAACTCATTCCAGTATTTTTGCCTGAGAAGTCCCATGGACAGAGGAGCCTGAAGGGCTACAGCCCATAGGGTGGCAAGAGGGTTGGACCCCACTTAGAGACTAAATAGCATAATTTAAAATACAATGTAAAGACAATTTTGTCATGAGGGCCAGTCTTCATTATTGTTTCAGTATTTGTATTTTTTTTAATCTTCTCAAAGAAATAAACACTTAAACCAGAGTTACTCAATGCAGTTATATGCTTCTCTTTGGAGTGGGGAGGTGTTGTCATATTAATTCATACAAACTACAGTCATTTATCTGCAATTCTGAAATCCAGAAAATTCTAACGTGATCTGATAATCTGAACCTGTTTGGCCTCAGACCTTGACCTGATGTGAAACTGTTTCTAGTCTTAATTATCTCACATGAGTCATACATTTGTTACAGGAATATTAAGGTTTTAATATTGGTTAATAGATACTATTAGTCCCACACTCTCCTGGGGATGTAATGTTAACATATATAACCCTTTTTTCATAATAACTTTCTAAAATCTGAAAATTCTGAATTCCAGAGATAGAGGGTGTTAGATAACGGACCAAGTGCAAGGAATAGAAACCCAGTCAAAACAGTTCAATTAACAGATTTACTTTAAGAATCTAGGGGGAATCTCCTAGAAACCACCTGCAGGAAGCTTCCTTACCTCCTTGGACCCTTGATTCCTTGCCCCTATTTTTCTCCACGTTTGTCCCCAGATCCCTTCTTTGCCAACTAGCTTCCTCTGCAGGGATGTCAGTCTTAATATTCTTCTACCTTCACGTGGCCTTGGAGGGTCCCCAGCTACAAAGCTCCATGACTGTAGCTCAGCTCCTCACATGTCTCCATATTCTGAGGATAGGCATCCTAGCTTTTATTCACTATCTCACCCCCTTCCCACTACTACCAAATGTAGCAAAGTTTTGTGATGTTTTTTGTTGTTTTCTAAGCTTACAAAGACTTCCTGCCTTCAGAGATTTAGTGTATAATTATCATCAACCCCTTCCTAGGCCCTTCTAATGGTTTGAATTGAACTTGGGATTTAAGAGTGTTGCTTCTTATTGAATTTGGGGTTTAAGAGGGTTGCTTCTCATCTTGGACTCCATCTACTCCATCAGAATATCCCCCGCAATGCATTCAGTAATTCCACCATTAACAGTTTGCAAGATGAATAAGCAGATTCTTAGGTTAAATCTTTCCTAAGTTTTAGTATAATTGAAATTAAAAGAGCAACTTGAAGTAGAAAATTGTCCTTTAAAAGAGATTATATAATTGATTACTATACTGCAGAAACTAGCAACATTCTTCTGTTATATAGTTGTATATAAATCAACTATACTCAATAAAAATATTAAAAATATCTTCATAAATAATCCAAAAAGACTGAGAAAGGTGGTTGTTTTGGAAGGCAGGCAGCTCGCTGAGAGTACCGCTAAGCAAGGATAGGACTGAAAACCCCAGGCCCTCTAGCAAAGCAGGTGGCTGGCCAAGCACATGGGTTGACACGTTAGTGTGACTTGTGCACTTGTAAGGCTTAGCATGAATCCTCATGCTCATTGACGGGGAGTGTAATTTGGAAAGGGGTGAGGACTGACAGAATGAAGGGAAACTTTTTGGAATCCTTTTTAAAGGAGCAGAACTAGCTTTGGTTCCCCTGTACTCCCAGGTCAGTGTAGCTGGGAATAGTAGGAGATGATTGTAAAAGTCTCTCTATGGTTTTTATGATTTAACCTTTGTGTATACAACCTTCATGTAGTTTTTGTTTTTTCCAATTCCTGCTGGCAACTCAGGAAGAATGTAACAGTAATCACTAAGGCAGTAGTGGTTTTCAGTGCAAGACAATGTCTGTTTCATCCCTTCTCCCTCAAGTATATCAGAGTCTCCCAGTAAGAGTTCCTGTCTGAATACAGACTCCCCAAAGGATTCAAATGTGCCCCATTGGGTGGCATTCCTAGACACTGAATTAAAAGAAAATGCTGGAGACCAGCAGTGGGTTACCAACTTTTCTTTTCCAGGTAAGCTCACTGCCATCTACTATTACCCCTGATGCAAAAAAGATATTTTCTTACCAAAAAAGAGAAAGGCATGATCTCAGAGTTAAAGGTGCTCCTTATAAAAGAGTGGTTGGCAGTCTTACTTTTGGCTTGTAAATGTTGTAACCCTATTACATATTTCCTAATTCTATTCATGTGGCCTTTGGAACCCATTGCCATAGGCAGTCGAAAGCCACCAAAGATTGATGGTATTGCAGGGTTTTTAATTGTATGATTTTCCTTTTACAGCTGTTTCATATTGAAACCTTAGCTTCCACTTTATAGTCCATGGTTAAAAGTAATGTTGTTGCTGTTGTTTAGTCACTAAGTCCTGTCCAACTCCTTCACAGCCCCATAGACTGTAGCCCACAGGCTTCTCTGTCCATGGGATTTCCTAGGCAAGAATACTGTAGTGGGTTGCTGTTTCCTTCTCCAGGGAATCTTCCTGACCCAGGGATCGAACCTGTATTTCCTGCATTGGCAGGCAGATTCTTTACCACTGAGCCACCAGGGAAGCCCAAAAATAAAGCTACCAGAAAGCAAAATGTGTGGTCTAGGGATATAAATATTGTCATAATCTTATTTCTGAATCTTTAGCTGATTTTTACTTACTGGTTGCCTTGGCTTTCTAAAACAGTTTTCAAAAATGAAATGATGTCATTTACATCTCTTGATTCTACTTTTTTGTTTAGAAGCTTTATTCTCTCTTGGCCCGGAAGAGCTTGGTTCGTTAGAGGACAAGGATAAACCTGATGCAAAGGTATTAAATCCATGATTTACAGGGGATTTTTGAAATATTAAGGAGATGGTTTAAGGAAAGAATTAAGTTCCTTATTCATAGAAATCAGTAATTTTATCAATTACCAAATTATGACCCTTACTTTAGAAAGCACTTTGCCCTGTACCTTTCTGGTAAGGGAATTTCCCTTTCAGAGAATTGCTTTTCCAGTTGTAATGCTGCTGCTGTTTTTTTATAGACAGCCTCACTCTCCACTAAGGAGATATTTGCAAATCATCCACACGAACCTACAAAAAAACCCACTTAATGCACTTAAATGTAGCAAGAACAAAAATAGAGACCAGTATTGTCTCAGTCTGGTATTCTGGAGATAAACTGAGGAATTGGCTTACTATAAGTGCATATCTAATCATGTTTCTCCCTTGCTTAAATATCATTCAGAAATTTATCACCCGCAGACTAGTCTCTACTTATCTTAGTAAGAGTTTCATGATCAGCCCAGTGTCTCTCAAACTCCGTGTATGGTAAAGAGCCTGGTGTTTTGTTTTGTTTTGTTTTTTTCTCAATCAGTTGCAGATCAGACTTTTGTTATAAAGAAATGTTATGACAGTGCAAAATTGCTGCAAAGTTTCTGGCATATGCTCACTCTAGATATTTAAGTCCAGTCTCCAGAGCAGGCTCTGAGCCGCATTCTCAGTGCCCCCAGCCCACACCACAGGGGCAGAACGGGTGTGGTGCTGGCAGGAAGAAAGCAAAGGCAGGGTGCAGCCGGCCCTGTGAGATTTTTGCAGCTGGAAAGTTCTCCATAGGGAGTATGTCTGTATCTGAGCAGTTTCGGAAAAAGGATGAAATTGTTGGAGACTTAAGTTCCTGTCAGTCTGTGATTAATTGGGTGGTTTATTAGGGCTGGTTTGGGTTTCAATATTAATCTGTACTATGCCAAGGTAGAGAGTTCCAGGTAGCTAAGAATTGTATTGAATTAGAATTTTCAAAGAAAAATAAATGTGTTCATCCTTCACAGTATTCGTAAATTTTGTCCTGAGTGAACTAAATCGACTAGAAGATAGGAGAACAGTAGTACACAGCTCTTTTTAAAATGCCCAGCCAACATTTAACAGATTTCATCTAGGAGCACGTTTGTTTCTCATTCAGGTCCGAATCATACCTTTGCAGTTACAGCGGTTGTTTGCACAGCTTCTCCTCTTAGACCAGGAAGCTGCATCCACAGCCGACCTCACTGACAGCTTTGGGTGGACCAGTGATGAGGTACGAAGGTCAGCTTTCCAGGGAAATATTACCAGCAAGAAAGAGTAAACACTGGCTTAATGTTATCTACCTTCCTTTAATTTTATCTTATGGTCTCAGGATATTGTTTAAATATTTACTTCTAAACTACACAATTATAAGCCAGAAATACATTTTAGACATTTGCTGTTACTCAGGATTTTATGAATGGATGTCATTTGGGGTTGGGGAAAGGGGTTGCGGATACAGGGGAAAATGTTTGTAAGAGCTGGTTTTTATCATTTCTACCCTTTGTACAGTGTAGTTGAGATATAATACCTGTTATGTTAATGGAAAATTGGCATTTTTATAGAAAACCACTTATCAACTTAAAAAGCTGACTGGCAGTTAATATATCTGCCTTTATGTGTTTAAATCTGGATATTCTAATTTTGAACATTTTCTTCAAGCGAAACAGTGACGTCATTCTTGGCAGGTCTTTTCGTTTTCCCTGTCCTGCCTTTCTCTTGACTCGCTTCATTTTCCTCCTGTGTCCTCCTGTGTGTGTGGACTTCCTCCTGTTTTGTTGTGTTTCATTTTATCTTGCTTGCACTCCTAAGGGTGTTTCACTGCATGCAAACACTAAACCTGTGTTAGCACTAAGTGAAGGTGCGCATTGTCAATACTGATGAGCTGTTAGCTGGGCAAAATCAAAATCAGCTCTGCAGTTTTTTATGGAGTAGATGTATTTCTGTAGAGACGAAGGTATGGGAGACCACCACAGAATTTAAAGAGGCAAGGATCAGAATAAGGTTATGTTGCCTTCAGAAATAAACTGTGAACTCTTGTCTTCTAACCAATAACACTAATTAACTGGACGATGCTATGTGGTTGAAGAAGTCAGGTTTGAGCTTGGAAGTAAGATAGGGTATAATACATTCCCTGAAGAGTGTATGTTACGTTTCTGGTGTAGGGCAGGTGCTTAGGGTGAATTCCTCTTTCTTTCCTTGTTTTAAAGGTATTGTCTTGTCTTAAATTACTGAGATATAATTCACATGCCCTAAGATTCACTCTTTGAAAGGGTACAAGTTCAGTGGTTTTTTAGTATATTCAGAGTTGTACAAGCATCACAAGGGTTGTACAACAGTCACTACAGTCAACTTTAGGACATCTTTTCGCTACCACCAAAAAAAACCACGAACCCATTAGCAGTTCCTCCCCAACCCTGTGTGCCCTTTCCCTGAGTCCCTGGCCACCGTTTTCCCCTCTGTCTCTCTGGATTTGCCTCTTCTGGACACTTCACAGAAATAGTTTCATATAATATGTGAACTTTTGTAGCTAACATCTTTCACGTAAAGTTTTCAAAATTTATTCATGCTGTAGTATGTTTCAGCACTTCATTCCTTTTTATTACCAGATGATATTCCCTCAGATGGATATGCCTCAGTGTTTTGGCTTCTTTTAACCTAGTCATCAGTTGATGGATTTCTCTTTGTTTAGATAAAGAGCTTCCTCTTGTTGGCTTCATCCTTCTTAAAGATGTGAAAACCTGATTGATTAATTTCTAAATAAAATCTTGTAGGAAACCCTCTCAGACTGACCTGCAATGGTAGAGAGGTCTCAGAGGCGCCTTTTCCAAACTTAGGATTGTTCAGAAACAGCTTGAAAACTTCCGCAAACTTTCTGTCCCATCAGAGCCAGTGATACTGGAGAAATTTGTATCACCTAGTGCCTTGTGTGTCAGAAACCAAGAAAAAGATCATAGGTCCCACATCTTTTTCCAGCTTTCATCCCTTTATCAGCTTCTCTTCCCTTGAAATGTACCTTCAAAATCATCTTCTCACCCCACTCCCCTGCACCCTGCATTTGCTCCTCTCCCTCCTTTCTACCCTTCCAGTCACAGTCACTCACGGCGTCCACATGCCCAGTCCAGGAGACACTGCTCCACTCCCTGCAGCCCTCAGTAGCGGCGCTCACCATCCTTGCTGACGTCCCTGGCTCTTCCTCGGGCTCCTGTGCTGGTTCTTCCTTGTGTTCTCCACTCCTGTATGTTGGTGTGCCCCTTGACTTTGGATTTATAAATGGTTCTCGTCCTCTTCACACACAGTTTCATACAGTGATTTCTCGGTGGCTTTCAAATTAATCTGCAGGTTAAGGCAGATTCCATCAGACTTTTTCTCCAGGCAGTGTGTTAGTCTTGCTTTGTTGGTCCACATGTCAAAGCAGTAGGCTCTAGTTCTTCTCAAATGCTGACGATTCAGAGTGTTTGCCTGTCCCTCTGATCTGTGGTTTCTTTGTGCACACACTGCCTGACTGCTCTTTGCCTGTTCTGTTCCTTCCTCTCCTCTCCTCTCCTCTGGCGCAGCCATGTACATGGTTTCCTGCCAAACAAATGCACTTTCCTGTTCTCAGGTGACTTGAGTTACATGTACATGCTAAACACCATCTGTTTGTTTTTTCATTTTGTAGTAAAAGTGAGAATAGGTGGTGATCTCTTAGCCTGCTCTCAGCTCATTTAGCTTAGTCATCCTTACATTTGATGGAGGCTTGCCTTTGGATTTCTAAATGAGTCTTGTGTTTTTCAACTAATATCACTTAAAAAAAATCTGTTTTTAAAATTCTGAAGCACAAAATTACATTTAAAAGTTACCTGTTTTATAGGAAATGAGGCAACATGATGTGCAGGAACTGAATCGAATTCTCTTTAGTGCTTTGGAAACTTCTTTAGTTGGAACCTCCGGCCATGACCTCATCAACCGTCTATATCACGGAACCATTGTTAACCAGATTGTTTGTAAAGAATGTAAGAATGTCAGTGAAAAGCAGGTGAATATGCAAGAGTATTTTAGTAATAAGTTAAATCATAAATTATAATTATGTAATTAAATCTGTGATCTGTACCATATGAGGATTAATGTGCTTATTACTATAAATAACTATCACTTTTTTCTTGTACTCTAGATGCTCCCAGATTATAAGTTTATAATCCAGATTTCTCCATGTAAACTGAAAGAAGTAGATACCTTAAGATATAGCTTAAATCTTCTATTTATTCCTCTAATATTTAGATAGTAGATTTGGGGAATATTTACAGTAGGGGCCTGTGGTATCATGAGAAAAGCCAATATCGTCATGGGTCGGTGGTTGGAATATCTTAAAGAAATCACTTAGGTAATAACAGAAAACACTAAGGAATGTTTAAGTTAACAAATAAATCTGTAAGTAAATATTGGATTTAGTTTATTGATGTCTCTCAGAAAGCTCGTTTGTATGTGTGTGCTTATGTTTAAATATTATATATATAAAGCTATCATAATCCTGTTTAAACTGGTGTAACCTTCAGTTATTTGTCATAACAGATTATCCATTTTATGTAGTTAGAAATTTGCTTGTGTAAATTTAATAATCACTGCTTGCACTACAAATCTTATATAACAAATGATTTCATCACTGAACCATTGTCCTTTAATAAAAACCTTCTTTTCTTACGGCAAGAATTATAGAAAGTTATTAAGTAACTTAATAAGTTATTAAGTTAATTATAGAAAGCTATTAAGTAAAAAATTAAATGCCATTTTCTAAGTGTTGCACTAATTGCCTTTTTGAAGTATATATATATATATATTTTTATATTTTTAAATGAAAGTATTGGGCATAAAAAAGACTGTTGAGCCCTTATTGTGTATCATAATAGAAGATTTAGGCAGCCTGGTTTGGAAATATTAAGATGTTACGTGTATGTGGGTTACTATATGATTGACCACTATAATGTAATGATTCACAAAGTAATTTTAAGACATAATGTACGTGAAGGCACATTATAGATTAGGCATTAACTTTTCACGTATCTATCTTGTAAACCATGTATGAATGTTAGTCTTACTGCTTTAGAATTCCACCATGAACTAATTAACTAATGCTATTTTACGATCCCCATAATCCCTCAAGGTAATGCTGTTGCACAAATACACATGCAAAATTATAAATGTGCTTTCAACTTGTCAAATTGTGTCTGTTTAATATTGGAAATATGTTGTAATTCAAAGGTAATTTTAGTAGAATTAGTAGACTCACATTTTCGAAAATATCCTCCTCTTAATTTTCATGAAAATACCTTTATGTCCTGGCCCCAAATAATTTTCTTTCTTAAACTAGCCCTAGCAGAAGATGGGGAAGCAGGGTCTACAACAGAGAGTCTGACCACGGCCTTGCTGAGCCTACCTGGAGACTAACGTAGCGCTAATGAGCTGCACAGATACTCTTCTTGATTCGTGCGCTCAGTGGTTCATTTCCTGATAGAAATAGGCGTTATTGTATCTGCAGTGAACTCGTAAATTGGCTCCTGATATATTTTAAGCTGAGTTATAATTTGCTTGAGAAAGAATAATTTATTGTTATGAATCTCACAGTATCTAGTTGGGAGACCTATGCCTTCATATATAGAAAAGATATATGTGTTTTAAAAAAGAATGTATGTGTGATTTTTCCCAGTGTATGTTTGAGTTGGTGATCTGTTTGTGAACATCTGTGGAATTGTATTTTCAAAGTCATGTTCATGTATATTTCAGGAAGATTTCCTAGATCTAACAGTAGCAGTCAAAAATGTATCAGGTTTGGAAGACGCACTCTGGAACATGTATGTAGAGGAGGAAGTTTTTGACTGTGACAACTTATACCACTGTGGAAACTGTGGCAGGCTGGTTAAAGCCGCAAAGGTAAACATAGACCCCTGCCTCTTCTGCGGGTGTGCGTGCAGTGCTTGGAGCAGGGACGTCTCTCGAGTGAAGTCACCGTGTATGAGACGCACATGAAGCTTTTAATCAGTAATAAGGATTGAAAAGACATTTCCTTACACTGTATATGTATTTGTATTTTAATTTTTTTATAGTGTCTTTTAAGCTTTCAACCTCACAGTTCACTCAACTTCTTTCTCTCCCAGGAAAAATTTATTTGTAGCTCAGTGTTTCATAAATAAACCTTTTTTTTTCCCTTTGGAAGTTACTGTTATGAAGAAGGCAATGTATTTTTATATCTGCCAACTAGGAAGCTTGTTGAGCTTTCAGTTTTTTGGTCTGCCACTATGAAAACAGAGAGCTTTATTTTTTGCATATGCAGTTATTGTACAGTATTGATATATATGTTGATAGGTATCTTCCTTGATGCTAACAAATCTAATGTGGCCTTTCCTTCTCCCCCCATTGAAAGTGCCTAACTTGACAGGACTTGACAGAGTACTCAGGGTTTTTCTTCATACAACAAAGCAAAATATAGAAGAAAAAGAAAACAAGATTTAAGCAACTGATTTATTTTGCAACGTGGCATCAACTCAGCTGCTATTATTATCTGTAGTAGGAACTCTTTAACAGCTTGTGGATGGTATGACAGGCTGTTCATTAACTCGGTAACCTTGAACTCAGTTGAACCAGTGGTTATTGAGCCCTGACTTAAAGAACTACCACAAAAGATTTATCTTTGCAGTCATTCTGTTAAGACAGAGTGATAGCACTATTCCTAGAGCTGACAATATTGAATTTTCCAACAAAGAAAATGAGGGTTGATTTAGACAGCACACGGTATTGATTTGGATCCTGGAGATTGTAGGTGAAAATGTGATAAAAACAATAAACTCCATGCCTGTAGCTTTCACAGGGGGATCTGAAACCAGGATTTGAAAACAATTTTATATTGTTTAATATTTATTTCCATCTAGCCTTTGCCGTTTTATAAACCCAAAGAGAAAGGCTTGTTTTTTGCTTACTTATTTTGTATTTCCTCGTTGGTGTTACAACTACAACCTAATAAAATAAATATAAAATTAAGAGGATGGAGCATCATGGAAAGACAAATATATGCTTAGTTTTGGTTGAACTTAATTTGCACATTGGTAAAATAAGAACCTTTTGCCAAACAAAAATAATTCTTGCATGCACCTTTTATGTCATTGGTTTAATTCATTTTCAGTGAAAACTTTTTGATCTTGATATTTTTAAAGTTGCCTTCTAGTTGCATTGGATTTATTGTATTCTAAGGTTAGGCTTGGTTGTGTTACCTAAATTAATGCATATTTTCTTGTTCTGGGCAGTCTTTCTTTTCTCGCCACGTTATAGTTGAGTTACTCACTTTTTTTAGATGCATTTTTTTTTTTGAGCTAGTGTGAAAATCTGCCATCTTGTTAGATTGCTGCTTTTTCATTTAATTTCTTTTTCACCCACTAGATTTGTAGAATTGCTGTCTGAGGGATATTAGATATTTATGGTTAATTTTATATATGGGGAAGGATTTTTTTTTGGCCCCCCTCACATTGCCATTAATAAAGGATTTGGGAAAAGCTCATGCCTTTAAAATAAAAAGAAGCTCAATATAGTGTTTTGTTTTAAAGCAAGGCATTAAAATTTAAAATATTTTACTATCTGCCTTTAAGGACAGTAACTAGAAAACCCCAGTCAATGAATCTCAGTATTTGGGAAGTTAGAGTCCTTTTGAAAGTCTCATGAAAGCTGTGGATCTTCTCCCCAGAAAAATACACACAAATACACATAATATTTTCATGTAATTTAAAGGATTCAGATCCACTGAAACAGTCCCTAGGTCGAAGGTGAAAGAGCTCCAGCTGTTCAGTAAATAAGAGCTGTGTAAAGTCGAGATAGTGACCAAGGGGGAAGGTGAAAGGTCAGGGCTTGGGCAGGAAAGAAGTGCTCTTTGGGAGGAAGCACTCTCATCAGGTAGATTTAATTTTATTTAGGATAGCAACATTAAAACATACAAGTGCGCTGTAAATTTTTAGGTGTAAGCATAAGTGAGCGATGTCAACTTTTAGCACCATAAAATAGATGAGTTTATGTCAAGAGTTGTATTGAATCCACAATGATTAGTTTATGTGACTTAAGGACATATTTATCTTAAAACTGTGTCATAGGTTGCCTTTTTACACCTTATGAAGTGTTATTCTTTTATATAATTCAGCTTTTAAAATTTACATTTTTTTCTTTTGACAGTCGGCCAAATTACGTAAGCTGCCTCCCTTCCTTACAATTTCATTATTAAGATTTAATTTTGATTTTGTGAAGTGTGAACGATACAAGGAAACAAGCTGTTACACATTCCCTCTCCGGATCAATCTCAAGCCTTTTTGTGAACAGGTTTGAACTATTCTGTTTTGAAATTCTTTCTTTTCCCCTCTAAAGGGGAATCTTATGTTGATCTGATTTGCAGTTTGCTTCGTGCAGTCCCTCAGCCTTGGCACTGTTAAAATTTGTGTGCTCAGTTGCTCAGTCGTGTCCAACTCTTTGTGGTTCCAAAGACTGTAGCCTGTCAGGCTCCTCTGTCTGTGGAGTTTGCCAGGCAAGAACACTGGAGTGGGTTGCCATGCCCTCCAGGGGTCCTCATCCAGGGATCCAGCCAGCGTCTCTTACGTCTCCTGCATTGGCAGCTGGAGTCTTTACCACTGCACCACCTGGGCAGCCCCCATTAACGTTTAGAGTTGCGTAATTCTCCGTTGTGGTGGGATGTGCCATGTATTTTAGGATGTTAAGCAACATCCCTGGCCTCTGCCTAGTAGATGACAGTAGCATCTCCCGCTTCTGTGCCCAGAAGTGACAAAAACGTCTTCAGACTGCCAAATGTCTGTGTCTCCTGAGGAGAGGAAAGGTGGGTAAAATTGCTCCTGGTTGAGAACCACTAGTTTATTACAGTCCTTTTTAATTTCCAGGTATGGATTTATTTCTAGGTTTTTTTTTCCCCTTAACTCTCCTTGGAAAATCTTTGAAATGAAAGTTTAAGAATAGAATTAGAAAAGACCCTGCAATAGGAAAAATTAACATTCAGTAGGATGTTTCTATTTGGATCTAGTTTACTTTAGATGCAAAAATGAATTACACATTTAGAAAGCGAATGAGAAATTGGAATGTCACTAGTGTAGAATTTGTAATCCTTGAGACATGGGGAAAAAAAAAGTTTAAAAACAAATTAATTACATAATCAGCCTTCTTTATAAGCTGTTTAAAAATGTTTTCTGTGCCATTGCTATACATGCCAAGATCAGAGTGATGAGACTGATGCATTTCTTGTTAAAAACCATTCTTTATATGTTTGAGACCAGAACATTAATTAGCCAGCTATAGAATTTCTGTGTATCAAAGTAATCTTTTTCTAAATGGTTTTAAATTCGGGTGGACCTTCCTCAGCCTAGTTACTGAGCTTTTGGATTTTATAATTATACTAATTTCCATTGAAAGGTTCTAATGTCTTGGCTCTGAGCCTGTTACCAGCATACACAGAATAAACAGGTTTTCCAGGGCACTTTTCCCTGCTCCTATTTGCTGCCTGAAAAAAAAAGTTCATTTTTAAATAATTGAGTTATTTCTCCCTGTCTCAGTTTTATTGAGAAATAATTGACCCACATCACTTGTATAAGTTTAAGGTGTACAGACTGATGGCTTGGTTTACATATAATATGAAACGATTACCTCAGTACGTTTAGTTAACTTCCATTATCTCATATAGAAAGATTTTTGTCCTTTTGTAAAAAGTAGTTTGTTACATGATTTTAACATGTTGAAATAACAAAACTGAAAAAAGCAAGACATTGAGCATCTAAGAAATTCACAATAATTTTGCTTTTTGTTTTCTGTATTAATGAAAATCATTAATCATCTCTGTTTACATCTCTCTTGGTTTTTGCCTGAACCAGACATTTGAAAAATGACATTTAAAAAATGCTGCTCACTTAAAAAGTATAATTTAAGAAAATAAGTTCCTTAAATAATTGACACTTCCCAAGTAGCATCACATATGCCAAGTATCTTTTAACCTAAAGTAGGTTTTGTTTTTTAATGCCCATGTAGGTGTTCATACCTGAAGTAGGAAACGGCAACCCACTCCAGTATTCTTGCCTGGAAAATTCCATGGACAGACAAGCCTGGTGGGCTACAGTCCATGTGGTCACACAGTCAGACACAACTGAGCATGCACACACAGGTGTTCATAATTATACAGTTATAGAACACATTGCTTGTAGAAAAGATTGATCACAGATTTGATAACTGAAAAAAGAACTTTTCATTCCACTAAACTGCCTCTAAACAAAACCAGCTAGTATTCATAATTGCCAGATTCCTGTTTTATGCAGAGGACTGAAGTGTCTGGAGGGGTAATGCATAGTAGATATAGCTCTGACTTTGAGGCACGTAACAGTCTTGTTAAAATATATTCAGCTGCTAAAGAACTCCTTTATAAACCAGTGTAATAGGTTTAATACGAGACGATTTTCTCTTGCTAAAATGCTCTCTCACTCACTGATAGGGTAATATGTCTTGTGTTATAATGTGGACTTCCATGATTTTAGCCAAAGTACATAAAAATAGCATCTTGATTGAATATATGTTTTTATGTTTAACTCAGGCAGAATTTGGTTGGTGTAGTATGACTGGTATTTTCAGTCTAAGAATTACAAATTTCAAAATTTAAAACTGACTATTCAAATTTATGTTAATTTACCCTAAATAATAATAATAATAACCAGTGATGTTTCTTACTGATTTTAATAATTGAAATTCTTCTTTCCCTTTTCATTATATATATCTTTGTCTTATATAAACTATAACAATGTTTATGTTCTTTCTTGTAGAGTGAATTAGATGACTTGGAATATATGTATGAGCTCTTCTCAGTTATTATACACAAAGGTGGTTGCTATGGAGGACATTATCACGTGTATATTAAAGATGTCGATCATTTGGGAAACTGGCAGTTTCAAGTAAGTATAGAAATTAGTTTAAGAGTATCTTTGCAACTGTTTTCTAGCCTTATTATTTTGGTGAGGCTATTTTTTGGTCATTTCTTATATGTTCACTCTGTGGAAAACTCTTAAAGGCATTAAAAGTTTATGCAGATAGAAGTTTAAATTTTTTAAACACCTATTTGCTCTTCACCTAGGTTCTCTAGTTGTTAACATTTTGCCACATTTCTGCAGGCCCATCCTCTGTATACAAACACACACACACACACACACAGAGTTAACATCATTATTAATGCTGAACCACTTGAAGTTTCATGGGCCTCTTTACCCCTAAATTCCTCAGTGTTTATCTCCAGAGAACCAGGACATTCTCTTACATAAGCGTAGATCAAAATCAACTTTAATACTGATACAATACTCTTTATTATCTAATATGTATTTTATATTCAGATTTAACCTGTTTCATCCAAATCCTTTATAGCATTTTCTTCCCACTGTAGTGTCAAGTCCAGGAACATACATTATATTTAGTTAACATATCTTGAAAAGTGAAAGTATTAGATGCTCAGTCATGTCCGACTCTTTGCAACCCCATGGACTGTAACCTGCCAGACTCCTCTGTCCATGGAATTTTCCAGGCAAGAATACTGGAGTGGGTTGCCATTTCCTTCTCCAGTGGATCTTCCCAACACAGGGATCGAATGCTGTCTCTCTCTCTTTTTTTTTTTTTTACTGGAGTGAGTTGCCATTTCCTTCTCCAGAGGATCTTCCCAACCCAGGGAATGAAGCCGGGTCTCCCACATTGTGGGCGGACGCTTTACCATCTGAGCCACCAGGGAAGCCCCAAACGCTGTGTCTCTTGCATCTCCTGCATTAGCGGGCAGGTTCTTTACCATCTGAGCCACCAGGGAAGCCCTTCGGTCTCCTCTAATCAATAACCATTCCTCAGCTTTCTTTGTCTTTCATGGCACCAAACAAAAATGATCCTTCTATATTGTCTTCTTTGTGTTTTACAAATGAGACTTCAGTCTTGCGGAAATGCTTTGCTGTGAATGGCATGATGTTTATTCTGTCTGGGGACCCAGTTTCCCAGTACCACTTATTTAATATTCCATTCTTTCCCCCCCCAATCTACAATGCTAGTTCTGTTATATTAATTGTTATTTTTATTTAAGTCCATTTTGGGGCTCTGTTTTTGTTGTTGTTGTTCTTGTTTTCCTATTCCTAGGCAAGTGCTGCACTATTAATTTCTGTAGCTATATTAGCAAGTCTTGTTATCTGGTAGGGCAAGTCTCTCTGTGTGTTGTTATTCTTCAGGAGGGTTTTGGTTTTTATGGTTTTCTGAACATTTCTAGAGTCACCTTGTCAATATTCTCACACATACATGCACATAAAAGTAGTAGGGTTTTGAATCGACATGTGTAAATAAGATATATCTTTTTGGTTTTTAGAGCCTCTTTAGTGTCATCTAAAAAAAGTTTTATAATTTTCTCTAGAAAATAAAGCACTCATCGGGAGTCCAGTTCCAGTTATTTGCATTGGAAAAAATTGTAATATATTACATGCTAGCCCCAAACTCTCAACCAGTTTCCTAAAATGTAACTAAAACACCAATATGTAAGTTCTAACCCATCATGTTAGGATGTGGCATGCTTCAGACATGCCTTCCTGGTTGTCAAACAGTTAATACTGTGATGAATGAATAATTGCTCTACTTGAGGTAACACAGCTTCTCCAAGTGCTGTGCATGGATGTGTGCGTGCTTAGTCGTGTCCGACTCTTTGCAACCCCATAGACTAGCCAGGCTCCTCTGTCTGTGGAATTTTTCTGGCAAGAATCCTGGAATGGGCTGCAATTTCCTCTTCCAGGGGATCTTGACCCAGCGATTGAACCTGGGTCTCCTGCATTTCCTGCATTGGCAGGTGGATTGTTTACCGCTGAGCCACCTGGGAAGCCCTCTGAGTGCCGGCAGTATTGAAAAATGCCGTGTTCCCTTTGCTGGCATTCACTTTGCTTTTCAGAACATCTCCCTGTGTTTCTGATGCTCTGTCGGTTGTATGTAGAGTGTACTGAGAGATACTTGTGCTTTGTAAAGTTTGGATATTTAAAGTCTGACTGTTCTATTGGGAAAATATTGACCAGGGAGATGTTCTATGGTACTGTGTCTATTCTGAGTAGTTTTTGGACTGCTTGTGGCTGGTATATTGAAATACAGTTATCTTGTTAGTACATTGACTTTATTATCAACCATCTTGCTTTTGGAAAAAAGAGTTTTGTTTCACTCTTTACTATCCTTAACCTCCCATTTCTTTTATTTCTAGAACTGGTTTATCCAGTTTGGGGTCTAGGAAGCCATACACGCATCTCTCGAATGCTTGTGCCTATTTGCCAAGACACTAGCTCACTGGGCACAT
This sequence comes from Ovis canadensis, assembly GCF_042477335.2. Classification (NCBI taxonomy): domain Eukaryota; kingdom Metazoa; phylum Chordata; class Mammalia; order Artiodactyla; family Bovidae; genus Ovis; species Ovis canadensis. Next base: position 8,127,046 of record NC_091245.1, read on the forward strand.
TTCAGTCAGATAAGAGTGACGCACGTCTTACCTCCTCTGTCTAGTTCTGCCCTCCATGTTCTACCGTTAGTTGCTGATTCTTAACCTGTTACCTTCCTTCACACTGCTGTCTTCCAGGCCCCATGAAAAGTGAATCTTACTCTCTAAGCAGCTGTTCTCCCCCATCACCCCCCCACTTTCAAACAATTACATTAACTTTATTTCATTCTCTCTAAAAGATGAAGTTGAACCTTTTATTAGATCTTTACAGAAGCTTGTGAACAGGTTTTATAAATAGTTATTTTGTAGTTCTTTTTTTTTTCTCTTTGCCTAGTCTACTGTAGTTCCTGGTTTTTTCCTTCCACTTATGCTTCTGTGGCAGAGAAGGCAATGGCACCCCACTCCAGTACTCTTCCCTGGAAAATCCCATGGATAAAGGAGCCTGGTAGGCTGCAGTCCATGGGGTCGCTAAGAGTCGGACATGACTGAGCGACTTCACTTTCACGCATTGGGGAAGGAAATGGCAACCCACTCCAGTGTTCTTGCCTGGAGAATCCCAGGGACAGGGGAGCCTGGTGGGCTGCCATCTCTGGGGTCGCACAGAGTCGGACACGACTGAAGCGACTTAGCAGCAGCAGCATGCTTCTGTGGTAGCCTTTGTTTCCAATGTCGCCCTGTCTCTCTTCAGCCTTAGAAAGTGCTCCTGCCTTCCATGCAGTTCTGCTTCTGCCTCAGGGCTGTGTCTCTGCTGTCTTCCATGCTGGCCGCAGGCCCTCCTCAGTCTTGCTCAGCCAGTGTCAGATTTTAGGCACTTCTCTAGTGGGCGGGATGTATCCTCAGTCTTTTGATGCATAAAGTATTTATTTCCAGTTTCATTTTTTAAGTTTATCATTGACATCATGCACAGAGGTCAGCTTCACACTGTGCAGTGAGGTAGCTCAAAAGGAATGATTCTTCCATATCTTCCTTTTGAGTTGTTCTCCCTTGGATATCTCTACAATTCTGTGTTCATTTCTTTGGAAAGGATAGCAGCATCAAGCTCTTCTCTCAGTTCCATTATATGACTCAAAAGGGCAGGCAGGCATGCTTTCACTTGATTTGGCTCTCTGCACTGCTTCTCTGGTCTGAAGCTCTGGTACTTTAGCAGGGTCTTCCTGAAACTTAAAGAACAATCAGAAGATTGCTTTCTGTCTCTGCCTGTATATTTCCATATTCATGACTTCTGTGAAACATCACATTTATCTTTTATTATTATTATTATTCCACTCTTTAAGAATCACTAGCTTTTCATCTAGAGCTTTATGGCGTTCAAATAATGATGCATGCTTTAAGAATTCCAGCTTCAGTAGGTATACCTGCTGGACACTGCTTGTCTGTTTACTACCATTATCCTGAGAGATCTTTTATGCCTAGAGACAAAGGACTCCAAATACTGTAAACACAGGCAGGTATTGTTTTTTTCTGCTTTCAGTTTGGTGATTTCTTCTTCCCTTGCAAGTTTCCCTGCTAGGTGCCATCTGCAAGGAACACCTTTAAATGACCTGACTCACATAATGTTCCTTGGGTAAAAGCCAACATTTTAGTCTCTCTCAGCCCAGCTAGAAGATGAGCTCTTCCCTCTTGCATGGAGGTCATTAACTATTCAGAATGTGACCCTAGATCTTGCTATGAAGAGGAGCCTGACTTATGCCTTCCAAAGCGGGGGGCTTTTGTTTCATTGATGGTTGATACCACTTTGAACATTTGAGGATGTGAGACAAAGGAGGCTTTTCAGTAACTCTCAGGAGTCAGCCCCGGGACTGGTGCTTGTAGGACCTGCCTGTCCTCACAAGACCAAGGTTGGACACTGGCAGAAAGCAGGAGGACCCGGCCCAGGCCACATGCCCCTGCACCAGTGTCACATCCTGGGTGATGCCAGCCTACCTCTCCCCTCCTGCCATTTTTAAATCTCTTGTTTCTTAGCCATGAATGTCTTTGCATGCTAAGTCACTTCAGTTGTGTCCAACTCTGTGCAACCCCATGGACTGTAGCCCGCCAAGCTCCTCTGTCCATGGGATTCTCCAGGCAAGAATACTGGAGGGGGTTGCCATTTCCTTCTCCAAGGGGTCTTCCCAACCCAGGAATCGAACCCATGTCTGTTATGTCTCCTACATTGGCAGGCAGTTTCTTTACCACTAGGGCCACCTGGGAAACCCGTGAATGCCATTAAACATCTTAAACACACTGTTTTTTTATTCTCTACCTGAAAATTGCAGTATCTGAAGACCGTGGGTCTTTGGATATCTGCTGACTTTTTTCCTCATGATTTTGTTATTTTAGACTGTAGACTTGGTTGGGTATTTGTTTTTTAAGAATACAAATAGGAGGTCATTAACTATTGACCTCCTATTTGTATTTTTAAGAATACAAATAGGTTTAGGAGTGATTGGAAGCCTGAGTTAAAAGTACCCTCCATGAAAAATGTGTGTCTGGCTCTACCACATGCCTGTGGTCACCTGCAACCTTTAACACCTTGAAGATAAGATCTGTGTCTTAGAGCCATGCAGCTAGTATGAATTTGGGCCACGAAATTTGGGTCCTCACATGAGGACCTGTCTGTGACTATAGGTTTTTAGAGGGAGTGTATTTCCACCTTCATCTAGTAGCAAGGTGAAAGCAAACAAGTTTCTCATTGTCCTTTGTTGACGAGGAGGGTTTAGCATAGCCCTTTCAGGTTTCTAGCTTTTTGCTGGGATCTATTTGTGTGGCATAATAAAAATATATACATTTGATCTTTGTCCTGGATTCCTGGCTTAGAGCTCCTTGAGAGTTCCCCAGTGATAAGGTTGTCTTGTCTTGTTCATAATGATCCCCTTTCAACCATACCTGAGTTTATGCTAATGAAGTTACCTGCAGGGTGAGGGCTGGTCACCAGAGGGACCAATCACATGGTTAGAGGGTTAGAACCTTCAGCCCCTTCCCCTGACCAGGGAGGGACCAGGGGCTGGAGATTGAGTTTGGTGGTATGTGCTCATTGCTGCAGTCATGTCTGACTCTTTGCGACCCCATGTACGGCAGCCTGACAGGCTCCTCTGACCATGGGATTTCCCAGGCAAGAATACAGGATGCATGCCCTCCTCCAGGGGATCTCTTGACCCAGGGATCGAACTCATGTCTCCTGTGTTACAAGCAGATTCTTTCACCCCTGAGCCACCGGGGACCAATGATGGGTCACTAAGGGCCAATGATTCAATCAGTCGTGCCTGCATAATGAAACTTAAAACTCTGAAAGAAGGGGACTAAGGGAGTGTCCCAGAGAAGGCAATGGCAGCCCACTCCAATAGTCTTGCCTGGAAAATCCCATGGATAAAGGAGCCTGGTAGGCTGCAGTCCATGGGGTCGTGAAGAGTCAGACACGACTGAGTGACTTCACTTTCACTTTTCATTTTCATGCATTGGAGAAGGAAATGGCAACCCACTCCAGTGTTCTTGCCTGGAGAATCCCAGGGACGGGGAGCCTGGTGGGCTGCTGTCTATGGGGTCACACAGAGTCGGACACGACTGAAGTGACTTAGCAAGCAAGCAAGCAAGGGAGTGTCCAGGTTGGGGACCACTGTGCTAGAAGCTTTATTTACCTTGCCATCCCAATTTATAGAAATGCTAGAGAGATAGGTAGTTTGTCCAGGCTTATTCAACCACAGTTGAAATTCAAAGCCAAACTGCCTGATTCCAAAGCACATACAAATTAGTATGATATTTTTATCATCATTTCTTCATCTTGAAACCTCCGAGGCACAAGCATTCCTGTTTTGCTAATTACTAAGAGATTAGTGATAGAAACTTTTTTTTATTTTTTTCCTTCTTTAGGAGGACAAAAGTAAACCAGATGTGAATTTGGAAGATATTCAGAATAAAGAGGAGATTGATGATCCATTGATGATTCTGAAAGCAATCTTATTACAGGTAGAAAGAGTATATGTTTGTGTTTATGTATATATCAGCTATATGATTTAGTTGGTAGAAATGATAGATATTGTTACTATTCATAGTCTTTTGGGGGGAAATTATCTGTCTATTGAAAAAAAATTTTTATTAGAGGCTTTCTGATTATAAAAGAAACACTTATGAATGGTAGAAATTTTGAGGGAAAAAATTGAAAGTGTATAAAGGAAATAAGTTTAAACCAAATGTCTGGTGACTTTTAACACTATGATATATATTCTTTGCATTTTATTTCCTTTATGTTTGTATAGATATGTTAAGATTGGATTACAGGATTTCTTTGGATATTATTATTGTTGTTATTGTTACTTTAAATAGAATTGGAATATATTGTATATACTTCTTTGGAATTTACCGTTTTCCCATATTATCCTTTTAATGTCTTTAGGACCTGAAGTTATGTTCCCCTTTTCATTCCCAGTACTGACAATACCTCAAGTGTATGACTTTTAATCTTTATCTTGTACCCTGTTGTAAAGATGGTAGTCTCTTTTTATTTATTCATTCATTCTTAATGAACATTTTTTTCTCAGTTTCTTTCTAGAGACCTAGGCTGAATATTGGTCTATGGCTACTGTATTAGTCTGCTAGTTCAGTTCAGTCGCTCAGTCGTGTCCGACTCTTTGTGACCCCATGAATCGCAGCACACCAGGTCTCCCTGTCCATCACCAACTCCCGGAGTTCACTCAAACTCATGTCCATCGAGTCGGTGATGCCATCCAGCCATCTCATCCTCGGTCGTCCCCTTCTCCTCCTGCCCCCAATCCCTCCCAGCATCAGGGTCTTTTCCAATGAGTCAACTCTTCGCATGAGGTGGCCAAAGTATTGGAGTTTCAGCTTTAGCATCAGTCCTTCTAATGAACACCCAGGACTGATCTCCTTTAGGAATTACTGGTTGGATCTCCTTGCAGTCCAAGGGACTCTCAAAGAGTCTTCTCCAACACCACAGTTCAAAAGCATCAATTCTTCAGTGCTCAGCTTTCTTCACAGTCCAACTCTCACATCCAAACATGACCACTGGAAATACCATAGCCTTGACTAGACGAACCTTTGTTGGCAAAGTAATGTGATGTAATAAAATCCCACAGACGGGTGTCTTAATTAACAGAAATCTGCTTTCTCATAGTTCTTAGGCTGGAAGTCCAGATCAAGGTGTCTGCAGATTTGGTTTCTTCTGAGGCTTCTCTGTTTGGCTCTTGCTATGTCCTCAGATGGCCTTTTCTGTGTTCATGTGCATCCCTGGTGTCTCTGTGTATCCAAATTTCCTTTCTTATAAGGATGCTTGATTGGATAAGGGCCCACCCTTAAAGGCCTCATTTTAACTTAGTCATTTCTTTAACTGCTCTATCCAAATATAATCAGTTAAAATTTTGAAAGGAATTCAACATATGAATTTTTGTGGTAAGGGGACAGATTTCAGCTCAGAATAGTCACTTCTTACCCCCTTTTAGAAGTTGTTTATAATTCAGAACATTCAGAAGAGACCAGTAGTTTTTTTTGCATGAAAATATTTCTTCTAAAAATCCCACATAATATCAGAAATTTATCAGATCTCTAAATACACTTTGGGTATTGCTCTTGAAATATTTAAACATTACCACATAGAAAGGCAAAATTCAAGTTTTCTAAACTTAGGCTTAATCTATTTTAAAACACTTTTGATTTTTAAATAATTTTGGTTAATCCACCTACTTGTTTGGTGTTACAGGCTCATTTATTAATTCTGTTGGTCCCTTGAACTCATAAGCATTGCACTTAAATCTTACCACATTTTCTTAAATGACTTTTCTTTCTTTCCTAAGGAGGAGAGTAATCTAATTCCCGTTGATCAGCTGGGCCAGAAACTCTTGAAGAAGATAGGAATATCTTGGAATAAGAAGTACCGAAAACAGTATGGACCACTGCGAAAGGTATTCATGACATCCTTCTAGAAAGTTCCATTACCAAGAAATTTTATTGTGATCTTGGCAACATGAATTTCTTTGCAGAAGAAAATTTAAATTAGATAGAAATATAATTAGTATTTTTCTTAATGGTTAAAATTCAGTTAAATGGCTTAGTAATTTATCATAGAATCAAGAATTAAGAAAGAGAAGAATAGAGAATATTCTTTTAATCATAACAGCAGAAAATGTCACCAAGTTCATATTCTTTTTTTTTTAATTAATTAATTTTAATTGGAGGATAATTACTTTACAGTATTGTAGTGGTTTTTGCCATACATCAACATGAATCCCCCATGGGTACACATGTGTCCCCTATCCTAAACCCCTCTCCCCTGTCTCTCCCCATTCCATCCCTCTGGGTTGTTCCAGAGCACCAGCTTTGAGTGCTCTGCTTCAGGCATTGAACTTGCACAGGTCATCTCTCTTACATGTGGTAATATACATATTTCAATGCTATTCTCTCAAATCATCCCACCCTCACCTTCTCCCACAGAGTCCAAAAGTCTGTTCTTCACATCTATGTCTATTTTGCTGCCTTGCATAGATCATCTTTACGGTCTTTCTAAATTCCATATATATGCATTAATATACAGTATTCGTGTTTCTCTTTCTGACTTACTTCACTCTGTATAATAGGCTCCAGTTTCATCCACCTCATTAGAACTGACTCAAATGTGTTCCTTTTTATAGCTGAGTAATACTCCATTGTATATATGCAAAGTACATATTCTAAGGCTTATCATCTTATAGAAATGTCTTCTGGCATTCATCCACATTTCACTTGATCTTTCTTTGACACACAATTCTGCTAAACTTGGCAGTCTGGTTTCCTCAACTGTAAGATGAGCAAAAGCTGGTAATGCCAGAATTGAGACAAAAACTTGACTGAAAACAAGCAAAGCAACAAAACGCTTAGTAAACATTTGGAGCTGTTTCTTGTAGAAGCAGGGTGCCTACGTGCTTCTGTCCGTGTTTAAGTTCATCTTTTAATTAGACCGCAGTTCATAAATGAAGTTATTTACCCTGACTTCCCTGGTGGCTCAGACGGTAAAGCGTCTGTCTACAATGCGGGAGACCCGGGTTCGATCCCTGGGTTAGGAAGATCCTCTGGAGAAGGAAATGGTGATCCACTCCAGGACTATCTCCTGGAAAATCCCATGGACAGAGGAGCCTGGTAGTCTACAGCCTGTGGGGTCGCAAAGAGTCGGACACGACTGAGTGACTTCACTTCACTTCACTTCACCCTGAGTTCATGGACAGTCTTAGGTTTTCAATCAAAACGATTGGATCAGTGTTTCAGTATTTTACTATTAAGTATGTTATCAGCTGCGCAGGGGCTTTATTGTTTTGTTTTTAAATAAAAATATTCTTCATAAGTTTGAGGAAGTTAGCTGTTACTCATAGTTGACTGGTAGTTTTATCTCTTTTTTTCTTTGAAGTTAATTTGTGCTTTTATTTGCCAATATAGCTTAACTACAGTGGCTTGCAAACTTTTTTAACCTAAAAAATACATTTTACATCACAGTCCAGTAAACACATATGTATAGAACATGTATACTTATCTGTATAATAAGTTTAATGAGCAGTTTTATAACAAAAAGAAGGTACAGAAGTTTCCCATATTCCCCTTCCCTACAACATGCCTAGATGTTATCAACATCATTCATCAGGGTGGTTGGTTGGTTAGCTTGTTTTTCCTAAACCAAAGATGAACTCTAATGATGTGTTATAATCACCAAAGTCCACAGTTCATCTTAGGATTCATTCTAATGAAGTAAGTAGTACTACATTCTGTGGGTTTAGAAAAAAAATGTATAATGACATATATCCATTGTTATAATGTCATACAAAGTATTTCCACTGCACTAAAAAATTGTATTCTGTGTATTCATCTCCCCTTACTTCCAGACTCCTAACAACCACTAATCTTTTTATTGTATCCATAGTTTTTGCCTTTGCCAGAATGGCATAAATAGTTGAAATCTCTCTTTCTTTCAAAGCCTTTATATTTCTATGACCACTTGTGACCCACGCATTCATGGGCTGAACAGACTCTAAGTAGCAAACTTGCCCACTAAATCTGCAGCTTTCTTTCCAATATTGAACCTTGTCCCACTGGTCCTGCCCAACAGCCACATGAAGTGCAGAGGACACGTAGAGAGTATTTGGTCATAGGAAGGCCACAAGTTTTATGCCCCTTGTCACAGTGAACCGAGATTCCTTTTGGGTGTGTTATAAGCAGCTAATAGTTGTATCTTGAATAGAGGTTGGAGTTTATCAAATGCTGTTTGTTTACATTTATTGATGTGACCACATGGCTCTTTTCTTTTCCTCTGTTAATGTGGTGAATTCTGTTGACTTTTTTCAATGTTAAAGCAAATCTTACATTTCTGGGATAAATCACATTTGATCATGACATAGTTTTATGTATTTCTATTGTTTATGTTGAGCTTCCCTTGCAGCTCAGTCAGTAAAGAGTCTGCCTGCAAGGCAGGAGACCCGGGTTCAATTCCTGGGTCGGGAAGATCTCCTGGAGAAGGAAATGGCAAATGTTTGGCTCATGTTTTAAGATTTTGTGCCTATGTTTATGAGAGACATGAGTCTTTAACTTCCTTTTTTGTAGTGTCTTTGTCAGATTTTATTATCAGAGTTAGGGAGGATTCAAAACAGGGAAATTCTTACTTTTTTATATTCTTGGAAAGAATTTTCTTGAGGTAGATTATTATGTCTTTCTTAAATGTTTGATAAAGCTAGTTAGACCTGAAATGTTCTTACGGGAAGCTTTTTATATTCTAGTTTTAATTTGTTTGTAGAGCTACTTACACTTTTATTACTTCTTGGGTTGTCTTAGAAAATTATATTTTTAAAAGAATTTGTCCTTTTATATATGGTGTCAAATTTATTGGCATGGAGTTGTTCAGAATATCTCATATTATCTTTTTTAGTGTCTGTAGGACCTAAAGTTCTTCATTTTCACTCCTGAAATTAGTAATTTGTGTTTGCTCACTTTTTTCATAAGTCTTTCTTTAGGGCTTATCAAATTTTGATAAAACAGCTTTTCAAAAAACAACTTTTACCTTTATTTTCTACTCATCTGTTTTCAACTGCATTGATTTCTGTTTTTAGTTATTTCCTCCCTTTCACCTCTGGGATTTAATTTAATCATCCTTTTCTAGCTTCTTGGGTGGGTATCGCAGTTGTTTTTTAAAACATGCTTTTAAATCATAATTTCCTTCTTAGCACTAGTTTGTGCTCCATCGCCTAATCGTATCCAACTTTTTGTGACCCATGGACTAGCCCATCCTGCCAGGCTCCTCCATCTGTGGGATTCTCCAGGCAAGAATGCTGGAGTGTGTAACCATTGCCTTCTCCAGAGGATCTTCCTGACCCAGGAACTGAATCTAGGTCTCCTGCATTGCAGGTGGATTCTTTACCATCTGAGTCATGGTCCCTGCCTTCAAATCTACTTTGTTTGGTATTATTACCTACTTTGCACCAAGCTTTCTAATGCAAGTGTGTCTGTTGTAAACAGTATGAAGTTGGTTTTTGTTGGTTTTGGAAAATTGTGATTTTTAAGGAACTTAACCTCTTAAAGTGTCAAATTTGTTGGCATAAAGTTGTTTGAAATACTACCATATTATCCTTTTAATATCTGTAGGATCTATAAGACCCTATTTCATTTCTGATATTGGTAATTCGTGTTTTTTAGATTTCTTTTTCATCAGTCTTGCTAGGGGTTTATCAAGGTTATTAACCTTTTCAAAGAAACAGCTTTGCATTTGTTTTTCTCTTTTGTTCATCTGTTTTATAACAAATAATAGAGTTTGATAGTCCCCCTTTTAATTAGCATATTCAGTCCATTTATTTTTAATGTATTAATTTGTATAGTTGAGTTGAATTCATCATCTAACCATTTGATTTTTATTTGCCTCCTTTATTCTTTGTTCCTTTTTTTTTCTTTCTTGCCTTTTGAATTAATCGAGTAATTTTTAATGTTTTATTTTTGTCTCTGTTGACTTTTTGGCTGTAGTTCTTTAATTTTTTTACTGTAGGGATTGCACTATACATAAGTTAGTATTGTAATTTACAGACCAATAATGTAACACTTCATGTACCATATAAGAGGCTTACAGTAGTATAATTCCATTTTCCTACTCATCCTTTTCTGCTGTTGTCTTGTATCTTACCGTTATTTGTAAATGCACCATGTGTTTGTATGTATGTGTTTCCTTTAAACATTTAAATGACTTTTAAATAAATTAATGAAAAAAAAGCATGTTTTATTTTACCCAGTCTGGTGTTTATTGTTCCTTCTTGCATGTCCAAGTTTACATCTAATATCCTTTCCCTTCAACCTAGAGATCTTCCTTTAGTGTTTTTCCGGGCATCTAGAACCACGGGCAAAAGTATTCTCACTTTTTGTTTGTCTGATGTTTTTATTTTGCTTTCGTTTTTTTAAATGGCATTCTTGCTGGATGTAAAATTTTAGGTTAATAGCTTTTATTTGTTTTTTTTCCGGCACTTTAAAATGTCATTTTATTATGTTCTGGCTTCCTTTATTTTGGCTGAGAAGTCAGTGTCACTTAAATGTAACATGTCTTTTTTTCTGTTTACTTTTAAAATCATCTCTTTATCTTTGGTCTTTAGCAGTTTAACAATAATGTGTCTTGGTATGGCATTCTTTGTGTTTATTTGCTTTGTATCTGCTAAGTTTTTTTATATCAGGTTTGAAATCTTTCTTCAGTTTTGGCCATTATATTTTCAATTTATTTTTCTACTCTATTCTCTCTCTCTTCTTCAAAACGTACAGTTACATATATATGGACTATTCAGTATTTCCTCACTGGTCGTAGGTATTCTCGTAGGGTTTTGGGGGGGGGGGGGGGCGCGGTTTCCCCCTTGGCTCCAATTTGGGTAATTTCCATTGACCTGTCTTCTGCTGTATCCAGTCTTCTGTCAAGCCCAGCCAGTGGATTTTTTTGTTTCAGTTATTATCTTATTCAGCTGTAGATTTTTCACGTAGGTCTTATTTAACATGCCCGTTTCTTTGCTGTAATTCCACATTTGAACCTACTCTGTACCTCCTTTCCTATAAATTTATGTATTTCAATAACTTTACTATTATAACATCTGGATTGTTTCTGGGTCTATATTCACTTTTTTGTCTCTTGTGAGTTGACTATCTTATCTCTTTATTATGAATCACATTGTCCTGTTTCTTTGCATGCCACATACTCTTATATTGCTTGTTGGACATTGTGGAAGATGTGTTTTAGAGGCTGTGGAGTATAAGAGTTTTTCATTATAATCTAACAGACCCTTAAGTAACTTTGAATCACCTTGATCCTGTGGAAGCTTCATTTGGGGCTTTGGTAGGGTGGATCTGTTGTAGTTTAGCTGAAAGTCCTAGGGAGTAGCTGGTAGTCCTGGGGCCTGCATGGTCCTTCCTCTTAAGGCAGAGGTTAGCAAGCATGGGCAGGCTAGGGATTGCTGCCCTATTTTGTACAGCCCCCAGCTAAGAACTGTCTTTACATTTTCAAACGGTTATGCTTAAAAAGGGGCTCAGGTTTGCCTCTTAGCCCACAAAGCCTAAACTATTACTGTCTAGCCCTTTACAGAAAAGTTTACCAATCCCTGACCTAAGACGGGACCCTTCTAGAATCTCAGTGGAAAGCCTGAGGTGTTTGTCGTATGCCTCAGACTTGGCAGGACTTCAGCTCCATGCTCTTCCTGTCCAGCAGCAGGGGCCAAAATTCTGCTTATATCTTGGATCTCCCAGCTGTTGCTTTCCCCTCAGTTCCTTGGGTCTCAGACTGTACATGTGCCATTCAAAAGTCAGCTAAGGATGGGAGTAGGTTTTGATATAGGGTTACTTCTGGAATTTTCTCTTTCACTCTCCTGCCTCTCTGACATTCTCCTGAGTCCAGTAAGACTCCTGCCCTTCTCTTGAACTCTCTTCCTGTCGTTCTGTGCAGCAGACTGGAAAGTGGCGGGTCCGTGCGGAGCTCACCCAGCTCGTTTCCCTGTTTGAAGGGTTATGACTCCCCCACCCCCACTTTGTCTGCTTTTGGTTACTCTTCAAACAGTTGTTTTCTTTATTTTGCTTAAAGTTTATGATTTTTAATCAGTGGGGTTACTCTCATAATAAAATTCTCTGCCATTACTGGGACCAGACTACACTGAAGTTTGAAGTTTAAAAGAGTTTATCTTCAACTATCGAACAAAGAGAAAAATTGCTGTATGGAAAGTATTCATTACTGAAACCATCTGTTATATATAGTGTTAACATATTACCTCTGGGTCATCTGTTTGATCAGAGAGTATGCATCATTACAAATTCTTCCTTTCCAAGAGAAAAATGAGAAGATCACCTTTCTGTGTTGTTCGATGAGCTAAGAAAATGTTCCATATGCCCCCAAGTGATTTTCTGTGTGAAGTAGTTTGTGCTGAGACAAAAGGAAGAGGTACAGGCCTTGTAGAAATTAGGGTGGAAAGATGGGGTAGGCTGGGGAAGAAAATTTTTTTTCTTCCTAATCCTTTAGCTGGAGGAATTTGAGCATCTTTGAGATTATGACTTAACCTTTCAGTGTTTTGGTTTCTTGAGCTAGCCTGTCAGCTTCCAGGAAAGACAATACTTAATTTAATTTATGTAAGCTTGTAATTATGACTATATCCCATACTTTTGTAAGGATTATCTTCTATGATGCTTCATTGTGTAATTTCCTTTGTTTTGTGCTTTGTTTGGATTGCTTTAAACATTTTGAAAGTGTTTTTGTAATCTGTTTCAGTAAAGATTTTTTAAAACAGCATTAAAACAGTTATTGAGATATAATTAAAACATGTTTAAGACTGTGTCATCACAGGGCATGTGCTGAGAGGCTAGGGCCCAGGGGTAGGAATGTCCAAAAAAAAACCAAAACACTAAAAAAGATTGTGTCATGGCAGCTTTCTCCCTGGATATAGCTATTAGACTGTTCAACAGAAAGTACTCTGGTTTTTATTAAATGTTTTATTATGGCCCAAATGAAATTTTTTTCCCTCTTAACTGGCCAGGCCAAAAAGTTGACATACACAGAAAGGAAACATTTTTTAATCATGTCAATGAAAATTTTTTTTGTTAACCTAATGTTTGGTTTTTGTTTCTGTACAGTTTTTGCAGCTTCATTCTCAGATATTTCTGCTCAGTTCAGATGAAAGTACAGTTCGTCTATTGAAGGACTCTTCTCTCCAGGTTGAGTCTGATATCCAAAGAAATGATCAACGACTTTTCAAGACACTTACTTCAGAATCCTTAAAGTTAAATGATGGACCCTCCTGTCCCCACTGGTTTGATATAAATGATTCCAGAGTCCAACCAATCAAGGAAAAGGATATTGAACAGCAATTTCAAGGAAAAGAAAGTGCCTACATGCTGTTTTATCGGAAATCCCAGTTACAGAGACCCCCTGAAGGTATGGCAAGATAAATGTCCCTTTTTGTTTAAGTTGATGACTATAGAAGATAAATATTGAGTGCTATTTGAAGTTTTGCCCTTTTAGAAGAAGGTTTACTCTTGGAATATTTAAAATATTTTCAAGTTAACTAGAACTATACCAGAAAGTCAACATTTTGTCATTTTAAAAAGATGATATATTTCTGGTTTTTTTCACCGGGTAATATGAGGCCATAGTTAGATTTTCACAATGGCATTTCCTTGGATCACATCATGTTTTCTTGTTGTGTGGGCAGAGCAGACACAATTGTTCTTCATTCAAGCTTGTCTCTACAGTTCGAGCAAGTGTTGTCATTGGGTTGCAATTGGCCTTGATCTTATTTTCATGTGTTCCCTTTTATTTCCTTTTTTCCTTTTCCTCAAGGTAATAAGTTTTTAAGCAGTTGAGTATCTTTGAAGCCCTCTTTGCTGAATCTTCTAAGAGAACTGATACCATGGTGGAGGTTAAACACTGAGATCCACAATGATAAATTTTTGAGCTTAAGCTACTAACATTAATTAGTCTGTAAGACTATTTTTAAATCACTTCCCAGAATTTATGCAAAAGTGAAAAATCCTAACTAGGAAAGCTGTTTAGATTGAAACGTATCTATGATTACAGATGCGGATACTGTTCTTGGATAATGAGAATAGTGATCATTTTTATAAGAATAAAAATAAAGTAGTTACTGATTTGCAATGAATCAAAGGAAATTAACTCTCTGGACCTGAAACAGTAACAATTATGTAATGGTTCTATTGACCAGAAAGGTTTTTTCCCCTGAGGGGAAAAAAATCTGGTAATCGTTCTGATAAAAAATATTGAAGAAAAATTGAATTCACAATTGTAGAAATATATATCAGTTTTTTTCAGATGACATATTGTTTTTTTCACTGAATTGAACTTCAGTGTACATAATTAGAATATGTACTAAGTGACAATTTTCCAGTTAGCTTCAGTTCAGTTCAGTCGCTCAGTCGTGTCCTACTTGGTGCACGCCAGGCTTCCCTGTCCATCACCAACTCCCAGAGTTCACTCAAACTCATGTCCATCGAGTTAGTGATGCCATCCAGCCATCTCATCCTCTGTTGTCCCCTTCTCCTCCTGCCCCCAATCCCTCCCAGCATCAGAGTCTTTTCCAATGAGTCAACTCTTCGCATGAGGTAGCCAGAGTATTGGAGTTTCAGCTTTAGCATCAGTCCTTCCAATGAACACCCAGGACTGATTTCCTTTAGGGTGGACTGGTTGGATGTCCTTGCAGTCCAAGGAACTCTCAAAGAGTCTTCTCCAACACCACAGTTCAAAAGCATCAATTTTTCAGTGCTCAGCTTTCTTCATAGTCCAACTCTTACATCCATACATGACCACTGGAAAAACCATAGCCTTGACTAGACGGACCTTTGTGGACAAAGTAATGTCTCTGCTTTTGAATATGTTTTTAGAATTTAAATAAAGGTCTAGCTAAAGTCTTGATGGTTTTTTAGGGGGTTAAAGGGATGGAACTTGGCAAAATGATGCTAAAATTCATCTCAAAAGATAAATTAATGAAAACTGAAGAGAGAATGCTAAAGGAAAATTTACTCTATCAGTGTAAACATTTATAATGCTGTACTAATTAAGACAGTGTAGCACTAATGCAGAGGTAGACAGATCATTGAGCAATAAGCCCAGAAGCTGATCTAAGTATTTTTAGGATTTTAATCCATAAAAAGGTAGCCTTTCAGATAAATAGGGGGAAAATGAATTACTCTGTAAATACAACTGGGAAGTTGGTTAGTTGCTAATCACTTGAATTAACAGTTAGTACAAGTGATTATATTTATCCCTTTCATGAAATTATACTTCCTTTAATGTTTATATAAAAAAGAAGCCTTAAAATGTATAAAATGTAGATATTTTTCTGATCTTAAGATAGAAAAGACCTTTCTTAGCTTGAAAGCAACCAAAAAAATGAAGGAAAAGTGATGCAAACCTTAACTGTCTATGTGTGTTAGTCACTTAGTTGTGACTAACACTTGTGACACTTTGTGACCCCTTAGACTATAGCCTGCCAGACTCTTCTGGCCATGGAATTCTCCAGGCAAGAATACTGGAGTGGGTAACCATTCCCTTCTCTAGGGGATCTTCCCAACCTAGGGACTGAACCTGGCCTCCTGAGTTGCAGGCACTCTTTACCACCTGAGCTGCCAGGGAGGCCCACATTAGCCCTATTATACAACGCCAGAAGGCAGATGACAGGCCAGTGGGAAACAGAAAGATATGTGACAGATTTATCTTCCCTGTCTGTAGACTGCGCTTACATTTATTCCATTGTGCTCAGTAGTGAATTGGAAAAAGGATATAAATAATGTACAAAAGAAGAAATAAGAACAACCAATAAACTGCCAAAAAAGATCTATCTAGCCCATAACCAAAAAACATGAATCATAACAGCAGTGAGTGACTTTTATCCTCCCAAATCAAGTATTTCTGTTAATCTGGTTCTCAACAATTAGCACTTCCTCTACATTTGGTAGGTATATAAAGTAATACAACCGCTTTGGTTATATGTATTTAAAAACCTTAAGCCAATAATTGTACAGATTTGTTTTGAAATAACGAGCTGTTCAGAGATACTCATTACCCCTGTTACTTTGTAGTAATGACTAACTGGACATCACCCGAATGTCCAACAGAAATGGATTAATTCAGCTATTTATAGAATGGGCTACCATGCAGTCATTTAAAGCTTTGGAAAAATATTCACAGTGTATTAAATGAAAAAGCGAGTTATATGTTTGTTGACTATAATCTCAGTTGTTTTAAATAGATGTGGGATGTGTGTGTGTGTGTGTGTGTGTGTGTGTGTGTACAGACACACTGTGTAGACTAAACACCAGAAGTATATATAGATCCTCCAAAAAAAAGTATATAGATCACATTTTAGCAGTATTCCCTAAGAGTATGATTATAGGTGATATTTATTTCTTTTACATTAAAAAAACATTTCTAGAACTTTCATTTATAATGATCATTTGGTATCAGGAAGAAAATAGCCCATGTTCTTTTTAAAAAGTATATTTAAAAAGAGTTGAAGAAATGGAATTCTCTAGCTTGGCTTAAAGAACTGTTTACCTTTTTTATGTTTTAATATTTTCAATTTACAGATGGGAAAACTAAGATCCAGAGAAAGTTTGTATTCACGCAGATTGTAGAAGCTTTCCTAGCTCCCAGCATGGTCCTTTAAAGTTTTCTATACTTCCTTTTCAGCACCCAGATTTTATTTAGTCAGCACAAGTTAATGAAAAGTTTTGTTCACAGCTCGAGCTAACCCACGGTACAAGGTTCCATGTCATTTGCTGAGTGAAATGGATGCAGCTAACATTGAACTACAAATAAAAAGGTAACTTTAAGTTACTTTTAGAGTTTGAAAGGTTTTTCTGGGGAGCAAAGATCTGAGGTCTTAAGTATTCAGTTATGAAAATTAAAGAAGAAAAAAAGTCAACTATTTAATGCCAATGTCTTGTTATTAGCTGCTGAATTTTAATACTGAGAGTATCTTTTACTTTGAAATTACCCTTATCTGTGAGAGTGATGAAATAATGACACTTAAATGGCCATTGTTAAGTAAGGATCAAAGTCTAAGAAAACTAGAGAAATCTGAGCACTCGATTGTACTGATTGAGTTATTTCCTCGACACAAAGTCTGTTGTGAAAATTCCCCCTCATGTGTAAGTAGTTGTGGAGAACTGGCCTGTAGTGACAGCACACCAGAGATAGGCAAAAGGGAGGAAATGTGGGGTCTGCAGACTGTTTGGCTTAATGTCAGTCTTGGGCGAAAACCTACAATGGATTATTAAATGGATGATTTGTGAGAACTTGATGATCTCAACATTTTTCTTTTGAGGTCTAACCTTGGACCATGAAGAACTGGTTTTTTATTTGTTTTCTGGGTTGGTGGGTCCATAGGGTACTGGATTAGGGAAATGGATGTTCCTACAGTCTCCTTAGAGACCCAAGGGGCTGCATACATAGCAGGTATGTGTTCAACATTTTTATCATTGATTTGAAGCTGAGAAAAAATAAATTGATTGAACAGCAAATTAAGATCAAAGGAAATAGATCTCAACTAAAATCAAGGCACTAAAAATATAAAAATTTATCAGAGTCAAATTCTGAAGTGTGAAAAATAACCAACCTCCATGAGTGGTGTGGATTAGCAGTTAGTACTAAAAACAGGAACAACCCAGGGGGTTTTTAGCCAGCACTAAGCTTTATACTGTGGTCATCAAAAGCTAATGTGTCGTTTGACCGCATTCACAGATCTGTGCCTGAGGTACCTGAGTGGAGGCTACAGATGAGTCATCTAGCTCTCCATTGGCTGAGCTCTGGTGTTTTTGGTGTAGTGCCTCACAGAAGCTCCATGTATTCAGAAGTGTAGCAGATGCAAGGCTGCTGCTGAGGACATATGACCTGGAGAGAGTAGACTCCAGGGATCGTGAGGCTGACTTCAGATAGTTTATGGGAGAGTCTGTGAGGTCTAGTGGAAGGAAGGAGGAAAATAGAAGTTGTAACCCCTTCATGGATCACAGCCTTGTCGTGGCGAAGGGGCTTGCGTAACTCAATGAAACTATGAGCCATGCCGTGCAGGGCCACCCAAGACGGACGGGTCATGGTGGAGAGTTCTGACAAAACGTGGTCCACTGGAGGAGGAAATGGCAAACCACTCCAGTACTCTTGCCACAGGAACCCCATGAACAGTATGAAAAGGCAAAAGGATATGACACCGCAAGATGCACTCCCCAGGTCAGAAGGTGTCCAGTATGCTACTGGGGAAGAGTGGCAGGCGATTGCTAATAGTTCCAGAAAGAATGCAGCAGGCGGGCCACAGTGCTTACCATGGTTTAGGAGCATGTTTCCAGCATTTTGCTCGTAATGATCATCTCAGCATTGAAGATTTCAAGTGTCAATATTTGTTCAGAGTAACACTGCACAGCGTACATTAAAACCATTATCCTTGGAATTCACTGTGGCAGAGCTATTAATTGAGAAACTGAAATGAGACCTCTTGGAGCATGGAAGAAAAGAATGTTAATTATAATTACTTAAGTGGAGAACTTCTTTATATTGTAAGTCAGATACTTTTGGTTTGAGATAAAACAGTATCTTTTATAAAAACATGGCATTTATGTGTTTCTTATGCCTCTTTAAAGGGCAGAATGTGATTCTACAAACAATACTGTTGAATTGCATCTCCACCTCGGCCCCCATTATCATTTCTTCAATGGGGCTCTGCACCCAGTAGTGTCTCAAACAGAAAGCATGTGGGATTTGACCTTTGATAAAAGGAAAACTTTAGGAGATCTTCGACAATCAATATTTCAGGTAATTTAGCCTCACTTCCTCTTAACAGACATTAAGATCCATCTCAAGCTGGATTTTCCTTTTTAAACTTCTGTCTAGGATTCAGCTATTTATTTTTCACAGCAGCTTAGAAAAATCCTACATTTGCCACTTCCATAGAGGGATGGCCCAAATGTCTCCCTTCACTTGTCCGTGTTTTTAAAGAGCTCTTCTTCACAGTCAAGACTCAAAGGGTCCTGTCAGCACATTTTCAGAGAAGAAGCAAGCCTGGTGTATTTAATTTGGGGGAGAGAAAGAGTATAAGGTTGTCTGTTTCAAGGAAAATAAAGAATTGCTTTTTAAAAGGAGTAAAAAGATAGATAATTATGTTGCCTAAAACCAAGAGCCACTAAACGAAAGCAACTAACTTTTCTTGCTTTCATTGTGGAATAACATTTATTAACAAGATTTATAAGGGAAGGAAAATGTCTACTAAAACAAACATGGTTATAATAATGGTCTGCAAATAATTTATCCAGTTGTATTTTAATGACAACAACAATAGTGCTCTTTATTTTGTGTACAGTGCTTTCATATAAATTGTATCATTTGATTCTTCAACTTCAGGAGGACAAGATAGCCCCATTTTAAAGATGAGGAAATTGTGACTTAAAGTGATGTAATGGCTTGCCTAGGGTCAGACATTAGTTCGAAGTAGAACTCGGACTCCAGCCTTGGTTTCCCTACTGTTTCTTTTTCTTAATTTTACTTTACCCCACACTACATCCTGTCAAGGAAAAGAGCAGTAGAAAATGGAAGCACTCCCCCATAGAAATTAATTAATTTTCTGAAAAATTGTATCATTTATCAAAATTATTAGCTTTCTTTTGAGTTTCCCATTGTACAAAGAAAAGCAGGCGATTTCTTCTTTAACTTTAGTTGATTTGAATGATATTTTAATATAGGATCAGGGTTTCTAAAATTGTCTAATACTTCTGAACTTTTCCATTAAAAGTTTATTTCTGAGCCAATCCTGACAGTGTTGATATAGGTAGACTTGGGGACTGGCCCTGCTTGGGGTAGCGTTTCAGGCGGAGAAGGCCTTAGTCCCTGCCGTGATGCTGAAATCCAGCCAGCCACGCTCTTCGTGTTTCGTAGCGTGCGTCTCTGTTACCGCAGGGCTGGCCGGGTGGTGCAGTGGTGAGAATCCACCTGCCAGTGCAGCGTATGCAGGTGACACTGGTTCGATCCCAGGGTCAGGAAGATCCCCTGGGGAAGGAAAGGGCAGCCCACTCCAGTATTTTTTTTTTAATTAACTCATTTTAATTGGAGGATAATTACTATATTGTGGTGGTTTTGCCATACATTGACAGGAATCAGCCATGGGTGCACATGTATCCCACCATCCTGAACGCCCCTCCTGCTCTCCCCATCCCATCCCTCTGGGTTGTCCCAGTGCACCACCTTTGAGTGCCCTGCTTCATGCATCAAACTTGCACTAGTCATCTGTTTCACATATGGTAATATACATGTTTCAATGCTATTCTCTCAAGTCATCCCACCCTCGCCTTCTCCCACAGAGTCCAAAAGACTCTTCTTTACATCTGTGTCTCTCTTGCTGCCTTGCATATAGGATCTTCGTTACCATCTTTCTAAATTGCATAAATATGCATTAATATGCTATATTGGTATTTCTCTTTCTGATTTATTTCACTCTGTATAATAGGCTCCAGTTTCATCCACCTCATTAGAAATGACTCAAATGTATTCTTGTTTATAGCTGAGTAATATTCCATTGTGTATATGTCCCACAACGTCCTTATCTGTTTGTCTGCCGATGGACTTCTAGGTTGCTTCCATGTCCTGGCTATTATAAACAGTGTTGCGATGAACATTGGGGTGCATGTGTCTCTTTCAGTTCTGGTTTCCTCAGTGTGTATGCCCAGTAGTGGGATTGCTGGGTCATATGGCAGTTCTATTTCCAGTTTTTTAAGGAATGTCCCCACTGTTCTCCATAGTGGCTGTACCAGTTTGCATTCCCACCAACAGTGTAAGAGGGTTCCCTTTTCTCCACACCCTCTCCAGCATTTATTGTTTATAGACTTTTTGATGGCAGCCATTCTGACCAGTGTGAAATGATACGTCATTGTGGTTTTGATTTGTATTTCTCTAATAATGCCACTCCAGTATTCTTGCCTGGGAAATCCCATGGACAGAGGAGCCTGGCAGGCTACAGTCCTTGGGGTCGCAAAGAGTTAGATGCGACTGAGTGTGCCCTGTACACCCGCATACACTCTGTTATCTTAGAATTAACCCAGAGGCAGGAGTCTGTGTGACTGACACAGTTAAGTAATCATGTGTGGGTATGAAGTTTCTTTTCATTATTATTATTATTTGTTTATTAGTCTGGGCCAGGTTACAGCATGCAACCTCTTAGCTGTGGCATGTAGAATCTAGTTCCCTGACCAGGGATCAAACCTGGACCCCCTGCATTGGGAGTGCGGAGTCTTGGCCACTGAACACCAGGGAAGTCCCTGAAATTTCTTTTTAAGAGAACTGTCTTGTAATACTGTGGAGAGAGGCTGAATAGGACTGACCTTTATGAGTGATGTTGTTTTGGTGAGGTTGCCACAGTCCTTAGACTCCTAGAGCTAGAAACTTAAAAAAATCCCTGCTAATGTATTGAATAAAGTGGTAGTGCCACTTTTTAAATTCACAAAGGGAGACATTCCTTTCAAGAAGCAAGAATATTCACGTGTGCTGCTTCTCCCTGAATAGGGCTGATTAAACTCATAATTTTTGTTCTTTGGGACCAGGATTCCTGGGCTGGCACACAGATCACTTTGCCTTCTGATAAAAGTGGTCTTCCAGTAAACTAAGTAGAAATGGATGTTGTTGAGAAGGTCACTGTGCTCTTTGTGTATGTCAAGGTTCTTTCATCATTAATGGATGTGAGATTAACTGTCTTTGGATTTGACTAAGTTAATGATGAAAAATGCCTTCTTCCCCCATTTTTGATGCTGGGTAGGCATTGTAGTATTCGTTTGTATCAGCTACATAAAGAAATTGGCACAGTGCTCTTCCTTATTTAATCTGGAAAAGTAATCTCTGTTATTTTTCATTGTCTTCTTTTCTTTCATTCATATTCTGCAGCTGTTAGAATTTTGGGAAGGAGATATGGTTCTTAGTGTTGCAAAGTTTGTACCAGCAGGACTTCATGTTTGCCAGACACTTAACGGTAAGATAAATATTAAGACACAGCATCTTATTTTGTATATTTGCATTTTTTGTGGGGCTCATATGATTTTCTATTCTTGGCCAGTTTCCCCCTACCTACTACTTTTCTTAGCACCTTAAGAAAAATTTTAAAGCTTTGGAAATTTTTTTTATATTACCACAAACTTTTGAGCAAAATGGTTTGAAACTATTTAAATATTTAATATGGCTTGGTTTTTTTACCCAGTTCTCAACTTCAGATTTGGTAACAAGACAAAAGTACTTTAAGAGCTTAAAAGTACTTCCTTTAAATAATAACAAAACATTAATAGCAGTAACAGCAGTAACATTTATCTTGGACTTATGGAGCCAAAGACTAAGACAAGTGTTTGTATAAATTCTCATTTGATTTCACAAAATTCTTTTATCCCCATTTCATAAATGAGAAAACTGAGCATAGAGGCTTGAAGTCCACAAGGACATGCAGCTAATTAGTGGTGGAGTGAGGACGGTGTGATGTGTGTTCACATTGTCAAGTACAGTTGACCTTTTATATTGATTGTTTTTTCCTGCTATCATGCCCACAAAAATTTTGGAGAACATGCTTGCATAAAATGAAAATGAGGAGAAAAAAAGTAAAAAGCATGATGGAAGGAATAAAGATAAAAATAATATCAGTATAATAGCCATAGTTACTTTTTCTTAATTTTCCTTAATGAGAATGCTTTTTCAGACAAATGTTTGTATCTCAGCTCTGTCTTTAAATATTTTTTTCTTTTTGAGGATCATAAGAACAATTTCACTGATAATCTCATCTTCCTAGGAGATGACCTGACACTGTGTGAAATTGAAATCGCCAATGGAGAAGACATCTTTGTATGGAATGGGGTAGAGGTAAATAAGTGTTGAAGAAATGTCCTGAGAGTTTTGGATATGTTTTAAGTTACCATGATAAAATTTTATTCAGTATATGTGACAACACATATATTAGAAAACTGCTGAAATGTCCAATAAATTCTAAGTCCAGTCCATGCTGGTCGTATGTTCAGGGATAGTTGTAGAACGTCTCCATGGGGCCAGGCTGTGTGTTAGAAGCTAGACACAAAGCTGAGTAATCCGTCTGTGTCCTTCAGGCACGAGGTGTAAGTCACTGCACCGAGCTCAGTGCCCAGGAGGGTCTGTCCAGGCTCGGAATGAGGACTCAGCAGGGCGGGACGCTATACTGAGTAGAGGTGGAGGTGACTAAGGGAGCCCAGTTGAGAAAGGGGTGAGGAGCGTCTCACCCCTCCACGGACTCTCCCTCTTTACCACCTCTGAGGACTCACATGTCTGTCTTCACTTGTGATCTATCTCCTAAAAAGTAAACGATGGCTAAGAAACAGCTTCAAAATCTAAAGTTGTGCTTCTGATACTTGGAAGAGATTTTGTGAAAACTTTATTTCACCTGAAAAAAAAAAAGAGGATTATTCTACAAACGTCTTTTACTGCATTACTATGTTGATTTAACTTTGGCCAATATGAACTGTACTAACGATTGACTTGATACTGTTGTAGGTTGGCGGAATCCAGATTCCAACCGGTAGCGACTGTGAACCTCTGCTTTTAAATGTTCTTCATGTAGCAACAAGCAGTGAGGGAGAGGAGTGTCAGCAGTTGATAGAATCTTCACATGTCTTTCCATCTAATGCGGAAATAGGCACTGTATTCACAGCCCTAGCAATTCCAGAGGGAGTCATCTTAATCAACAACACTGAATCTAGAGGTGAAGAGAACTGGACCACCATTCCCAAGGAAGACTTGAAAAAGACATTCAGAGAGCAAGGCCTCAGAAACGGAAGCTCAGTTTTAATCCAGGGCTCTAATGATGGTAACAGGTAACATGCTAAAGGGAGAATGCTTCTTAAAGTTACTTTAGTTACAGTGCTACCTCTTAGAACTCTAAAGCTTTATGTTAATAATGATAAGAGATGTTTCTTTTTATTTCTAGACATTGTGTTCTATATATCATAAATAGGAATGTTCTTGGTTAGGCAACCTGGAAAAAAATGATATTATAATGTGATTTCTTTTTGTTTTTAATTTGATAAATGTGGTAACTAGATAATATAGGTATAGGCTAGATATAGTGTAGGTTAGTTGGCAATAAAGCAGAATCCTATCAAATAATTCTAATTAGTACTCATCATAAGACTGAGGGCACATTCTCACAAAGAAAGTTCCCGAAATTTTTCTTGAGGAGGGTATTATGACTTGTCTGTCTTGTCACAAGAATCTCAGAAGGCAGTTGAGTTTTTTGTTAGAATCTGTTTGCCATCCTCCAGCTGCCCAGGTAGGGCAATTATGTGGGGAGTTACACCCTCGATTCCTGTGAGTCACATTTGAAATTTAGAAGTGCTTCCTCTCTTCATTTTTGTTACCCATGTCTGTGCCAGGACATTTCTGTGATCGGTGTGTCATATACCGTAAGCCCCCCCCGTATCCATACGCTGAAGACTTTAGGTTATGACCAGTGGGTCAGTCTCCTGCTTTATCAGTGCTGTGAATGCACTTGGATTACAGAGGCTCTGTATTATTATGTGTTAGTGGCTGTGACTTGGAGAAGCAGGGCATTTGTGAACTGTGTTTATTTTGTGTTACACTTACCACTCTTCAACAAGTGTTTTCCAGACACTTATTTGCCCACCTTGTTTGTTTAATTTAAACTTTTATTATATATTTCTTTTTAGAAAGCAATATCTGTTTTTTAGGACTTGGGAAATACAGGGGGTGAAAACAGGAGCCCCACAACAGCATCCCTGTACCAGTCGGGCAGTGTCCACCTCTGTCAGCTTTCTGCGCTCGAGTAATTGGGGTTTTGTTTTGAAGGATTTTTTTCTTTTAAACACCATAGTGACAATTTTGTAGATAAATAGTTATATCCTGCTTTCCCCTCATATTTGAAGTCTCTTCATACACCTCATTTCATGGCTGCATAGTAACCTATGTTGTGTTTACCCACCTGTGCTCTATGTGAGGAGTGGGCAGGGACAAGGCCTCAGGGGCCAGCTGCCTGGCTTTGTTTTTTGCTTACTAGCAATGTGACTGTAGGCAAGTTACTTCATCTCTTTGTGCTCAGATTCTCCTTCTGTGAAATGAGCATAATCGTTAGCAGCAGCCTCATACACCTGTAAGGACTGAAGGAGGTAAGAGCTTGCACGGGTCTGCATACAGTGAGTGCTCAATAGTTTAGCTAGCACCCTTGTCATTACCCAGTGTTTCATTATTTGAAAGTGGTCTCAGGGAGCATCTTCGTGCTTTAAGCTTTGCCACATTTAGGATTGCTGACTCAAGGTGGAGTCCCATTGTGGAATAACTGAAATGAAGTGTAGAATTGTGTTTTAGGTCTCTCTTGCTGCTGCTAAGTCGCTTCAGTCGTGTCCAACTCTGTGCAACCCCATAGACGGCAGCTCACCAGGCTCCGCCGTCCCTGGGATTCTCCAGGCAAGAGCACTGGAGTGGGTTGCCATTTCCTTCTCCAATGCATGAAAGTGAAAAATGAAAGTGAAGTCACTGATTCGTGTCCAACTCTCAGTGACCCCATGGACTGCAGCCTACCAGGCTCCTCCATCCATGGGATTTTCCGGGCAAGAGTACTGGAGTGGGGTGCCATTGCCTTCTCCTAGGTCTCTGTTACATACTCCCAAAGAGGCCTTCTGCTGGCCCATTCAGTGCCTCTGTGAAAATCAGAAGTCACTCCTTCCTCAGGAACCTTTACTATTATCTGTAGGAAAATCTTGTTAGAACAAGATACTCCACTGCCGTCTGCTATCATAATAGATTTTTTAACCTCTGTAATAGAAATAGAAATACACGGTGTGTATGGTGTGAGTGGGCTCCATTAGATGCGGTGTTTACCCGGTGTCAGTCTGCACAGTGTGCGTGCTGTCCGGCTGGTAAGCTGCTTCTGGATTCTGTGGGTGCGCTTTTGGTATGAAAGTGAAGTCGCTCAGTCATATCCAGCTCTTTGCCACCCCATGGACTGTAGCCCACCAGGCTCCTCCATCCATGGAATTTTCTAGGCAAGAGTACTGGAGTGGGTTGCCATTTCCTTCTCCAGGGAGTCTTCCCGACCCAGAGATGGAACCCGGGTCTCCCACATTGCAGGTAGATGCTTTACTGTCTGAGCCACCAGGGAATCCGTTTTTCAAGCTCCCCTAGTAATTATAGTATGCTGGTAGAAGTTAACAACTGATTGTTCAATTACAACAGTTCTCTTTGAAAAATGTGGCAACAAATTATTTGTATAAGGCAAAGAATATTTGGAATCATGAATATAGACTCTGTAGAATACTAACACGGCCCTAAAAAGATAGTCAGCGTTCAAAAGCCCTACTCAGTAGAACTTGGTCACCTTAATTAGCCATGTTAAGTGGTAAAATTTTGGAAGTGATGCCTAAAGAAAAGCATGAATTTTCCAGTCCTCTCTGATCCATAAAAGGACTGTGTGAACACACATTTTTAAAATGTCTTTTTACCTACAGTTTGTTGACAAAACAAGGGAAATGGATCAATACTGTGAATGAGATCAACTGGCTCCAAGTTAAAAATTTAAGCCAATTAGAATCTGAAGAGGAGCAAGTTAAAATATCAGCAACTCTTAACACAGTGAGTAGACTATAAGTGTGGCTGACAGTTTTTTAGTTAATAGAATTCTGTTTAGAAAGCAGTACCCTAATCTTTTGGAACAATCATCTCAATAAACTTATAATTCTTCAGAGTCACCTTTTTATTTGTAACATTTGATTATTGCTTATTTACCTTTGTTAGCCTTTGACACGTCAAGAAATTATGTGCCTTTTTTCCCCTCCAAAGCCTAGAATTAGAATGTGAGAGTTACCTTTTTAATTAGTTCATGGAATCTTCTGACTCTGATAACTATGAAATGCTATTTTTAAGAGTTTTTTCTGTACTTTTTAAGCCAGGTATTTGTTTTGGTTTTGTGTTCTTTGGTGTTTGGATTTTACAAAGTTTATCTTAAAATTGCTCTACAGTATACTCTGCTCTATATAAAGCCAGTTGCTCTTAAAAAAGATTTTTCTTCATTTTTTTTCCATATGACATTGTTAAACTGGTTTCCTTAAACAGAATTTCAGAAAACATCTTTTTGTATTTATATAGTCTCTAAGATTTTTTTCTGTAACTTCATTTTGAAAACTTAGAATGTTTTCTTTTATATAAAATTACAGTTTCTCAAGGTGCATTAATATTTGTTTGCACAGTAGTGGGGATAATATAACGTCAGTACCACATAGCTCAAGAGACCTACCTCCTTGACCCTGAGCAGGAAGCTGATGCAGTCCTTGGTTACTGCAGGCTCTGCTCCATCTTGGCACAGCAGAAGTGGTGGTGGGACAAGCTGGGAGGGGGGCACTGGTGGCAAAGTGGAGTCTTATGATTTTCTTTATCCCTAAATTTCTACAATTTTGTGCCCTAGAGGCAATTAGCCTAAATTTTTTAAAAAAGAAAAAAAGTCTAAAATAAGATAATTTACATAGAAATTTTAAACAGTACTCTTGGATTAGTACATTTTTATATAATTGATGCTTATTGGCCCTAAATTCATCATTCTTGACATAAATATGATTGTCTACAGTGTCTTTTGTTTGCTATCATCAGAAAGGTGAGTTGTTTTTTGATTTTTTTGCCTTTTGCTACTATTATGTCTTTAGTTTTCTGAAGTTTTCTGTAGGAGGCCTTTTCTGTTCCAGTTATTATCAATTTGGTAAAAACTTAACCGAGATCTAAGTTTTTCCCTTTGACTTTGTGGGAAAATTTCAGGAAAGGAAATAAGTGTGTAAAAATTGTCACACGTCAGGTAATTAGTAACTCAGATAATCTGCATATGCACACACTGATAATCTTCATTTTCCTTTCCTCCCATTGTTTTTAACTTATACACAGTCATTAGTTTATTTCTCTATTTTAGGTGGTGTTTGATATTCGAATTAAAGCCATAAAGGAATTAAAATTATTGAAGGAACTAGGTAATCATTTATGTTTGCTTTTGGTTTAATTTAGTTTTGATTTTTAATTGAAAAAAATATGGGAGAGTATTTATACAAAAAATATGGTTTAGGGAAAACTCATGCATCTACCACCCAAAATGGACAAATGCCAACATCTTGCCATGTTTGTTTTTCCTTCAGATTTGACAAATTGTTCTCAGCCCTAACCCTCCCTCTCTCCCCAGTTGCAATTAGTATATCTGATCTGGGTGTGAATCTAGTTTCTGAATTCACATTGTACTGTATATATTATACTCCATACATATATGTATGTATATATTATGTTTTTACATTTATGTATATTCCATCATAATGAATATAGCATTCTGCAAATTCACTATTTACTTGGCATTAGGTATTCTTTTACAACTTTATTGAGGTATAATTTATATGATAAAACATCCATTTTAAGTGTAAGTCAGTGATTATTAGTAAATGTATAAAGTCATACAACCATCACAGCAATCCAGTTTTAGAACATTTCTATCACTCCAAAAGGATCATTCATTCATCCAGGTCCCTAACAGCCATTCATCTACTTAATGCCCCTTTAGACTTGCTTTTCTGGACATTTCATGTAAATGGAAGCATATAATATATAGTCATTTGTGACTGGCTTCTTTCACTTATATTATTTTTGAGATTCATCCATGATTTAGCATGTTTCAATAATTTGTTCGTTTTCTTGCTGACTAGTATTCCATTGTATGGATATATCACATTTTGTTGGTTCATTACCAGTAGATGGATATTTGGATTGTTTCTAGTTCAAGGATTTTATGAATAACTCTGCTGTAAAGATTGTGTCTTTGTGTAGTCAAACATTTTTTGTTCCCCTAGGTAGATGTACAGAATTGGAATTTCTGGATCATATGGCAGAACTGTGTTTAACTTTATAAGAAACTGCCATACTGTTTTCCAGAGTAGCTGAGTCATTTACACACCCACTGGCAATGTATCAGGGTTGCAGCTTCTTCACATCCTTGCCAGTATTTAGAATTCTTTTTTTTTTCTTTTTGGCTGCTTTGCGTGATTTTCAGAATCCCTATTCCCTGAGAAGTGAACAAGCTACACTATTTGATTTCAAGACTTACTCTGTAACTATAGAAATCAACAAGTGTGTGTTGTTCTCAGAGTAGATACATAGAGCAGAGGTCAGCAAACTGTGGCCTGTTTTTCCTGTGAGTTAAGAATAGTTTTCACATTTTTAATGGGATCTTTTAAGAATATGTAACAGAGATCATATGTTGAAATGTTCTAAAGTGTTTTCAATGGAACTACACTGAAATAGCTAGAAACAGATGCAAACATATTTAGTTGTCTCTCAACAAAAGTGCCAAGGTATTTCCATGGGGTATTTCAACGTACATTGCTGCACCGGTTGGATAGCCATAAATGCAAAAATAAGCCTCCAACTTTGCCTTCAGGTCAGTCGCTCAGTCGTGTCTGACTCTGCAGCACTCCAGGCCTCCCTGTCCACCAACTCCCAGAGCTTACTCAAACTCATGTCCATTGAGTCCAAAAAAGGAACTCACATCATTTAAATGTTAAAACCTAAAACTATAAAATTTCGGGGAGAAAACATAGAAAATCTTTGTTACTTTTACCATAGGAAGAGATTTTCTTTTTAAAGATAGGACTCAAAAAGTACAAATCAGGAAAGAGAAAGCAAATTAGACTACTGCAAAATTTAAAACTTCTTCAAAAGGCATTTGAAAAGGCACGCCACAAACTGGGAGAAAAAATTATAAAACGTGGATTTGTCAGTAGACCTGCATCCAGTATACATTAAAAAAAAAAAAAAAAACTTATCACCTAATCAGAAGACCAACAGCTCAAATTGGGAAGCTGCTTTACAAAAGAAACTCTACCTGTGAACACCCAACAGGCACAGGAAAAGGTGCTCAGTATCATTAGCCCACAAACTGAAACCGTAATGACACATCACTACACATGCAGAATGATGCAAATTTTAAATGCTGACAAAACCAAGTGACGTCAAAGATGTGGAGCAACTGGAATCCTGTGCATTGCTTGTGGGAGCATGAAATGACAGTCACTTTGGTAAAGAGTCGGCTTATTTCCTGTGATTTAGACATTCATTTACCAATTCTTCTGGATTTTCATCAAAGAAAAATTGAAATATAAATCTTGCAAATACTGTACATAAATGTTCATAACCCAAAACAGGAAACAATCCAGATGTTCACAAGCAGGTGAACAAATTCCAGACAAGGGGATACTATTCATCAATAAAAGAAGTGAACTACCTACCACCCCATGCAAAATATGGGTGAATCTCAAAGACATCATGCCAGGCAAGAGAAGCTAGCATGAAAGAGTGGTACTCTTAGGATTGCATTGAGAATGTGAAATTGTCAAAAAAGAAAACCTAAGCTGGAGTTACAGAGTCAGATCAGGACTAGGGGATGGGGGGATTGGCTACAGAGTGACAGGAGGGCATTTGAGGAGTGATGCAAATTTTACCTCGATTTGCTGGTGGTCACTGAGTGTTTTTATCAAACTCTTTGAACTGTGTACTTAAACTGGATGTGCTTTACTCTAAGTAAAGTATATCTCAATAAAGTTGATTAAAAATATATGGCTTCTTAAGATGAATAGTTCATTGTCTTACCGTGTCACAGACTCCCTTCCACTCTCCCTCCCCTCCAAACTGTTCTTTATATAGCAAATGATCTTCTTAAACGTAGGTGCTTCGGATCATGTCACCCTCTGCTCAGAGCCCTTTGTTGTGCTCTTTGTACTTTGTAATGTG
This sequence comes from Ovis canadensis, assembly GCF_042477335.2. Classification (NCBI taxonomy): domain Eukaryota; kingdom Metazoa; phylum Chordata; class Mammalia; order Artiodactyla; family Bovidae; genus Ovis; species Ovis canadensis. The sequence goes on from NC_091245.1 coordinate 8,157,782, forward strand.
TTGCCTGTGGGCTCCTCGCCTACAGGAGCCTCCTTCTTCTGACCACTGCTTAACTCACCTCACCCTCCACTCATCTGTCATTCACATCACACTTCCATGCTCACTTTCTGGGTTTTCTGGTGCACAAGGTCTCTTCTACCCCTGCGACTTCTTAGTTTTGTAATCTCTTTGAACTCCGTCCTCATTACTCTTCATCTGCTAACTTCAGTCTTTCCTTTGGTCTCTACTGAAATGTTAACATTCATCATCCCTGACTGCACAGCCTCAGTCTGTCTGTCTCATTCTAACACCTCATCCTGTCCTTTGTGGTACTTACTCTGTAACTGCCTGTGTTTTGTGCAATGAACGTCCATCTCCTCCAATAGATGAGGCTGTTTGCAGGGAGAGTCCATGACTGTTTTGCTTATTGTCAGTTTCTAGGACAGTGCCTGGCACATAGAAGACACATGGCATTTGTCAAAAGAAAATGAAAATTAAAAAACAAAACAAAACAGTATTTTAAATGCATTTTTTAAATTGGAGAACTCTTTAACATAAGCTGTTTCAGTTATCAAGGAGATTGTATTAGAATTCTATGCTAGCTTCACATCACTGTAGTATAAGGGCCAGAACTCAGGAATCTCAAAGAGACTCTGCTCTGCTCAAATACAGTTAGACCTTCCCAGGCCCATTCCATTCCTGCCCTCTCAGAAGGCTCACTGCAGTCCTTCAAATTCCCCAACTTCATATCCAACTTGGTAAGAATTCTGTTTGGAATTAAAACCTAGTGTCTTCCCACAAAGTGGTAATCTTCGCATCCTCAAAAACAGGGCACATTGGCCCTAATCCATTTACTAACTAAGCATAAAAATCACCTTTTAAATCTAAGTAGTCTCTGTGCAATTCTGATATGGGTGAATTTCATTGTTTATCAGTTACCCAGCAGCATGGTTCAAATGTCAGCTGCCACCAGATACTGAGTCATCGCATTAAGTACAGACTTTGCTATAAGCTCTTTAGTCTGCAGATCACTGTGAAGTAGCATGTACACAGTCAAGAAAGGTCTGTCTAGTCAAAGCTATGGCTTTTCCAGAAGTGTTGAGAGTTGGACTGTAAAGAAAGCTGAGCACTGAAGAATTGATCTTTTGAACTGTGGTGTTGGAGAAGACTCTTGAGAGTTCCTTGGACTGCAAGGAGATCCAACCAGTCCATTCTAAAGGAAATCAGTCCTGAATATTCATTGGCAGGACTGATGCTGAAGCTGAAACTCCAATACTTTGGCAACCTGATGTGAAGAGCTGACTCATTGGAAAAGACCCTGATGCTGGAGAAGATTGAAGGCAGGAGGAGAAGGGGACGATGGAGGATGAGATGGTTGGATGGCATCACCGACTCAATGGACATGAGTTTGAGTAAACTCCGGGAGTTGATGAGGGACAGGGAGGCCTGGCGTGCTGCAGTCCATGGGCTCGCAGAGAGTCGGAAATGAACTGAACTGAGCTGTAATCAGTGACCAGTTCACTTCACTCTTTAAAGCATGTCAGTAACTGGTCAGTACACAGCTGCTGTTCATTTCAACACATGGACAGCAAAGTGTGTAGTTTATGGTCTCCTTTTCTCCCAGTGATAAAGCCAGGTGATATTTTACCAAAAAAAAAATATGGATAGTTAGCCAACAACAGTGAAAGTGCAGGCAAGAAATAAATATATATGGAGCTGATTATTGTCATTCAAGAGACGTCTGCAGCCAGAGGAGCCAGTGAGCATGAACTCACAGAAGTGAGGAAAGTGGTCATGATGAAAAGTTATGAAGATAATCCCAGAGGAACTGATGCCGGCACAAAACTCGATGTTAAAGGAGCTCTTGGAGATATTTCATGAAATTGAAACTGCTAATCATAAAATACTGGAAGCTGATCCAGACTCAGGGGCAGAGAAGATGCTCACCCTGTCCTGCGAGCTGTACGAGAAGAAAGCAGGCCCTGTTTAAACGATTCGTGATCTGTTTTTTGCAAAGGAAACATTCTAGTTCTCCATGTCTGTAGTGTTTTAAATTAGAGTGTAAATATTAGTTTTACTATTTTTTTTCATTTCACTGTACACATATAACTGACAGAGTTTTAATGTTTTGACAGAAATTTTTAAAAGTCACAGTGCAATCATAATTTTTCTGATTAAGATTTCTCTGCACAGTTTCACCTTGCACAGGTGTCCTTGTGGTTCTGTGCTGCTGCGCAAAGGGAAGATTGCCTGTAATTGGTTTTTTATTGTTGGGTGGTTTTTTTTTTTTTGTCTCTTGTTTGTTTGTGTTTTTCAACTTCGTGCTAATTAACACAGTAAAGTATCTTTTTTATTTATTTATTTTTGTTTGCTGCACTAACCAGCATCTTTTTATTTATAGCTGAGAACAGCTGTTTGAGGCCTATTGATAGAAATGGGAAACTGCTTTGTCCAGGTAAATCTTTTTGTTAGCCTTCAAAAGCTGACACGTAATCATGCCATCTGTCTTTGTCAACATGTTTACTTTAAACAGTGACTTCTAATACCTAATATTCTGAAGGTACCTTTTATAAACTGGTTTATAAACCATACTGTCATCCAAGTGTCTTTCTTATGAATTACAGAAAGTCTTACCCAAATTTCAGTCACCTCTGTTTACTTTCTGATTAACTGATGCTCATTTTAGTCATGGTTTTAATCTAGTTACGTCTTTCCAGGTTTATTATCAAAGTTTTTGTTTTGCTTATTTTATTGTGACACCAGTTATCATTGTAACCAGAGACTTGATTCTTACCTCTGTAATGCATCTTGTCATTAGATTTAATTTACTCAAACTGTTCATGGTAGTCATCACAGCAGCTTTAAACTGGAAAGAAGCTAATCCATCATTCATGAATCATTTCACAATATTACATAATCCTTGCAACCAACAGCTTTCTGGTTTTCATTAAATATGAATCTAGAACATTCATAGCTGCCTCTTACTTCTTAGCACTGTTGTACAGATAACAAGAATAATGTGTTCTAGAGTGAGGAAATCTGAAATCAAACAACTAGTATATAATCCTTTTGCATGGAGGACAACTCAGTTTTCTTCTTTAACATTCTTGATTTTTAAAGAAAGATGATCTCAGTGTATTCTTTTGCCCAAAGAGGTAGGAATTAGTAACATTTACCATATTATCAAACTTCTTCATAGTGCCAGACAGATGCACTCTGAAGGAAGCAGGACTGAAGATGGGGAGTTCACTGGGACTGTGTCCTGGGAAAGCGCCAGCTTCCTCTCAGGTAAAAGGAGGTCACCTAGAAGACCAAAACCCACCTTCCCGCGATTGGAAGCTCTTAACTGCAAAATTCTTTCCTTAACCACTGTAGGAATACTGTTTTTCTTAAAAATTTTTCCTTTTCCTTAGATTATACCTTTTATCTATAGGAATATATCCATATAGTTAGTTCCTCTGTGTTTAAGTCAAAAATGTTATGTCAGAGTATATTCATAAGATTGTTTTCCTGTGAAAATTTTGTGGTTAAGGGGGATCTTTAAAGTTGAATGGCCTCTAGTTTCAACCACCATAATTCATAAATTCTAAAATTCACCCCTTTCCTCCTACATTTTAATATCTGTGAGATTTAGATGCATTTTACAGTCAGTGGCTTCCTACAGCTATAGCTGGTGCTGTGCTTTCTTTCTTCAGTTCAGTTCAGTCACTCAGTCGTGTCCGACTCTTTGCGACCCCATGAATCGCAGCACACCAGGCCTCCCTGTCCATCACCAACTCCCAGAGTTCACTCAAACTCACATCCATCAAGTCGGTGATGCCATCCAGTAATAAGTAACAACCAGCAGTATTTTAGATTTAATGAAATACAGTGTACTGATTCTGAGTTTAATTACTGCCTGCAATAATAGACTCACAGCAGCTTTTTTCTTATCAGTGTTGATTTTATGTGTAAAATACTATCAGACTGACCTTTGCCAGAAGCCCTGCCTACTTGATAAACTTTCATTACAGTCCAGAAGGCATAATGATGTCCTTACTGTTAGGACTCTGTATCAGGGTAAGCTGAACTCATATATCAAGATCCTCCTGGCTCCTGGATCCCTGTTATGGAACTAATCCACTTCATTAGTTTCCCAACCACCCTCCACCCTTTAATTTGTTCTTCCCCAAACTCTAGCAAATAGTAGTACATGACAAGCTCAGAGAATGAGAAACATGACAAGTGAAGTTGATTAGAAAGGAAAAATAAGGCTGTAAGAAACTGAACAGACAAGAGATCAGGTTTGCATTTTTTTTGGGGGGGTTTCTGGGAGTTGAAGTATATGGGGCCTCTGGACAGAAAATAAGATCACAAACTAAGAACTCATAAAAAAACACAGTTAATGCTTACAGTGTACAATAATTGCAAATCTCCTTGAGGAATGACTGAGAAAGAGATGGAGATCATAGTTGAGTAAATAGCTGTGAGAGATGTTTATTAGGAGTAAAAACATTGGTGATAAAGAATCTTACTTTTCTTATTGTTTAAATTATAACTTTAAAGAAAAAATACATCAGGTTCATTCTGACTCTTCTAATTAAAATTCAGGAGTGCAGGCTTTATTTATAACCACATTGATGTTATCTGTCTCTTCATTTTCCAATACTGAAAGTCCCTGTTCCCAGTGATACCAACGTAACTATTTGCTTTATCACACACACACACACACACACACACACACACAATTCATACCTGTGTGTGTCAGATTATGTGTGTATACATAATGTAAAATCACTGAAAGGAAATATACCAAAATTATTTTATAACTTTACTCAACGTAAGAGTTGTTTTTACATAATTTGAGATTTTTATTAATGTTTTATGATCATTAGCCTTTCTCTTTTGTAAATAAATTATATATTTATAGAATTTTAAAATTCAAATTAAATTGTGTTTATACCTCTGTTTCAATCTTAGCTGTTCCTGTTTTTCGCTTTGGGGAGTGATGTTCACCCTGGGACAGAGATGGAGATCATAGTAGAGGAAACAATATCTGTGAGGGATGTAAGTTATTTTACTTTGGGAGCCAGGGTCTGTGGGTGTTTGGGGTGGGGAGCAGTGGTAACCTGTATTCGGGTTTTGTGATCCTAAGGCTAGGGTTTACATAATATCCTTTAAAGAATTCTATGTACTCACTAAAGGAGTACTTTGGTTGGCTTGAAAGTTGGTGAGCCAGGCGTGGTTTTAAAAATAAGATTATTTTATTTTATTTTCTGACTACTGATAATATATGTTTATTTTAGAAATTTGGGATGTATAAAAATGGATTAAAAGAAAAAATTAGAACTCCTCATTATCTCTTATCCCATTAATATTCACATTTTGGTATATTTCCTTTCAGTGATTTTACATTATGTATACACACATAATCTGACACACACAGGTATGAATTGTGTGTGTGTGTGTGCGTGTGTGTGATAAAGCAAATAGTTATGTTGGTATCACTGAGAACAGGGACTTTCAGTATTGGAAAATGAAGAGACAGATAACATCAATGTGGTTATAAATAAAGCCTGCACTCCTGAATTTTAATTAGAAGAGTCAGAATGAACCTGATGTATTTTTTCTTTAAAAAATTATTTTTCTGTCGCTGTCTCCTGAAACAGCTTGTAGAAACAGTGAACAGCTAGTAGTAGCAGGCACCCCAGCACCCAGACTGTGGTTGCTAAATGCCATTTCCAGGAAGGAACTAGGACTTCTTGGAGTGATGGCTTGTCCTGTCGATAGGTCAGGAAAGTGTGTGAGGAGCCCGGAACATCTTACCACAGCAGAAGCAGTGAAGCTGCAGAGATGTCTGAGATTAGCAGAGAGTCAGGAGCCAACCTGAAGATAAGCATTTGAACCTCAGTGGGAATAATAATGAAATCTGATTCACACAGACATAAAATCCATGAGTTCATAATGATCTTTAAAAATATGCTGTTCATTGTTAACTAGGGAATGCCAGGGAACCATAAAGCAAAGCATCAAATATTTATCCTGTTTTTCTTTTGCAAACTTTACCTCACAATAACAAGATAGATAATGAGAAGATTTTTTTAAATAGACATATCCCAGCTAATAAAATGAAGAAGAAATTTTAAACTCTCACCGTTTTTCAAGTCCTAATGAATTAATGGATCTAAGCCATGATCCTGAAAAACTGCTAACAGCCCCAAAAGAGTAACACCCAGACATTTAGAGATTCAGAGCAATACCCATGCTCTTGCCAAAACATAAAACAAAACTGGACCTGAGTCCAATCAAGGTCTGAGTACCAGTTTGTAAGAAGTTCAGGGTACAGAAAGTGAAAGTGAAGTTGCTCAGTTGTGTCCGACCCTCAGCGACCCCGTGGACTGCAGCCTACCAGGCTCCTCCATCCATGGGATTTTCCAAGCAAGAGTACTGGAGTGGGGTGCCATTGCCTTCCTGTTAAATGCACCCCAGGCCAGCAGTCAGCACAGTTCCCAAGTGGAAAACTTCTTCAAGAAATCAATAGCAGGGTTAAAGGAGACTTAGGAGAAATAGCAGGCAGGCACAATGTATAGAATTCATATGGGCCTTGATTCAAACCACAGGAACTTAAATTTGAACATTGACAGGATGTCCGTGATTTAGGAATTCTATATCATAATTATTTACCAGTTACGGTTTTTTAAAGAATCTTCGTCTTTTAGAGATGAGTACTGAACATCAATAAATGAAGTGATACCTGACATGTGCTTCAAGAAAGAATCTGGGGAGCTAGACAGGGGAAACGGGTGGGGGTACTGACAAACAAGACAGGCCGCAGCAGGAACTGAGGCTGGAGATTGGCACTTGAGGGCTCATTTTAAACCCTCTGCATAAGTTTGAAATTTTCTGTGCTTAAACATATTTTTAATAATATATATTTTTTACTCTTTGCTATATGCTGTAAATATTTTCCCAGTTTTTCATTTGCCTGTTAACTTTAATGAGTTTTTTGTTGGGGGTGGTTAGCTTTAAAAAAAGGTTTATTACTGACTTACTGCCAGCATGAAATTTATATCACAGGAATCAGACATTAGAGTGTCCCTGACACCCCTCCCTTCACTGCTGTCACCTCCTTCACCTCTCATCCGAATGATCTCCCTGACAGGGTTTGGACTTGTGCTAAATGATTGTAAGGAGGGATATGGGCTAATTGTGGATTGGATGCTATCAAGAGTTAGGGGCAATTTAGTATCTTATTTATGTTCATACATTGGAAGTGTGAAGAGGGACTGGAGATACTGTTGATGGAAAGGCAGCAGCTCCAGAGGAAAAGATGGTTAGTCCTTTGTGCCTGGGGTGTGACCTTGGGTAACTTGAGTGTTTTTTCATTTTGAAGAATGTGTGTCTGTCTTTTGTCCTGAAACCATTGTAGGCAGACTCCTTCCCCATGCCTACCCACTCCCCTCCCCAGAGTTGAAACTGCTGTGTCAAGGCTGTCAAAGGCCGCCGTGTTACTGTGTCTGGTGAGCAGGTCCCAGTCATCTGCTTACTTGCTCTTTCAGCAGCAGTAACATACTTGATGAATTTGTCATTTGCCTTTAGAAGACCGCAGCTCTGTAGGTTTTCATCCCGTTTCTCAGGTCTCCCCTTCTCAGTCTGTTTGCTTTTCTCTCTGCCTTGTGAGCACCTCATGCTCAATTCATAGATGCCGTACTCATATATCCAGCTACTCCTTGGCTGTCTGATTGTCATCCCAAATGATAGCACTCCCACAGTGGAGCTCCTGACCTATCTCAAATGCACTTCACTCACATTTTCCTTTTCCATTATGCTGGCTCCATTTTCCACTTGCTTAGGCCAAAACCTTTGAAATCATCTTTGATTCTTTACTTTCTTTCTTCATTACCAGGTTTTCCAAGAAATCCTTTTGGTTCTACCATCAGGATTTATCAGGGATCTGACATCTCATTCCCTCACTGCTTTCACCGCCTTCACCCCTCATCTGCATTATTCCAGCAGCTTCCTAACTGACCTCTTTGCTTCTAACGTGGCACCTCCCAGGGTACATTCTTACAAAGAAATAGAGCGATCCTTTAAAGTTAAGGTCAGTCAGTCCTCTACACATAGCCCTCCTCTGTTTTCCCATCTCACTTGGAATGAGAGCGGAGCCCCTGAGTTACCTTGCAAGGCCCTTGTGATCTGGCCCTTTGGTATCTTTAAAAAAAAAAACAACAACAGAACTTGTAACTATTACTCTCACTTGCTCTACTGCAGCCAAGTTGGTTTCTGTGCTGCTGGGCCTTTATCCTGGTGATTTCCTCTGTCAGAAACATGGTTAAGTTACATGCTTAATCGCTCGTTTCCCTTAAATAAGAGAGGCCTTGAGGCTGCAGCTTTCTGTGAATCCAGTTCTCTTTGGCCCCATTCTGTGTTGTTTCCATCATCGTTTTCTAAACAGTCTTTAATCCTATAGTTGCTTTTATCTTTAATCATACAAGTAATTGTGGATTTAGTCTTAACTTTTTAAACTTTATAGGTAACTAAAAATCCTCCTTAGTTACCACCCTATTCTTGTCCTTTCCTCAGAAGTCACTTTTGTCATTGGATAATGTAATCCCATCCACATCAATAGTGTATCCTCCCTCACCTTTGCTGTGTGTGTACCAATGTGTAGTATGTATGTACATGTAGAAATAAGAGCTTGACTTGGTTTCTTTTAAAATCATAAATGGTATCCTAGAACCTCATTTCACCTAAAATAATTTAAAGATTTTTTTTAAGGCCAGTAAATATAAATCTCATTTATCCTTTAATTGTTTTAAGACCTTTTCTAGTTTATGTAAACGTTCCCTTGTCAATCCAGGGCTGTCTGGATTGTTTGCCATTTTCCTGTAAGCCAAGCAACGCAGCAGTCATCATCCCTAGCCGTCTCCTTTCTGCTCAGTTATAGCATAAATCAAATTTTACTTACTCCTTTGCCCTAAATCTATTTAAGAATATTTCTCAGCTCAAGAAGTCAGGAGTCTTCAATGACTGTTGTTGTTTTGCTCTGATGTCTGCTCATCGTGTCTCGTTCACTGAATTGTGCTGCAAGCTCACAGCCTGCACAGTTTTCCCCTTGTGAGTTGGTGTATGATCAGTTGCTTCTTGGATAAATAAAAGCTAATCTCCTTTTATGAGAATCAGTTCAGTTCAGTCACTCAGTCATGTCTGACTCTTTGCGACCCCATGAATCGCAGCACACCAGGCCTCCCTGTCCATCACCATCTCCTGGAGTTCACTCAGACTCACGTCCATCAAGTCCGTGATGCCATCCAGCCATCTCATCCTCAGTTGTCCCCTTCTCCTCCTGCCCCCAATCCCTCCCAGCATCAGAGTCTTTTCCAATGAGTCAACTCTTCACATGAGGTGGCCAAAGTACTGGAGCTCCAGCTTTAGCATCATTCCTTCCAAAGAAATCCCAGAGTTGATCTCCTTCAGAATGAACTGGTTGGATCTCCTTGCAGTCCAAGGGACCCTCAAGAGTCTTCTCCAACACCACAGTTCAAAAGCGTCAATTGTTCAGTGCTCAGCCTTCTTCACAGTCCAACTCTCACATCCATACATGACTACTGGAAAAACCATAGCCTTGACCAGACGGACCTTAGTCGGCAAAGTAATGTCTCTGCTTTTGAATATACTGTCTAGGTTGGTCATAACTTTTCTTCCAAGGTGTAAGCGTCTTTTAATTTCATGGCTGCAGTCACCATCTGCAGTGATTTTGGAGCCCCCAAAATAAAGTCTGACACTGTTTCCACTGTTTCCCCATCTGTTTCCCATGAAGTGATGGGACCAGAAGCCATGATCTTCGTTTTCTGAATGTTGAGCTTTAAGCCAACTTTTTCGCTCTCCTCTTTCATTTTCATCAAGAGGCTTTTTAGCTCCTCTTCACTTTCTGCCATAAGGGTGGTGTCATCTACGTATCTGAGGTTATTGATATTTCTCCCGGCAATCTTGATTCCAGCTTGTGTTTCTTCCAGTCTAGCGTTTCTCATGATGTACTCTGCATAGAAGTTAAATACGCAGGGTGACAATATACAGCCTTGACGTACTTTTCCTATTTGGAACCAGTCTGTTGTTCCATGTCCAGTTCTAACTGTTGCTTCCTGACCTGCATACAGATTTCTCAAGAGGCAGGTTAGGTGGTCTGGTATTCCCATCTCTTTCAGAATTTTCTAGAATTTATTGTGATCCACACAGTCAAAGGCTTTGGCATAGTCAATAAAGCAGAAATAGATGTTTTTCTGGAACTCTCTTGCTTTTTCCATGATCCAGCAGATGTTGGCAATTTGATCTCTGGTTCCGCTGCCTTTTCTAAAACCAGCTTGAACATCAGGGAGTTCACGGTTCACGTATTGCTGAAGCCTGGCTTGGAGAATTTTGAGCATTACTTTACTAGCATGTGAAATGAGTGCAATTGTGCGGTAGTTTGAGCATTCTTTGGCATTGCTTTTCCTTGGAATTGGAATGAAAACTGACCTTTTCCAGTCCTATGGCCATGGCTGAGTTTTCCAAATTTGCTGGCATATTGAGTGCAGCACTTTCACAGCATCATCTTTCAGGATTTGAAACAGCTCAACTGGAATTCCATCACCTCCACTAGCTTTGTTCGTAGTGATGCTTTTAAGGAGCACTTGACTTCACATTCCAAGATGTCTGGCTCTAGATTAGTGATCACATCATCATGATTATCTGGGTCCTGAAGATCTTTTTTGTATGGTTCTTCCACGTATTCTTGCCACCTCTTCTTAATATCTTCTGCTTCTGTTAGGTCCAGACCATTTCTGTCCTTTATCGAGCCCATCTTTGCATGAAATGTTCCCTTGGTATCTCTAATTTTCTTGAAGAGATCTCTAGTCTTTCCCATTCTGTTGTTTTCCTCTATTTCTTTGCATTGATCGCTGAAGAAGGCTTTCTTATCTCTTCTTGCTATTCTTTGGAACTCTGCATTCAGATGCGTATATCTTTCCTTTTCTCCTTTGCTTTTCGCCTCTCTTCTTTTCACAGCTATTTGTAAGGCCTCCCCAGACAGCCATTTTGCTTTTTTGCATTTCTTTTCCATGGGGATGGTCTTGAACCCTGTCTCCTGTACAATGTCACGAACCTCATTCCATAGTTCATCAGGCACTCTATCCATCAGATCTAGGCCCTTAAATCTATTTCTCACTTCCACTGTATAATCATCAGGGATTTGATTTAGGTCATACCTGAATGGTCTAGCGGTTTTCCCTACTTTCTTCAATTTCAGTCTGAATTTGGTAATAAGGAGTTCATGATCTGAGCCACAGTCAGCTCCCAGTCTTGTTTTTGTTGACTGTATAGAGCTTCTCCATCTTTGGCTGCAAAGACTATAATCAATCTGATTTCGGTGTTGACCATCTGGTGATGTCCATGTGTAGAGTCTTCTCTTGTGTTGTTGAAAGAGGGTATTTGCTATGACCAGTGCATTTTCTTGGCAAAACTCTATTAGTCTTTGCCCTGCTTCATTCCGCATTCCAAGGCCAAATTTGCCTGTTACTCCAGATGTTTCTTGACTTCCTACTTTTGCATTCCAGTCCCCTCTAACGAAAAGGACATCTTTTTTGGGTGTTAGTTCTAAAAGGTCTTGTAGGTCTTCATAGACCCGTTCAACTTCAGCTTCTTCAGCATTACTGGTTGGGGCATAGACTTGGATTACTGTGATACTGAATGGTTTGCCTTGGAGACGAACAGAGATCATTCTGTCACGTTAGTCATGTCTGCCTCTTTGCAATCCTGTGAACTGTGGCACGCCAGGCTTCTCTGCTCATGGAATTTTCCAGGCAAGATACTGGAGTGGGTTGCCACTTCCTCCTTGAGGGGATCTTCCTGGCCCAGAGATGGAACCCATGTCTCGTAGGTCTCCTGCATTGGCAGGCGGGTTCTTTACCTGGGAAGTCATAGTGAAAGCAACCTAATTAATCATATCCAGTCAGAAATACACTGTTAGTCCTCATAAGAAAATCATACTGCAGACCTGAAAGTGGATGAACGTATAGGTTCTGGTTGTGAACACTGGAAGCTTTTTTTTTCTGCTGATTTGGCACCTCATTAGCCCTTAAGGAGTGCCTACCTAACCAGTTAACCATGTATGTCTTTATCTATTTGAGAGTTGTTAAATATAATCAGACTCAGATAGTCCCAGGGTCAAAAGAAAGGTGTTTCTCGTACTGTAACTCAGAAACAGAACTACAAATGAACATAATTTTTTTTCTTAACAGTGTCTGAAGATAATGCTGGACAAATGTGGCCTCACAGGTGGGTTACAGACTGTGATGATGCCTAAGCTTGTCCCCGTCCTTTACTTTTAATGCATTTTCTATAAGCCTAATGAAAACTTTTCAAACTTATTTTTCCCCAGGGTTGTCAGCTATGCACATAATTCTCCTGATTCTTCTTTGAAGGCTAAAAGAAAACTAGGCGTAGGTTAGCCTCCGTCTAAGGAAGGAAAGCCTAGATAGGCTCCAGCAGAGATACAGAAGAGATAAGGTTAAGATTTAGACTCGCTAGAATTTCCTAGATCGTTTACCAGTTTTTTTTAACCTCATTAATTCAGCATTTCAGTATGTTGTGTTTGATCCCAGTATTTCTATGTAAAGAAGGAATGTAATATGAATGAAAAAAATAAACCCAGGATATTTTGAAGTGGCTACCCAGGTGGAGCCATGTGAGCGAGCTTGAGGAGGCATCAAGCTGGTTTCAGTAGACTGAGAGCTTGCCGTTCTCTGCACCGGAGTAGAAGCCTGGGGCTCCATCACCCGGCAGCAAGGTTTGCTTGCTCAGGCTCAGGGCCCTCTTCTAGGAACTTACTGCGGTACCTTGTTTCATCTCCACACTAGTCCTCCCAGCAGGGATCCTCGCTTGTTCCCATTTCTTAGATGCAAAGAATGGCTAAACAGCTCACCCAGAGGTATACCATAAGTAGCTAGGTGGCTCTGATTTCACAACTCTTGATTTCTTTCTGCCATGCTGTGCTGTGACGTAATGGTGTTCACTTTTAATTTACTGGTATTGTTTTTTTTAAACATACTTATATTAAGTTAAATATCAATACAATTTATTGCATTTAAAGAGACTTCCCAGTTGGTGCTAGTGGTAAAGAATCCGCCTGCTAATGCAGGCAGACTAAGAGACACAGGTTCAATCCCTGGGTCGGGAAGATCCCCTGGAGGAGAGCATGGCAACCCACTCCAGTATTTTTGCCTGGAGAATCCCACGGGCAAAGGAGCCTGGCCGGCTGCAGTTCATAGGATCGCACGAGTCAGACACCAATGAAGCGACATACCTGTGCTGCGTTTTAAACTAGAAATAATGACAAAAGAGGGTCTACAGTGAAAGTGTTAGTTGCTCAGTTGTGTCCAACTCTTTGTGACCCTATGGACTGTAACCCACCAGGCTCCCCTGTTCATGGAATTTTCCAGGCAAGAATACTGGAGTGGGTTGCCATCCCCTTCACTAGGAGACCTTCCCAACCCAGGGATGGAACCCGGGTCTCCCACATTGCAGGCAGATTCTTTACTGTCTGAGCCATGAGGGGGGGATTCAAAACCTGTGGCCTGTGCAGAATAAATATGAGATCTGTGTTTATTTCCTGGATTTGGATCTTCTTTTGGTGAGTGGGGGAGTTGATTGTTATAAAACATCACTAATTTTTTAGTAACCAAGATTTTCAACTTTTACTCAGCTCCCTCTCCTCAAAAAAAAAATATTCTCTTCCCATTTTGTCAGTGTAATAAACATGCTGAAAATCAGAAACCTAATTAACATTTGTAAATGTTCTTTTATACCCAATTCATTAAACTGCTGTACTGAATGCAGTGTTTTGTTAGGGTAACTGCTGATTGACAGGAACAGTTTTGTTGTACATGTTACCAGTTGCTGAGTAACATTAGCGTGTACTTACGTCCAAGACAACTTTGTGATTTCAGAAGGGATTCTGTGCTTGTATGTACATCTGTTTACACTTAACGTGTGATGTAGACATGCATATGTACATGTAAATAATAAAGGTATAAATAGATGCTGCATACTAGTACCAAGTATTTTTATTTGCAGGCATATAGTACTTGGTGGAATAGACAGAAGATTCACCAAGTTGGGGAGCAAGTTAATTTTTTTATGCTCTGAAGAGATGATTTACTTTTAAAATTAGTCAATAATTATTAGATTATATCCCATTTGACATTCATTTATCCAGACGGGTCATTCCTGGAAAACTCATAAACCGTATTATTCTGACTTTTTTTCCATCCTGATTTTTATTCCTTCCTAGGAGACACATGGCATTTACGAAAAATGGATTGGTGCTTTGAAGCTGGGGAGCCTTTATGTGAAGAAGTAAGATTATTTCTAAACATTTCATTTGCAAAGTGATTGTTTTGTGTTTTCCTAAGGATACCCCCCTACTCATGTGAATGAATTCTGGAGAAAGCTTCCTTTTTTCGGATACAAGAATCCATATGTGGATCTACTTTCCTTTCTTCTCACTGTAGTTTTTTCAGAGTCAGAGGGAAAGTTTCAGCTAAGTGGGAACATATCTAACGTATATATTGAGTCCTCTTTTGATAAGAGAATATGTCTCTAGTGGTAGTTCTTCATTAAGAGGCAGAGAGCTACGGAGAACAAAGGACCAGTGAAGAATTTGAAAATAAGCTCTCAATTTTGAAACCTGAATGTTTTAATCTCAAGAGTTTCTTTGTAAGTTGATGATGGCAGAATCCATCTTGGCAGCCAATCACTTAGGCTCTGCTTCAAGCTGCATCTCTAAATCCCACCAGACACTTAGGATAAGACGTAGGAGCAAAGTTATTATAGGATGGTTGGAGTCTGGTTACTCTTCTTCCTCTTGTTTTTGATTTTTATAGAAGTATAGTTGATTTAGAGTATTAGTTTTAGGTGTACAACACAGTGATTCAGTTAAAAAAAATATATATATAGTCTATTTCAGATTCTTTTTCATTTGCTGGAGCGGGTTGCCACGCTCTCCTCCAGGGGATCTTCCTGACCTAGAGATTGAACCCGTGTCTCCTATGTCTCCTGCATTGGCAGACAGGTTCTTTACCACTAGCACCACCTGGGAAGCCCTCTTGCTGTGATGGGTTATTATAAGATACTGAGTATAATTCCCTTGGCTATACAGTAGGTCCTTGTTGGTTATATATTTTTTACATAGTAATGTATATATGTTAATCCCAACCTCCTAATTTATCCCTCCTCTACTTTCCCCTTTGGTAAACATAAATTTGCTTTCTTTGTATGTGAGTCTGTTCTGTTTTGTAAATAAGTTTATTTGTACCAATTTTTAGGTTCTACATATAAGCAATGTATATTTGTCTTTTTATCTTACTTAACTTAGTATGATAATCTCTTAAGTCCATCCATGTTGCTCCAGATAGCATTATTTCATTCTTATTTTTCGGACTGAGTAATATTCCTGTGTGTGTGTGTGTGTGTGTGTGTGTGCACGCCACATCTTCCTTATCTGTTCATCTGTCGATGGACACTCAGGTGGCTTCCATGTCTTGGCTTTTGTAAATAGTGCCACTGTGAACGTCGGGTTGCATGGATCTTTGCAGATTAGAGTTTTCTCTGGATATATACCCAGGAGTAGAATTGCTGGATTATATGGTAACTCTTATTTTTAGTATTTTAAGGACCCTCCCTACTGTTCTCCATAGTGACTGTACCAATCTACAGTCCCCCCAACAGTTTAGGAGGGTTCCCTTTTCTCCACATCCTCTCTAGCATTTATTATTTGTAGACTTTTTTGATGGCCCCTCTGACTGGTGTGAGGGGATTCCCCATTGTAGTTTTGCTTTGCATTTCTCTAGTAATCAGTGATGTTGAATGTTTTTCCATGCTGGTTAATCTTATTGCCGTTCCAAGTAGCATCAGGCCTCACAGTCCAGATCTGTGGCTTTAGATGGTTGTGCTCAGTACAACCCTTTCCCCCAGGCTTTATATGCCTGCTTTCTGTTCAATGAGAGTCTGGCATTAGACATCAGCAGAGGCTGATTTAAAGCAGGGCCTTCCAGGGAAAGATCTTTGCTGTGTAACAGCCAATAGAGAGGCCCCTGTGAGTCCTGGCCAGGAATTTGACAGCCTAGAGTAAGAAGTGGACCTCAAAGAATTGTCAGGACATGAAGTTTGGATGTCAGAACAATTTATTTAGTCAAATATTTGCCTCATTTTCTTCTCTTGCTAATTCTCAAACCAGTATCAAACAGTTCGTCTAAAAGCAAACTCATTACCTTCAGAACTGGCTCCACTTCACAGATTTGCTGTTAGTCTTCCTCACCCTAGCCTTTTCCAGCCCCACATGCGGCTTACCCTCCTTACCTGACATGGGTCATATTTGGTCCTGGCCTTCAGAGACCTGTCAGTCTTTCCAGTCTTTCTCAACCAATTCCATTGCTGGCCTCCTGGTTCAAACCCTGATTTTTGGTCTTTTGTTTCATTTTGGTGTTTTTTGCCTCTTGCCTGAGTTACTACAGCTGGCGTCCCGAAGCCCAGGTAGTCATTCCCCACTTCATATCAGTATGTCACAGGTCTGACAACTTAGGGTGATCTTTAAAAATCCTCTTCACAGAAATCTTGAGTGGCTTTTTAAAAGCAACCGAAAACTCCCTTTTTTCTGTTCCACACCTCTTTGACCTGTGACCCATTTCCCACCCAGTTTTCTTTCCTGTTACTCTCCAGCAGATACCTCCCACTCTGATTAATCTAGTCTCTTAGCTCTTCCCCTTTATGTAAATCATGTATGCAAATCATACTGACCCTTGACTTAACCTTGACTTTGCCTTGTTCTTCTTTTTTTGTGATAATTTTGTTTGTTTACTTTTTGGCTGTACCGGGTCTTCGTTGCTGCGCAGGCTTTCGCTCATTGCACTGAGAGGAGGCTGTTCTCGGTTCCGGTGCCCGGCTTCTCTTTGCAGTGGCCTCTTTCGTTGGAGCGCAGACTCTAGGGTGTACGGACTCAGTAGTTGCGGCCCCTGGGCTCTGAGCTGTTTTCACATTTTATGGTGCAGTTAAAAAATTAAATATAAAAAATAGGAAATAAAACTACATACAGTTGATGGAAATAAAACTACATACTATTGACGGGCTCAATAGCTGTGGCTCACGGGTGGCATGTGGGATCTTCCTGGATCAGGGATCAAACCTGTGTCTCCTGCATTAGCAAGTGGATTCTTTACCACTGAACCGCCAGGGAAGTCCTGCCGTGTTCTTCTTTCCTTGAGAAATTCCTTGTTTCCTCTGACTTTTCCAAGTCCAGCCCATCTTTTAAGCTGAACTAAAATTTTATCTTCTGTAAATTAGTCTGCCATTTTTCATCTCATCCATCTTCCTTCCTTTAATCTTTTAAAGTTCTTAATTATACAGTTTTAATTTATAATGATGTACTGTTTTATAGTCTTAGCTTATTTCCATCTCTTCAATATCTGCTTCATTATTCATCTACTTATTTCTTGAAACGATAATAGGGGCATCAGTGTGTTTTTTTAAAAAGATTGAATGGTCTCTTTATTCCTTCCAGAAGTCATAAATGACAAAAAAGACTTTCTGTGTTTCTAGGATGCAAAGCTGAAAGAGTTTATGATCTGTTCTGGAGATACTTTGCTTTTAATTGAAGGAAAACTTCCTCCTCTGGTAAGACTTCGCTCCCAAGTAGACATTTTGTAAATAACAGTTTCTGTGTTGTGATTGCAAAGATGTTATGTTCTCATCGTGTGAAAATGGGGAAATACAATCATAATGAATATAGAGTACTTACCCCAAATTCTACCAGTCAGATAGCTACCATACTTTACATCTTTATATATTTTCTTCCATCAACTGTATGTAGTTTTATTTCCTATTTTTTATATTTAATTTTTTAACTGGACCATAAAATCTGAAAACTGTCAGTATATGCAGTGTATGACATAGCACAGTTTAATTCATCTATATCCCTGTTGTTTGGAGTTCAGTTTGTTTTAAACTTTTTGTTCTTATCAATAGAATAAATATAAATCCTTCTTAAGACAATTCTAAAGATGGAATTAATAAGCCAAATCGTTTTCCCAAAGAGTTGAACCAAGTTTGCAGTCCTAGTGTGGGTCTTGCAGGGGCTCGTGCCACTCCTCTGCATAGACCCTGCATATGACCACTCAGAAAAGCCAATATTTAGTAGTAGTTGTTTTTATTAATGTGGACACATATAAAGAGGAAAATAAAATTACCCCAAATTCTAGCACTCAGACAATCATTTGCTTGTGATTAGAAAATTCAGACAATGTAGAAGGCTATAGAATGATTAACAGAAGTTTCTCTTACATCTTTCTCTCCAGAAAGAGCCCAGTTATTTTTCCTTTCTTGTACTTCCAAGAAAAACATTGCACCTGTTTGTATGTTGAGTGTGAATATGTGCATAGCCTTTCAAAGTTTACATGAAGGGGACCATACTCTATGCACTGTTTTATTCCTTGTGTTTTTTGTTTGCATTTAGTATGTCTTGAGGATCTCTCCACATCAGCACATACAGACCTACCTTTTTCTTTTCCATGACTTCAAAGAATTGTCGTATTTTATACCGTGCTCTTTAATTTTTGAATATAAAGGATATAAAAAGCTGGGCCAGGAAGAGGAGGTCCCATCCCTGTGGTGTCTGTCCTCCCTCCACCGGCAGCCAGCTTCCCCTGTATCCTTCCAGAAGCACGTGCTTCGATACACACGTGTATATATGGAGCATGCGTGCGCACATTCATGTATATATACATATTTCTATTTACAGCAAAGATTATAAGCTTGGCACTGTATTCTGCACCTAGCTTTCTTTGTTAATGGTTTATCCCCATATATATGCTGCATCCATACACAAAAAGTTGTCTCATTCTGTTTGATGTGTATGGAGGCTCCCATGAGTTATTTAACCAGTACAGTTAGGTTGTTCCCAGTCTTGTGTTGATGCAAATAACACTGCCAAAAATACTGTCTGTTTGCCATTTTGCACATATGTATCCATAGGATAAATTCCTGGAACTGAAATTTCTTTGTCAGAAATTATGGCCTGCTGTAATGTACCAGTCTTCTAAAAAGGGACCTTGAGGTTGGTTCATGGTTTTTGCTGCCATAAACAATTTGCAGTGAATATCTCAGTATGCATGGGCCAGTATATCAGAAGATAAAATCCCAGCCATAGAATGGCTGGGTCAGAGGGTTTGGGCATTTTAAATTTTGACAGCCCCAAATTACTTTCCAGAAACTTGGCAGCAGTTTATGCTCGTGGCACCAATTTACAAGAGTTTAGGTTTGAACTGAATGAAAAAAAATAGAGGTTTTTGCTCTGATTTACATTATTTATTTATTGCGTGGAAGTTGAGTGTTTATTAATTGTCACCAATTTGATAAACAGAAAAATATTCAATTTTAGCATGCATTTCTTGAAAAATATGTATTTAAAAATATGTTTTTTCCCCCACATTCTCATCTTCTATTGTTGGAAATTGACCACTGTAGCATAGTTAATCTATTCAGGTTCTTTACTAACTCAAAAAAGGGGAGGGAAAGAACCAGTTAAGTTAGTAAAACTGAAATTACAGAGTGTGTTTTAGGAGATGGGTTAATTTCATGTAGTTGTTATATAGGAATGCACCTTCGATCAATAGATTGTTGCTTCTCTGTAGAAAGTTCCTTTAGAAAATTTTATACATTAAAAACCGCATGTAACTGGTGTATTGTGCTATGGTGCTCTTCCAATGTAGTTTGTTCTGTCTAATATTTTGTTAGTTTGTTTATACTTTTCACTTACTGTAGTTCCTAATTTATAGAACATTAGTCCCATTCATCCTAGATACTGATTTTTATGATTTTAAACTTTTGAATGTAAAAGTGGTAAATGATAATGTATGATGGTTAATACATACATCTTACGGAAAAATACTAAATTCAGGAACACTTTCTATATCAAGATGTTTCTCTGTGGAAGTGGAAGTTGACTTAATCTGTGTGCATCAGCAGTTCGAAATCTCCATTCCTCAGGGTTTCCTGACAGTGCCCATCTGGTGGTACCAGCCTCGGGGGCCGCTGCATCACTGGAAGGATCACCAGGACCAGACGAATTGTACCCTTTCTCAAGGCAGCGTCTGGAAAGCCAGTTCCACTCCAGGTGAGAACACAACAGAATTACATCAGCCAGTGTGTCATAAAGAAAAGTAGAATGACTGCTTCTGCTGAGAAGCAACAGAAATGTCTGTTTTTAAAATAGACTTAAATTACAACAAAATCTATGAGTTCTGTGATGCATAGCATAATAATAATACCATCCTATTTTTATACAGTGATTTGTATGTAACCTCTATAAAATACCATCCTGTTTTGCTTTTTTATTTTGGGGGTGTTTTTTTCTTTTTTTTTTTTGGCTTTACCTTTCATTTGCCATCTGTTATTTTTATTATCTTTATTATTATGGCAATGTATCCAGTTTTTTCAAGGAATTTTTATATATTATCTCTCAAGCTCCCCATGGCAGTAGGAATAGCAGCCCCTTCACTGTAACAGACGGGACATTGAAGCTTCCGTTGCTTTCAGTGACAGCACAGTGTGAATGAAATGCCTCAGACTCATCCTGGCAGAAGACGCGGGCTTATGCCCACATCGCGCCCCCTGGCGGCCTATCTGCCAGACCCCGCTTCCTCCCCATGAAGTCCTGAGAAGCTGACTCGAAGCCTGCAGATACCAAGTTGCTTGGATAGAATTGTACTAAGCCTGTGTGCGGTATCCCAGCACAGCCTGTATTTCAGAAATATGAGCTAAGTTCATCTAAAGCTCCTGTCAGAAGTCTCACTCTGTCCTTTGCAGGTGCTCCCAGTGACGCACACGAAGAAGTTTCCCTCTGGTACTTGGGAGACCTTGAAATCTCAGAAGATGCCACCTTAGGGGAGCTGAAGTCTCAGGTCAGCCTTCCTCCTACAGCGAACCCTAGTGGTGATCTGGCTGCTTCCAGTGAGATATTAACATATTCTCCTATCTCCTTCCCCCTCAACTACAGTCTGTTCTGATATGGCATGTGCTCTGTGCCATGTTCAGTGGTGAGTACCGCACAGGCCACACACGCCCGCTGCTCGGGGGCCCCGGGCTCGCTCAGTCACCCTGTGGCTCCCTCTCTTCCCACTCCGACAGGCATGCTGTGCTTCCATTTGACTGTCTTCTCAGTGACTTGCAGCTTATGTTCATTTTGATTTTTTTAGGGAAACATTTGTTGGAACATTTGTAAAGCATTCACTTTATTTACATTGTTTTTGCACCATTGTGATTCATGTGTTAAATGTGGTCAGCAAAAGCTGTGTTGTCAGTTGCCCAGGAGGTCAGAATCTCAGCTTTATGTTAGAATGTTAAACTAGATATTGCATTGTTTTCTTGGACATTAATATTCACAGACAGAGTGCTCTGTCCAAATGGAAAGGCTCGGTTGAATACAACACAAAATGCTTAAGAAGCATCTTAACTCTCAGTGGACTAAAATGAACATCCTTCTTCCTCATAAAGGAAAAAGTGTAGGGGCATGTAAGTTAAATATCAGTCACTGATTGACTTATCCTGTGTATCCTCACTGTCTGAAATACCTTTCTCAAAAAAAGCAAATGATCTTATTCTCTTAAGAACAAGAAGGAAGCAACTTTTTTTTCTTATATTGGATTAAAAGATATAAAATTACTGTTTCTAGATTTAAAAATGGATGAATATTGACCATGTCATATAATACAACCTAAGTATATGAATAGATATCCACCCTACAGAATTAGTACAGTGGTTTGGGCCTAGCAGTTGGATCCAGAGATTCTGCAGTATTTCAAAATAGAAAGTCATTTCCTTGGCAGAGGAAACACTGTTGAATGATAGTAGCACAGATGGAAACTGAAGACAAGTCCTTGCTTTTATTAGAGTGGCCTCTGCTTTTGAGTTACAGTCATATAGAAATTAAAGTTTCATTTTCTAAAAGATAATCATTAAAAAGGAGGTTTTGGCTCAGAAATAGAAAAGTCACTTAGCTCTCAAGGTGATTTCAGCATAGAGGAATACAAAAGTGACTCAGGATTAATTTCATGTAAGAGAGATTCCTGTGGGTTTCTGGTAGATACTGTCATCACTTGAGAAGCTGTCTCCCTCAGATGTCATTGTGTAGTGCTTCATTTTTTCCCTAAAGCAGTCTGTTTTTAAGAATGCGTTTTCAGTTGTGTGTGTCTTTTCTAGGCCATGACCTTGCCCTCCTTGGAGTTTTCCATCCCATCCCCAGCCTTCCTCAGAGCCTGGACAGTGGAAAGTAAGCGCCCAGGCCGGCTTTTACGAGTCCACCAGCAGCAGCTCAAGTAGGTTTCTTGGTGAGCACTCCCTAACAGCCCATTCCAGGTCATTCACATTGTCAAGTGGACAACCCTTGTTATCACAAACTCTGAGACAACTTCAGTTTTTCATATTAAGTAAAAATGTAGTTTTGCCTGTTTTTACTTTGGTCCAGAGACTGTGAGCAAAATATTGAGTGTTTTTTCCCCCAGCTTTATTGAGATATAATTGATATATAAGAATCTGCCTAAAATGCAGGAGACCTGGGTTAGGAACATCCCCTGGAGAAGGGAATGGCAACCCACTCCAGTATTCTTGCCTGAAGAATTCCATGGGCAGAGGAACCCGGCGGGCAACAGTCTATGGAATTGCAAAGAGTTGAACATGACTGAGCAATTTTAACTCACTAACACTGTATGAGTGTATTGATTTGACAGACATATATTGCAGAATGATTTTACCACCATAGTGTTAGCTCACACCTCCATCACATCATAGAATTGCCGGGGTTTTTTTGTGAGAACATTTAAGATCTACTCTCTTATCAGCAACTTTCAAGTATATAATATAGTATTATAAGTACGTATGTAATACAGTGTTACAAGTACGTCCTGGGGATGTCAGGTACAGCATGCTGATTATAGTTTATGGCTGTAAGTCTGTACCCTTTGACAAGCATCTTCCCTTTTCCCTTCCCAGCCCCTAGAAACCACTATTCGAGTCCCTGTTTCTATTAGTTCAGCTTTTTGGAGTCCACATGTAAGTGATGTCATGCAGCAGTGGCCCTATCTCCCTTAGCATAATGCCCTCAGTGTCTGTCTGTGTTATCTCAAGCCACCAGATGTCCTTTCTTAGGGCTGCATGATATTCCTCTGTGTGTGTGTCTGTGTGTCTGTGTGTGTGTCTGTGTGTGTGTCTGTGTGTGTGCGCGCACACATACCCGTAAACCACACCTTGATCCATTCTTTCAGTAAAGACACTAGGTTTTTCCATCTCTAGCCTACTGCGCATAGTGCTGCAATGAGCCTGGGAGTGCAGATCATCTCTTCAAAACCCTGTTTCCGTTTCCTTTGGGGAGGTGCCCAGCAATGGAATTGCTGGATCATATGATAGTTCTTTTTTTAATTTTTTGAGGCACCTCCATACTGTTTTTCCATAGTGGCTGAACCAATTTACATTCCCACCGCCCTTGAACAAGGGTTCCCTTTCCTCCACACCCTCACTGATACTTGTTCTCTCTTGTCTTTTCAATGTTAAGTGTTCTGACAGGTGTGAGATGGTATCTCATTGTGGATTTGGTTTGCGTTTCCCTGATGATTAGTGATGTTACCTTTTTATGTACCTGTTGGCTATTAGTATGTCTTCTTTAAAAAATTTCTGTTCACATCCTCTGCCATTTTTTAGTCAGATTGTTTGCTTTTTGCTATTGAGTTGTATGAGTTCTCAATATAATTTTAACACTAACCCCTTAGCTTTGCAAATACTTTCTCCTACTTCATAGACTGCTCTTTAATTTTGCTGATGGCTTCCTTTGCTATGCAAAGCTTTCTAGTTTGATGTAGTCCCACTTGTTCATTTTTGCTTTTTTTGCCTTTGCTTTTAGTGTCAAATCCAAAAAGAAATCACGCCACAGCTTTACCCCACGGTTTTCTTTTGGGAATTTTACAATTTCAGGTCTTATGTTCAAATCGTTTAATTAGTTTTAAGTTGATTTTTGCACATGGTGTAAGATAAGGATCTTTCATTCTTTTGCATGAGACTGTCCAGTTCCGCCCCGCCAGCACCATTTATTGAAGAGACTCTTCCCTATTGTGGGTTCTTAGCTTCCATGTTATAAACTAATTGGCCTGATATGCAAGTGTCCATTTCTGGGCTCTCTTTTGTGTTCTACTGATACATGTGTGTTGTTTATGCCAGTACTACACTGTTTTGATAACTATAGGTTTGCAGTATAGTTTGAAATCAGAGGGCATGATGCCTTCAGCTTTGTTCTTCTTTCTTAGGAAAAGATTGCTTTGGCTATTTGAGGTCCTTTGTGGGTTTATAAAAATTTTAGAACTGTTCCTATTTTTAATTGCAAAATGCTGTTGAAATTCTGACAGGGATTACATTGAACTTATAAATTTGGTGGGAGGGGGGTGGCGGGTAGTGTGGACGTTTGAACAATATTCTGCCAGTCCATGACCATGGAATCGCTCCGTTTATTTGTGTCTTCAGTTTGTTACATCAGCGTCTTGGTAGTTTTCAGTATACAGGTCTTTCACCTCCTTGGTTAAATTTATTCCTAAGTATTTTATTTTTTTTGATGCTGTTGGGATTGTTTTCTTAATTTCTCTTTCTGATAATTTATTGTCATTATATAAAATGCAGCTGATTTTTATACATTGATTTTGTGTCCTGCAACCTTGCTGAATTCATTAATTAGTGTTTTTTAATCTGTTTAGTTATTTATTTCTTTTTGGCTGTGCTGGGTCCTCATTGCTTTTTGCGCAGGCTTTCTGTCCCTGTGGCTAGTGGTGCTCCTCCTCTTCCTTGCGCTGGGAGGGCTCCTCCGTGGGGTCACGTCTCCTATGGACTACAGGTTCTGGAGCATGGACTCAGTAGTTGTGGCCCTCACTTAGTTGCTCCGAGGTATGTAGAATCTTCCCGGGCTAGGGATCAAACCTGTGTCCCCTGCATTGGCAGGCAGATTCTTATCCACTAGGCCACCAGGGAAGTCCCCATTTATTTAAGAAGTTTTGTTTTGTTTTTTTTGGTGGAGTCTTTAGAGGTTTCTGTAAATATCATCATGTCATCCACAAACGGAGACAATTTTACTTTTTTTCCAACCTGGATTCCTTTTCTTTGCTAATTGCTCTGACTAGCACTTTTGCTACTGTGTTGGATATGAGTGGTATGAGCGCATCCTTGTGCTGTTCCTGATCTTAGAGGAAGAGCTTTCAGCTTTTCACTGTTGAGTGTGATACTAGCTAAGGGCTTGTCAAATAAGACCTTTATGTTGTTGAATACCCCGTTTGTTGTGAATTTTTAATGTGAAAGAAGGTTGAATTTTGTCAAATGCTTTCTCTGCATCTGTTGCGATGATCATGTCCTTCATTCTGTTAATGTGGTTTTATTACATCAATTGATTTGCAAATGTTGAGCCATCTTTGCACCCCTTGCATAAATCCCACATGATCATAGTGTATGATCCTTTTAATGTATTGCTGAATTTGTTTTGCTAGTATTTCTTTGCAACTTTTTGCAGCTATGTTCATCAGGGACATTGGCCTTTAATATTCTTTTCTTGTAATGTTATTGTCTGATTTTGATATCAAGGTAATTCTGGCCTCATAGAATGAGTTTGGAAGTGTTCCCTCCTGGTTTGTTTGTTTTTTTTTGAAAGAGTTTGGGAAGGATTGGTATTAAATCTTTTATCATCAGTAAAACCATCTGATCCTCAACTCTTTTTTGTTAGGAGGTTTTTAATTGCTGATTCAATCTCATTACTAATTGGTCTGTTCAGATTTTCTGTTTCTTCATGATTCAGTCTTGGTAGGTTGTATATTTCTAGGAATTTACCATTTCTTCTCAGTTGTACAATTTGTTGCTGTATAATTTTTCATGGTAGTCTCTTAAATTTTCAGTGTTCTTATATGGTATACTGTTTCACTTAAGAATACTTGAATTTTTTTTTTAAACCTTTAAAAAATTAATATGTCATTCAGTATTGTTTTGTTTCATTTGTTATCAGGGAATATAAATTGGGAAAGAGGACTGAGATCTGCTTAGAGCCCCTTCAGAAAGAAGAAAACTTGGGGTAAGACATCCTGCTACACATACAAAATTACATACATGTCTGATCACAACAAGGCTTCCCTGGGGGCTCAGTGGTAAAGAATCCTCCTGCCAATGCAGGAGACGTGGGTTCAATCCCTCTGTTGGGAAGATCGCCTGGAGAAGGAAATGGCAACCCACTCCAGTATTCTGGCCTGAAGAATCCCATGGACACAGGAGCCTGGTGGGCTACAGTCCGCGGGGTCCCAAGAGAGCCAGACATGACTTAGCAACTAAACAACAACTGACCCCAATGGATAATTTCTTTACTATTAAGTTGTTAAAATTTCAAGCGTTTTTTTTCACTGCTTCTAATGAGTCTGGCAACTTAAAACAGATTATGTTCTAGAAATGTGTTTGTATATCTGGTATCTAGATCTTAGAATTCATTTCTCCATAAAAACAGATTAATTTCTCAGTCAGTCCCAGTGCATATTGAACGCATAACGACCTTAAATGTAAGCAAGACGCTCGCCCTCAGCTCTTATCAGTGCCTGAAGACAGTCTGGTCAGACTGATAGGAGCACCCGACATGCTGCTCCTCGTCCTGAGTTTTCCATCCTGATGCCCCCTGATGCACACTTGCTGAATCATCCATTGTCATCTGTTTCTTACTAGAACGTTCGCTTTGGGAGAGCAAGCACTCTGTTTCCTGGTCATGCTGCATCCCCACTATCTAGGGCAGCGCCTTTGTCACAGTCAGTTTGTGTATTGAATAAAGAAGCACCCCAGGGTTGTCCGTGAGCAAACATAACTATTCTTTTTTTTTATTATAAGACTTTCTTGTGTAAGACATTTTTGTCAGTAACACCAAATATAAGTTCTGCCCGACATGATGATTCTCATTGCCCGCCTATATAACAAGTGTGTTCTTTCAACCATACCTGGCCTTCACTTAGTCCCACTGTTTTATAAAAAGACATTCTTAGTGCAAATTATATTACTCTAGTAGTTCCCTGGAGAGGAATTTCTGGATCAAATAGTATGGACATTTTAAACCTCTTAAAATAAATCATTAAATTCATTTCCATTAAAATAAATCATTAAGGTACATCAATTTATGTTCCCACAAGTAGGGTTTCTAAGGATTTACTTCACCTTACTGTCAAGCCATCGAGTGTTGTCATTGTTTAAATGTTTGCTAAATTGATAAATGAAAAATGGTTATTTTGTTTCATTTGCCTCAGTGCTTTGATCACTAGTAAGATTGGGGCATTTGTTCAAAGGTTTGTAGGCCATTTATATTTTGTATGTGAATTGTTTCATATATATTGCCTGTTTTTAATGATGTCTTAGTAAAAAGTCTAATTTGCGTGAGCTCTTTCTATAATACAGAATACTGTGTAATTTGATCCTGTCGTTATTTTTGTGAGCAGTGTTTTTTTGAAGACCACGTTGTATACTTACTTAGACCCCCTTCCTCATTGGCACTTCTGTCCTGTACTGACCTCCAGAGCACTCTTGCCCTCCCTCCGTGGGGACCCTGTCTCCTTGGGGTCCTCAGCAGTCCCTGTCTCTTCCTTAGCAACCCCTGCGTCTGCGCTGACCAACCTCTGTAAGCTCTGGGACCTCGGCTCTGCTCAGTGACCCCGAAACACCTACACCCTCTGACAAACCCCCTCCTGACCACAGTTCCCCGCGCTCAGTCCCGTCTCCTTTCTCCAGGCCTCCACTCTCCCTGTTGTCCGTATCTACAACTGCTTTTCCCTTTCTTTCAATAAAACACCAATATAATAGAAATACAGCATTAAAACTGTTCTTGTCTCACCGTCCTTAAAGCTTTCATTTCTCCTCTCTATCTTCCAGTTCTTATCTGTAGTTTTTATTTCACGTCCTCCTATTTTTAAACACACTCCACACATCTGATTTTCCATCTGACCTGTCTGAATGTTTCTTTTCTTTCTCTTCCTCTAAGGACCTCTTATCTGTGCTCTTCTCCTGCAGAGGTTTCCTCTGCTCTTACAACTACACCGCCTTCTCTCTCTCCCCGGCTCCAGGCCCTCCGTTTCTTCTCCAGCTTCATCACGGCTTGCTCTGACATCAGCACTTCCTAGGGAGTCGCCATGGCGGGGAACCTGGTCATGTTGAGCCCCTTCCCTCTCACCCTGCTGGCTCTTCCCATTGTCACCAATCCTCTTTCCTGTGTGCTCCCTGAAGGAACTTCTCCAACTCCGACTTCAGCCCTGCCTGCTGCCTCCCCTGGAACTGTGCCGTGCACTCAGAATGGGCGCTCACCTCCATTCTGGGTCAGGAGTGAAGGAAATCAAAGTCAAAGTTCCCCACAAGCGATCAGGGTTCGTTCAGGGAGAATCCCTTAAGCAAAGCAGCAGAGTCAGAGGAGTAGCTTTGCCCTTCACAGCACCCCTCTCCTCTGGTGGTAAATCTGACATGCGACTGTTTTCTGGCACAGCCCCTGGGACGTGCTGCTGCGGACACAGATGCGCCTTCCTGGTGAGAGAGCCTACGGCCCGCCCGTGGACGTGCTGTGGGACACGGCCCGTGGCTGGACGGCCAGCTCCCTGAGGCAGCGAGTGGCCGACGTCTACTCACTTCCCGTGGAGAAAATTGAAATTGCCAAATACTTTCCTGAAAAGTTTGCATGGCTTCCAGTGTCTAGTTGGGTAAAGTTGTGGGGCTTTCTCAAGAAAATTGGGCCTTCCTGGCACAGCGAATAGATTAACTACCATTTTTCACAGACTGATAGGGTATTTTTACTAAGAATTTGAGATTGAGTTTTTGTTTTAATTCAAGATGTTTAATTTTTCTGTAGAACCAGCAAACTACTAAAAGGAAAAAGAAGAAAAAGCAAGATAATTTGCAGGGCGCACCTTATTACTTGAAAGATGGAGATACTATTGGTGTTAAGGTAAGATTTTCACAGTAAATTTACCAGTCTGAGAACACCAGAATCAAATGATTGTATAGACAAGTGTTACTAACTTCTCTCCGCCACGGCAGAACTCCCTAGTGCTGATATCAGAGCAAGCCGCAGTGAAGCTGGCAGAGAACTTAGCAGGGAGAAGAAACGGAGGGCCTGGAGCTGGGGAGAGAGAGAAGGTGGCGTAGTTGTAAGAGCAGAGGAAACCTCTGCAGGAGAAGAGCACAGATAAGCACACTCAAGTCTTCAAAGCGTCGACAGCCCCATTTTAGATAAATTGTTTCACGAAGTGAGGGGGAAGCAGGGAAAACGAGACAACGCGTTTGATGAGGCAGTGGAACCACAATACCAAAACCTTAATTCGGGTCTGACTTGAATGAAAATGCTTTTGAAGTCTCATCACTAAGTGTGCTGCTTTAGGCTTCATGCCGGCGCCCGTCTTAGGTTAGGGCACGCCTTTCATTCCTAGTTTGCTCTGAAGTTCTTTTTTTAAAATAATGAATGAGCGCTGGATTTTTAATGTTAGATTTTATTCTCTGCTTTCTCTGCATGTTTAATTAGCCATATGGTTTTTCTCCTTTAATCTGGTAATGGAGTATTATTACATAAACATACTCTCAACACTGAGCCTTCCTTGCATTCCTTGGACAGACCTACTTTGTTGTCATTATATTTTTTGTATTATGGGTTAATTATTTAAATCCTTAATTTAAGAATTAATAAATTATTAAACTGATTAATAATTTGTTTTTTGACTTAGATAAGTTTTTCTGTTAGGGAATAAGTATTCCCTTAAATTTATATTAAGGAATAAGTATTCCCTTAATCACCACTTCTGTTCTTCATTGTACAATACTAAAAAATGTAACCAATGTAATATGACCTTCCACCCAACAAAGAAAAGCAAATAAACAGAAATTGAAAGACAGGTAAAAGAAATTCTCAAAGGAAAATATATATAACACTGTTCTTAAATACAGTTTTTCCACATTTGAAAGACTATACAAATAAGCTATTAGCTCTATTAAGAGAGTTCAGAAGGTTATAAGATCAACATACGTAAAATTACAAAGTACCTGGGAATGCATCCAACAAAAAGATTTATAAGACCTTTCTGGAGAGTATTACAGAAATACTGAGAGATGTTAAAGTTTCAGTTAGATACAGAATCATATCACATACCATGTTGTGGGAACAGAGGCCTCACAATGGTAAAGATACCAGTAGTCCCACAGCTGTGAGTTCAGTATCATGTACAGTATCAGTACAGTGAAAAACCATGTAAATTAAAGAGCTAAGAAACTTTTGAAGAACAAGATCAGGGTGTTGCCGTACCCAGAATTAAGACTGATTACAGAGCCATGGTGACTAGCTTTGGGGCATGGCAAGACTGAAATAGAGCAGTGAAACAGAATCACTCATATAATGAAACTTGACAGGTATTTGAGGCAGCATTAAAAATGAATTATTCAGTAATTATAGTCATAATTTTGATTGCATTTTCATAAAGAGGATCAATTTGTATAAGCTGTGGACCCCATAAAATCTCTGTCCACCTCTGCTCACACCTGTACAACAATCAACATGAAGACTTAAATGTGAAAAGCATTTCAACCTTTAGAAGATAAGAAAATTTTTATGACTTAGGTTAAGGATTTCTTAAAGTAAGAAATATAAAACATAATCCATAAAGAAGAGGGTCAATAAATTGACTGCAGTTGACCCTTGAACAGCATAGGTTTGAACTGCCTGGGTCCACTTATATACAAATTTCTTTTTCCAATAAATACATTGAGTACTACAAACTGCAGTTGGTTGAACCCACAGGTGTGGAACTGTGGATACAGAGTGCCAGCTGAGTCCCAAGCATCCCAGGATTTTGGTGTCTGTGGCATGTCCTGAAACCAGTCCACTGTGAACTCCGAGGGACAACTGTACGTTTAAATTAAAAGCTTCTTTTCATCAAAGGAAATGATACAAAGTGAGAAGACAAGCCACAAATAGGAAAAGATAATATATCAGGATATAAGCAATAAGGACTAGTGTATCCCAAATATGTAAAGTACTTCTGCAAATCAGTTACAAAAAAATAAGCTTTGCCCATCTCTCCCCTAGTGAGCAATGCCTGGCAGTTCTCAGAAAGCAGGTGAAAAGATAGCTTCCCAGTAACCAAGGACCTGTGAGATAAAACCTGAGCTGCCAGGCCAGACTCTTGGGACTCTGGGCGGCACCAGGAAACACCAGTGCCAAGTAAATGGCAGTTGGCAGCAGTCAGCAAAGGTGCCCACATGATGCAACCAGGTGCTTCCACTCTAGATAGAAACACGCAGAAACACCCGTGTGCGTGTGTGTTTGCACGAGCACGTCCATGTGCGCTCAGTCGTGTCCAATGCTTTGCAGCCCCGTGGACTGTAGCCCACCAGGCTCCTCTGTCCGTGGGGTTTTCCAGGCAAGAATACAGGAGTGGGGTGCTGAAACACCCATGTGTTGGGGGAGGTGTACAGAAATGAGCATTTAAGGGCTCTTTGATTTAGATTGAAGACTAACACTGGGAAGAACTTAAATGACCCTCAGAAAGGGGATACGTGAAATGGGGGAAGAGTATTGATGTGGCGGCAGAGAACACAGCATTTAAAGCAGATAAAGCGGAGCCCAGGTGGCACTGAGCACACATGCAAGTGGTGAGTGGAGAAGTCACAGGACGGCCACTAACAGAACCAGGTGGAACGCCGGGGCTTGCGGGGGCCACGTTCCTGTGTTGTAAAGAAGAAGATGGAAACAGTCGCACTGAACTCAGCGGAGCACTTGGCTGTCGTGGGGGAGGCTTTTCCCACCTGAGGTGGAAAAGCAGGGAGCCAGCCCCACTGCAGCCCCTCAGCTGGCATGTCAGGCATGGGAGGGCCACTGCCCCCAAGCAGCGCTCACCCCCCAGATCCCCGTGGGGCACGTAGCCAGGGATCCTGGTGTCCCTAACCCAGGGCCTGGGAGGCCTCAGCATTGCCTAGTGACACAGGCTCTCCTGCTCACGTGTGCCCAGGCGGTCAGTAGACCCAGACAGAGTGGCCTGTGGGGGCGGCAACCCTGATGGTGAGTCCCCGTCTCTGACCGCCTGCGGGTCCCAGCAGGGCAGAGGGGGCCCCGGGGTGGCTCCAGGGAGACTCCGGGAGGCCCAGTGTCAGGACGCGGGCGCAAGGCCACACTGGCTGGGCGGCCTGCTATACCTCGGGCTGCTCGGACAGGTCTCCCGCATGTCTGTCTCGAGCTCATCTTGCTCCTAGCTCAGTTTGTTCTCATCAAGCACTAGACTGTTTCACGTTACTAATCTAGTTTATGTCAGTTTGGATATCCCGTAGGTTATTTTTTACATACATCTCTTAAGTGTAGGCTAGAAAGATGTCTGAAAACACTGCTCAGTAATTACTGTGCCATGCAGAATCTCCTGGTTGAAGACGATGATGATTTCAGTACCGTCCAAGACGACATCGGAAGAGAAAAACAGAAGGAGCTCGCCCTGGGGAAAAGGAAAAGGTGAGTGAGGGTTCTCGACCATGGACAGGTTCTGGCTGCGACCTCCGGGCTCACACTCCTGACTGCAGCGTGGAGCCCTGGTCTGCAGGGCGTTGTGGGAATATCTGTCGCCTGTTCTCACTTGACTCTGAACGTTGGAGGTGAAATCGGGAGCCCCTCCTCGAGCTGCTGGGGCCCCGGTGTCTGGGATGTGAACCCGTGCCGGTGTCTCTCTCCCCGCAGCCGGGAGGCCCTCCGTGCGCAGAGCGGCGACGTCTTCTCTGGTGCAGATACGCCTGCCCGGGCCCGTGGACCAGAAGCTTCTCTCTCCATCCACGTAGGGAGCTTCAGATAGCGCTGCAGGCGGGGCCGGACGGCATGGGACCTCGGCGCTCCCACTCCAGGTGCCCGGGAGTAGGCCTGCTGCTCTCTGTCCTGTGCGGACACGGACTGCAGAGCCCTGCTTTGTCACCAGCAGAGGGGGCTTTCGTCTCAGGCCAGGCGACCGCGCTTCTCCCATCTCTGGAGCGCCCCCCGGGGGCCGGCAGAGGCTGGCCAGCCCCCTCACCCTGCACGTCTTTAGGTGAAAGGCGGCTCCTTCCGCACTAACTGCAGGTGAGGATGCGGCGGCATGTTCAAGCTCACTCGCCCCACTCCTCCTCCCGCTGTCGAGGCGACGCTCTGTACCCAGCCCCCCAGGTTTTAACAGCTCACGTCACAGAAACTGGCTCCCAGACGGCACCCTTCCCCTTGGGGCTGTTAGGTCTGATTCTAAAATGTTTCCTCTCTTTCCCAGCGGGGCGCCCTCTGAGTCAGGTATGTGCTGCCGGGGCACTGGCCGCCCCGCCCGCTGTGCCGTGTGAGGTCGGGGGTCCTCACGGCTGCGGGCCTGCTGCCTGCGGGGCCGCGTGTCTCCCCGTCCAGGAGCCCGACCGGGAGGCGGGGTCACGGCAGGCAGGCCTGGCAGGCTGGGGGCCAGCCCTGGGCCCCTGTGATTAAAAACAGGAGAGAAGGAAAATGTGGGCCCAGACTCTTCTTAATTCGGCATGGCTCAGCTGTCAGTTTAGAAGGTTTAATAGATATTTATGACAAATAGACCATCTGTGTTCCTGTTGATGGATTTAGGACACGGGTGATTCACTGTCTCAAGCTAACTCAGCCCAAAGCAGGAACTCCTGAGAAGGTAATACTTCCTCAGATCTCAGTGATGCTTTATTGCAACTGTGCTGCTAAGTACAGTTATCTTGATTTTACACACTTTCATCAGCCTTTTTGGAGAAGGAAATGGCAACCCACTCTAGTAGTCTTGCCTGGAGGATCCCACGGACAAAGCCTGGTGGGCTACAGTCCATGGGGTCACAGAGTCGGACACAACTGAGCGACTAACACACGCATCAGCCTTCTTAACGCTGATACTGACATAGCTCTGAACTGTTATAAGAAGAAAATGGCACGCGTGGACTGGGGTCCCCGCCTGCGCCCCCGGCCTGAGGAATCAAGGGACTGTCGCTGTGCCCCAGCTGCTCTTCCAGACGCTGACGGGACAGAGGAGTGAAAGGCCGCCTTTCCTTCCTCTGCCCTCCCCCTGCCCCGACAGCGTCAGCACTGCCCTCAGAAACCCTCCTCTCATCCATGTGTGCCTCATGAATTACGTGCTGATGCTGGTCGGTATGGAAGCAGCTGTGTTTTAAGAAGTTGGACTTTGGCGAGTGCTTCCGGCTCTCCAGCACCAACTCTGTCTCAGGAGACCCAGGCAACTCTCCAGGGCACCTGGTGGGCAGGGACGATACCACAGTGTCGGCATGGGACTGAGCGAGGCTGGCCGCGTGCCCCGTCCAGGGTTCCCTGTGCCCCTTCATTCCACTGTAACCCGACAGTAACGTAACAGCCGGGAATCCAGAGGCCTCAAGGGAGGTCACTCACCACAAGAAAAGGTCGAGCTGCCTCAGGTGTCTGCCTGGTCTCTGCTCCCCTCCTTCTGCCCTTGCAGTTCGGGCATGGAGCAGAGCTACAGGGAGAAAGCGCTAAGATTTTGTTAAAGAAAAAAATAAACTTGCATTTGTAACCTCCTGTCTCTGTGCTGACTGCTTCATGTTCTGGCCTTCTTCCCAAGTGAACTTCAGATGCTAAGTCGCTGGGGTTTATATTAAAAAAAAAGACCAGTTCAGTACTGCTTTATAAATAACAGAAAAAAAGAACAGAACTCTGTTTTGGTTTTAAATAAACTCAGACTCATGGGAATAATCGTACTTGAAGAAACCAGAAGTGGTCTGGTTCTCTTTTTCCTTCCAGAGAAATGCAGCTGCCCACGGTGGTTATGTTAGAGAAAACGTATTTATGCAGCTGTGTCACTCTCCTAGCAGGAGGAGGAACAGGGCATCAGAAGTCCTGAATAATCCGGATTCACGGCTTAGAGAGGTCGGGTCCCCCAGGGACCGACAGACAGCAGTGAAGGAAGACGGGCGGGGCCTTGCAGCCTGGGTGGATGGAGATGGCTGCTGCGCCCATTCTCGGTCATGCCCCATCGGTAACAGACACAATGGGCCCCGTGGGGGGTGCTGTCTGCAGAGGAGGGGAGGGTGACGGCAACACCCAGGGACGCGCCCAGCCTAGCTCAGGCTGCCTTGCACGGACCCGAGCGGCCACAGCGTACCCCCGGGATGCGGGGCCACCAGCACCTGCCGAGTTAGACCGTCCGCCCAAGGCCTCCTTTCAGGTGCCCATGAAAGCCCTGGGCCCGATGCCCAGTCTCAAAGCAGGTACCCGCCTGCCCTGCCACCAGCTCTAGTCCTGCGTGGGGGCTCTCAGGGGCCCCACCCTCGGAAGCAGCCTCTCCACCCAGAGGCCCAGGGGCTCCTGCCCGCAGCCTCGAGCTGGGGTGGACACAGTGGAGGGGGCACCTTGCAGTTCCGAGGTCAGCGGCCAGGTGACAGACAAAACGGCCTGGAGCAAGTGTGCCAAGGGGGCAGGCACCACAGTCCAGCGGCGCTTCCAGAAAACCAGGACGCCCTAAGCACTCACGCCTCCATGGTGACTGGCCCCCACGACCGCCCCGGGCGACTCTCCTCGGAGGTCCCAAACAAACAGCCCCAGTGGTGGGCTTCACGGTGGTGGTACTGGGGCCGCTTTGCATGGGTTCAGTCCCTGGTCAGGGAACTAAGATCCCACACACCATGTGGCCAAAAAAATCCCCCAAAAAACCCACAAAGACCTGGCTCCTGCCATCCGTGCAAGAAGGACCACAGGCTCCTGGGCCCAGACGCCTGTGTGTGACTTAGGCCCTGTCTCCCCATCTGTCATGTGGGCTGAGATTGGGGTCAGGCTGAGGACGCAAGCAAGCTCAGCCCTCGAGGTGTGCTCTCCTGTCCCAGCCACATGCTGCCGGGGCAAGCTGTGGCCTCTCTGATCCTGTGTCCTAATCTGTAAAATGTGGATAGCCACTTCGTAGGACTGAGAAGAGGAATAGGTGAGTTAATATGTATAACGTGTCTGCCAGCACCCAGCATAAAGTAACAAATGTGTCAGCCAGCATCGTGATCGGTCACCACTGACACGGCTCGGTTCCTTTCACACCCACTGCTTTGGCATGAGTGTGTGGTCCAATTCTAGACAATGAGACCTCAGGGGAGGTCAGTGAGTGCCAGATTTCCCAAAAAGTTTCCTTTTACCTTAAAAAGAGGCAAGAGCCAACCCACCTGTTCACCCACACTTTAGCCTGGACATGGTCATGTTTGGATGTGATATCTGGAATAGTGGCAGCTATTTTGTAACCATGAGGCCTGATCCGGCGCTGGCCATGTGGGAGGAGCGTGCAAGACAAAACAAGTTCTACTAAGCATAAAATGAGAGAGAAGAAAGCTTCTGGGGAGGCAACTACACACTCAGAACCCACACAGCCCTATGGTACCCTGCCAGCCCAGTTTCCAACTCCACGATGCCAGTCCCCATCCCTCACCCAGGAAACAGGGGTCACAAAGTGACTTTGAGCTTGAAGAGGCAGCTCCCTTGTAATAGAGATGAGTAGGAGAGCTCCAGTTTGCAGTTTTATATAAAAGACATAGGCTAGAACATTAGCTAAGATGACCTCAGGAGGCTGGGCTGAAGCTACATGTGATTAAGCATGAGAGCCTCAGTGCTTCCCAGCCCCGCCACCTTGCTGAATTAATTCAACAGATCCTAGAACCCACACCCTGAATAATACAATGCTATTCATTCCACTTTGCTTTTCAGCCACCACCAATTCAACCTATGTTTAGAGTGGCTGAAAAACATAATTCTGAATCCAGTTTGGAAAGATTTTTTGGCAACTGATATTTTACATCAAATCACGAAAGAATGATACGAAATCTGACGATGGAAGATCAAAAACAGGCTTGTTTTATTTATACACAGAACAACTGTATTTACAACCCCAGATGTGGATATGTACATAGCAATACAGGAGGCATTTGCTTCCACGGTGGGCACTGTATAAGTTAGGATCATAAATACGAGGGGAAGCCCCACCGGAGGGCACAAAACCTTTTCTCCAAGTCGCCAGGGATCCTTCCTCCCTCCCTCTACACTGACAGGACCAGGAGACCCCAGGGACCCCCAGGGACAGCCGCAGAGGAGGGGTGGGGACGGGACAGAAGGGCAGCCAGCCCCACGTGCAGCGAGAGACACGAGGCAGCGGCAGCAGGGACGCTGCCCCGCAGGCAGGCTTCATGCAACGCTCATGTTTACTCCGCTCACTCTCACTACACTCAGAAAACGGTTTTAGGTAAACAGTGTTGCTCTAATCACGGACATTACTTTTTAAACACCACGCTTCACCTAAACTGATGGCTTTCCCATGAGGGCGCGGAGGGCTGGGGTGGGTCCCCGCCCGTGCGGTTGAGTCCTGAGAACCTCAGACCCCCAGGCGCCCACCCCGGGCTCCCCCTCGGAAACCCGGTGCCTTCTGGCCCCCGGGTTCTCGCCGCCTCCCCGCTCCCGGCGCGGGACCCCTGGGGCGGGAAGGAGACAGCGCCGCGCCAGCTCACCTCCGACGGCCAGAGCGCGGGCCGAGCTCAGCGCCCGGGGCCGGCCGCCAGGGGGAGCCCGCGCGCGGGTAGGAGCCGCCGGCAGGGCGCGCGCTGGGCGGGCCGGCCCGGAGACGGTGCCCCGCGGGCGGGCAAAGCGAGAAAGCAGCCGAGGCGGTGAGGGCGGGATGCCGCCCGGGAAGCGCTCCCAGCTGGCAGCGCCGCCACCCCGGGTCACTCAGGGCAGAGCCCCGCCACCCCCACCCCGTAGCCCAGGAAGCCCCCTCCACACAGAAACACGGGCCCGCCTCGGTGCGCGGGGGACGACAGGCCAGGCGTCCTGGGGACGGCGGGGACCCCGCGGCCCCGGAAGCGGGGCTCCCCAGCCCAGGTGGTGACTGCCCGGGCCCGGAAGGCCGGGGGCTCAGAGACGCGGGGCGCCCGGCGGGATCCGCGCGGGCGGGGAGCAGGCCCGGGAGGGGCGGCGCGGGCGGCAGGTAGCTGTGTTGTGGGTCCGGCCCCGGGGCGCCGGGCCGGGCCGAGCGGCGGGAGTAGCACCATGAGGGGCCGCCGAGCCGGCTCAGTCGCGGGGGGCGCGGGGGACGCAGGCCGAGAAGGCGGAGGCTAGGCCTCGGCGGCGGCGGCAGCGGGGGCGCCGCGGCTCAGCTCCTTGATGCCGCACAGGATCCGCTTCATGTGGCCCACCTTCGTCACGCCGAGGTCCTGCGGGCAGAGGGCGGCGCTCAGGCCCGGGCGCCCCGCGGCCCCACCGAGGGAGGGGGCACGGGGGGGTGCGGCCGCGATGACGGGTGCCCCCAAACCACCACCCGCGGGCGCGCACCTCGCCTGGTTCCCTGGACTGAGTCCAGGGCACCCCGAGCAAGTGCTGGGCACCCTGGTGGTGCCTGGAGGCAGGCCAGCCGCGCGGCCCCGTCCAGGTGACCTCGCAGCCTCCTGGGGTGCACCCAGAGGGGCCCGAGCTGCCCTCCCCGAGCCGGGAGGGAACCCCAGACACCAGCTCCCCCTTCACCCCGACATGATTCACCGCGCAGCGAGGCTGAGAGCGCGGCTCCCTGAGGCGTCTGCCCTGGCTCTGGCTGCGATGGCTGAGACACCACAGCCCAGGGGCCGCTACCTGTCACACACCCCCCCCTCCCCCCGACATCGTTGCCCCGCTGCCTGAGAAGAACAGTGAGGAGACTGCTGGCGCTGGGGCGCAGCC
Organism: Ovis canadensis; assembly: GCF_042477335.2. Classification (NCBI taxonomy): domain Eukaryota; kingdom Metazoa; phylum Chordata; class Mammalia; order Artiodactyla; family Bovidae; genus Ovis; species Ovis canadensis. Next base: position 8,196,540 of record NC_091245.1, read on the forward strand.
AGGTCTTGGGGGGACCCCAGGGCCGCAGGGAGCACAGGTGTGCTTGCCCAGGAGGCGTGTGGAAGTACCTTGAGGTCCCTCCGCTCCAGGTGCAGGAGCTCGGAGCCCCGGATGTCGTGCCGCGTGAAGATGTCCTTATACTCACAGAGACTGAGGTGCTCCAACCAGGCAGCCACCTCCTCTGTGCCCCAGAGGTGCACTGTCAGAGACGGGAAAGCGCGGGCACAGTGAGTGCCCAGAGCCCAGCGCCAGGCAGGCAGCGGCCAGCACCCCAACATTCCCCGGCCACAAGCAGCCCCCGCAGCAGGCACCCCAACATTCCCTGGCCACAAGCACCCCCAGCAGCCCCGGCAACAGGCACTCTAACATTCCCCGGCCACAAGCACCCCCAGCAGCAGGCACCCCAACATTCCCCGGCCACAAGCACCCCCAGCAGCAGGCACCCCAACATTCCCCGGCCACAAGCACCCCAAGTAGCCCCAGCAGCAGGCACCCACCACCCGGCCCCAGGCGCCATCCCAGGCCATTGCAGAAAGAAGGTGGGCCGCCACCCTCAGAGGGGCGTGAGCGAGGCCAGCTGGTATCTGTTCCTGCCGGGGCCGGCAGCCTCACCCCAGGAGGGACAGGTGGGCCTGCCCGCAGCTGAGGCCAGATCCCCTCGCCCTTCAAGAGGGGTCTGTGCACTTCCGGCCTGCAGCAAGAACGGAGACTCGCAGAGATTACATGGAGTCAGAGCCACCATGATTCAAAGAACCCAATTTCTGGACTAACACGCAAAGAAAAATCAAAGGGAGCTACCCTTACTGGCAGCAAATGCCCCCACTTTGAATCCGGGCTTGGGGCTGCCCAGCACCTGGGAGCCTGGGCCGTGCTCAGGGCCAACACTTCGTATGGAGATTCTAAGCCCCGATTCAGTGGCCCAAGGAGAGAAGCATCACTTAGGGTCACTTTCCGTTGATTTCCTAGCCCATGACCATGAGGGCCCAGGCTCCCAGGGCAGGGCCATGATCAATGGACTGATTAATGGGGGCCAGGCAGCCCCTCAAGGAAGCAGGCACAGGGTCCAGCGTGTCTCTGAGTGTCTTGTCACCTCTGCAGTCTTCCCCACCTCACACCCCCATCGAGCGCAGGCAGGCGGCTTGGAGCCTGCGCCCCAGCATCCGCACAGGAGCAGGGTCAGGGCAGGGAGTGGCACGGGTCGCCACGCCAGGGTGCGGCAGTGCACACCAGGGGCCCGGGGTGACCAGGGGCAGGGCAGGGGGCAGGTACCCGGGGCGCCCAGGCTGCAGCGCGCTGCTCTGTTCTTGTTGTTCTTCTCCTTCTTGAACTTGGTCACCAGGCGGAATTTACCGCTGCGGCTGCGCTTGGAAAGATCCAGCAGCACGTTCTGTGGGGGAGGGGGAAATGGAGCGAGTCAGACCCCTGTTTGCCCAGGCCTCGCCCCTGCCGCAGACGGGCGAGCGGCCGCAAAAAGGCCTGTCCTCGTCCTTCTCCTTGAGTTTCAGTCTTGGACCGATCCTCATTTCTAATGCCTTTTAAAAGTGGTTTTGCAGAGATAAGCAACCATTTTCATATTCTGGCTTTTTTTTTTCATTTTATAACGTTTATTCATCATGTGATTAAACAGCTTTGTATATATCACTTAAATATCAAGACTATTACATCAAGACTAGTAAGTTATCCGCTGATCTAGCAGCGCTGCGCCGGCAGGCTAGTCAGGGTCAGGAGTATCCTTCTAAACGAAGCTTTTCCTGCACTCTTTCCTCGCCACCTGCTCCCCCAGGCAGAATCCAGGAGGGAGGGGAGTCAGAGGGACAGGGGACAGGGTGCCAGCTGGGTGGCCGCCTCCCCACAGCGCAGCCCAGGGCACGGCAGGGCCATCGCAGCCCCTTCCCCCTGGGTCTGTGGACCGCCTCTGTTGGTTCTCCCAGAAGCTACAGCCCAGGTCTCTGCCAGTAAAAATTCCTGTGCACTCACCGACACGTACCTGTGTCGGTCATTTGTATAAATGTAGTCACAAAAGAAATTTCCTTATTTTTCAGGTGTGCCAATTTCTCCCTGGCCCTGCCGGCCTGGATTCTGCCTCAAGGTCCTGTCTGCCTGCATCCCCACGGTGTCTGCCTGCATCCCCAGTGTCTACGGTGTCCCCGGTGTCTGCCTGCGTCCCCACGGTGTCTACTGTGTCCCCGGTGTCTGCCTGCATCCCCGCAGTATCTGCCTGCGTCCCCGCGGTGTCTGCCTGAGTCCCTAGTCTCTACTTGCATCCCTGCAGCGCCTACCTGAGTACCCACAGCGTCTACCTACGTCCCCGCAGTGCCCGGTGTGGTCAGACTGTGCAACTCTAGGACGCACTTGCAGACCTGACAGGGACGTTTGGTCACACTGCAAAACCACCACTGGGCTTTTCCCTGGAATCGCACCCACGCTGGCTAGAGCTGGACACAAGCACCTTTGCACCCGGCCTGCCACGACCCTGCAGCTTCACCACACCCCTGCGTGGTCGTCTTCATAGGCTTCTTACCAAAGGTGTCTCATGCTACTTCACACAAACTTTATATTTTATAAGGTTTCTACTAGGAAAGAGACCTCGTATGATGACATTTTCTAGTCAACAATTGTGAGCTATTCAAGAAACTTATTTCTACACATTTCTTACACTTGGCAAAATGATCACGTATCCATTCTAACATGGCTGCCCCACGGAAGATCTCTAGCCCCCAGGGGACCACCACAGCCGTGGGCTCTCCTGTCCCAAGATAAGCGTCCCCTTGCACCTCAGTGGCTTCCTGCAGGACAGGTAGGAGGCAGCTATTCTCCACAATCCAAACAAAATCCTATTCCTCTCTAATTTCTTGTTCTTAAGGCAAACATGGGTTTTATTCAATTTACTTCCAACCTTTAAGAATATGAGTATTTTCTTCCATTGGTAAGACAAGGAGACTAGTAGAATGAGGTTGATTATCCACCTGTTATTTAATCTCCACCTTTTTTTGCTTTTGAAAAGCAAATTTCAGACATCAAATTATTCCACTCATAAATACTTCAGTCAGTCAGTCAGTTCAGTCGCTCAGTCGTGTCCAGCTCTTTGCGACCCCATGAATTGCAGCACACCAAGCCTCCCTGTCCATCACCAACTCCCGGAGTTCACTCAGACTCACATCCATTGAATCGGTGATGCCATCCAGCCATCTCATCCTCGGTCGTCCCCTTCTCCTCCTGCCCCCAATCCCTCCCAGCATCAGAGTCTTTTCCAATGAGTCAACTCTTCACATGAGGTGGCCAAAGTACTGGAGTTTCAGCTTTAGCATCATTCCTTCCAAAGAAATCCCAGGGCTGATCTCCTTCAGAATGGACTCGTTGGATCTCCTTGCAGTCCAAGGGACCTTCAAGAGTCTTCTCCAACCCCACACTTCAAAAGCATCAATTCTTCGGCACTCAGCTTTCTTCACAGTCCAACTCTCACATCCATACATGACCACTGGAAAAACCATAGCCTTGACTAGACGGACCTTTGTTGGCAAACTAATGTCTCTGCTTTTTAATATGCTGTCTAGGTTGGTCATAACTTTTCTTCCAAGGAGTAAGCCTCTTTTAATTTCATGGCTGCAATCACCATCTGCAGTGATTTTGGAGCCCCCAAAATTAAAGTCTGACAGTTTCCACTGTTTCCCCATCTACTTCCCATGAAGTGATGGGACCAGATGCCATGATCTTAGTTTTCTGAATATTGAGCTTTAAGCCAACCTTTTCACTCTCCTCTTTCACTTTCATCAAGAGGCTCTTCAGCTCCTCTTCACTTTCTGCCATAAGGCTGGTGAATACCAGACCACCTAACCTGCCTCTTCAGAAACCTGTATGCAGGTCAGGAAGCAACAGTTAGAACTGGACATGGAACAACAGACTGGTTCCAAATAGGAAAAGGAGTACGTCAAGGCTGTATATCGTCACCCTGCTTATTTAACTTCTATGCAGAGTACATCATGAGAAATACTGGGCTGGAAGAAGCACAAGCTGGAATCAAGATTGCCGGGAGAAATACTTCAGTACACAAGCCTAAAAGACGATGCTACTCTTTTTAAAACGTAATCATGGCACCATTACCACACCTGACACCATTCACTTAGCTCTAATGAATTCGTTTACATCACATCTTCCCAACTGTTCCAAAGGTGCATCTTCACGGTGAGTCTGTCTGAATCGAGGCCCTAGCAGGGTGCACAGGGGACACCCAGCTCCTGGGCTCCATGTCTCCTGTCCCTTCACCTGCAGAGACCAGGCGTCTGCGTGGAGGACAGGGTGTCTCCCTGGCCACCTCCCAACACAAAACGGCCCTTTAACTCTACACATCCCAGCTAGAATTCTTTTATAGAGAATTCTTTCATCAGTAATTTTAAGAAAGAACTTTTATGGATCTACTGATAATATTCAATTTTGGAATCCAATGTGCTGGTTTTTAAAAAAGGAAAATGTTTGAAAGTTCTGGAGATCTGTTTCCTAACAGATGTTGAATATACTCAACACTACTTGAACTGTACACTAAAAATGATAATGATGTAAGTTGCGTATGTGTCTTTCTTACCACAATAAAAAAAAAAATGAACTGAGATAACGTCCATCTTTTTCTAGCTTTGACACTTTCTTATATACGGAAATTACATAGTCCTTGACAAATTTTTCCTTTGGAAATAAAATTTACTTTTTCAAGTTGTTCTGTGGCTATTCTTTCTAAAATATCTTGAGATTTAAATTTGTGTAATTTAAATTTTTTTCTGAAAAATCAAAAGGCGTATTGAGATGCTGAGACTCACTGGCATTCCTTCATGGGTGCTGGAACCTGATGACTTCCACATCCGCTGCTCTAGGCCCCTTATCACTGCACTTTGTTCCCTTCCCCCCAGATTGCATTCGCCAGAGGGTAGTTTATTTTGCTTTCAAAGAACCAACTCACAGATCTATCACTGGTTTCCTTCTCAGATAAATGGTCTCCGATCTTTATCAGCAGAGCTGTGGCAGCTCCCCATCCGCAGCTCCCTTCGCCCTTCATACTTCACCTCTTCGCCCCGTGCATGGGTGGGACAAGCCAGTCTGGAATGCCAGCAGATTTTTTAAATATCCTATTGTCAACAGGCAGAGAAGGCGATGGCACCCCACTCCAGTACTTTTGCCTGGAAAATCCCATGGACGGGGGAGCCTGGTGGGCTGCGGTCCATGGGGTCACAAAGAGTCGGACACAACTGAGCGACTTCCCTTTCACTTTTCACTTGCATGCATTGGAGAAGGAAATGGCAACCCACTCCAGTGTTCTTGCCTGGAGAATCCCAGGGACGGGGGAGCCTGGTGGGCTGCCATCTATGGGGTCTCACAGAGTCGGACACGACTGAAGCGCCTTAGCAGCAGCAGCAGCATGGACAACAGGAAAGAAAGCAGAGTCCCCCTTTACAGAGCATAAAATCCTCTCTATAGAGAAACACAATACATATTTGTATATAAATTCTACATACACACATTCTATCAACTTTCTTTGTTCAGATGTTGTGATGTGGTGACTTTCACCATGATTAATCAGGGACTGATAGTGAGAAGTCACACTACCTAATTGGGTTTCTGACATTTCCTATTATTTCAAGAAGTTTTAGCTTGACACATTTTATGTACATCAATTAAGATTAAAATTTGGGGGGTAATCACTAAGAGAACATGCAGAAGAGCTCATATTTCCAAACTGGTAGAGGGATAAACAGAACTGTGGGAAGGAGAGACTCACCAACCAAAAAGGAGAAAGGAAACAAAAAGTGAGACAAACAGCACAAAAGACGGGGAAAATGCGTCTAAATATGGTAATTACAGTAAATGCAAACAGACTGGACTCTCGTATTGAAACTGTACAACACTGACTAAAAACCCAAATAATGCTGCCTACAAGAGAGACACTCCAAATGAAGCTTGAAAGGAAAGCATGAAAAATAACATGTCAAACAAGCAGGCTTGAAAATGAAAAGAATTAGTAAAGGTCCTGTTATAATGATAAAACCCTAAATGCACCCAATAACATAGCCTCAAAACGCATAAGGCAAAAACACACAAAACCACACACAACACAAGACGTCTGCGTTCATGGTCAGAGTGTTCAGCAGAAACTGACAGACGGAGAAGGCACAGAAGCAGGGACAAAAGAGAAAACAGCAAGCAAAAATACCGCAGTGAGGACTTGCTGATGTGAAAATACAACTGCACACAGGGAACATTTGTGAAAACGGACCATCTGTTGGGCCACAAAGTTAGTGTCAATAAATTTCAAAGGACTGGTTATATACAAACAACTGCCTTTGAACAGTGAAATTAAATTAAAATAACAAAAAGAAGTATTAGGGAAAAATTTCATCCATTGGCAAATAAACAACATACTTTAACTCACGTAAATGCTATATTAGCATATGATTTTATCATTACTTTAATCATAGTTTATTTCAGAATTATGTGGTATATAACAATATGATTATTAGTTTTTACCAAAATAAAGTGATCTTCTACCACTTTTGCCTTAGGTATGCAATTCTATTTTTATATTAACATTGTTACTTTGCCTTGTTTATCATCTTCTTGAAACTGCTTTATTTTTACTCTTTCTGGGTCATAATTTTTCATTGCGTGTACAAAAGAGAAAACTGAGTTCCTGTGATCGGTACTTGGTCAGATTTTTTTTTTTAACACAACCTAAAGAATAATTTGCTTTTAAAAGGAGAAGATGGAGTATTTTCTAATTGTTATGCTGTTAGCTCCATCTTTACTAGTTCCTTTATTTTCTTTTACAAGAGAGATGATATTTTGGTTTTGTGTTTTTTAGTGATTCAGAAAGACATAAACCCTTTCAATTTTACCAGAAACTACCTTTAAAACTTGGAGAAGACAATGGCAACCCATTCCAGTGTTCTTGCCTGGAGAATCCCATGGACAGAGGAGCCGGGCGGGCTGCCGTCCACGGGGTCGCACAGAGTCAGACACGACTGAGCGACGAACAGACACACACACACCTTTAAAACTATTTAAGTTTTTAAAACAGAACTGATGACCTTCCTCAGATTATTAATGTCAAGAGCGTCTCTCACCTCCTCCCACCACAGGAGAAGGCATTTAAAGTGCTCTCCCTCCTCCGTCCAAGCCCTCCTTCCCTGCTCCCCCCGCCAATGCCCACACTGCACAAATCACAGGCTAGGCTGCGGCTGCGTATTTTCTTTGGGACTTTTATCATATTTATAGCTAACTATTTAACGCATTTTGACGAGGCTGGCCGGGCCCTCTAAACCAGAGTCCTCATCCTTACGCTGCCAAGTTGTGCTTCTCAGCTGAGAGGCCCCGGTCAGTTTTCCACGCGGGGTGTGCCCTTGTCAACAGACGCCTGCGCGTGCATGAGGAGCTCTGCACAGCTCCCTGGCCCACGGTTCTAACAAGCGAAGCCCACAGCAGGGGGCCCAGCATTCGGTGCCCAGCCGTCCTTCACCATGTGAACTCTCTCCCGCCACCCCTGTTCTACCCTCGGGAGGACGGCCTCTCGGGTTGGCCTCCGTTCAGGTGCTGCCCCCAAACCACGCCCAGCGAGCACCTCTCCTGGGCCCACGGCCACCTTGCCTGCTGCAGGAGGCACAGCCCCAGGACGCGCCCAGGCTCCCGATATCTCAGCTATAAGGCCCATGCAAGCTGCGCTCCCTAAACACACGTAACAGACAAGTGTGACCGGGAGTGGAACACGGCGCCCTGACCCTGACGACAGATGCCCAGCAATCCGCAGGTCAGCCTGACAGCATGCCTCCACGCTGGGGGAGCACAGTGGGGCCGGGCTCGGCCTTCTCTCTACCTGGCCCCTGGCCGTCCCACAGTTCTGAGGGCAACAGTGTCCCAGTTGTCGAGGGTCATTCTCAACAGCAGTTCCCAGATCCTTCCTACCTGCCAAAGTGGGCCTCCGTGCCCTGAAGGCATTTTAACAGAGACGCATGTTTACCGGGGGTCAGATCAGGGGCTGCAGGACCAACACCATCTTCACCCCGAAGCTGCACAGGGACTCGGGCACGGAAGGGGCAGCCCCGTGTCCAGGGACACCGTGCTGAAGCCCGAGACCCACATACCTCTTCGTCACCAGGCTCCATGGGCTGGCACAGCCAGGGCGTGTCTGCCAGCTTCCTGAGCTGTTGGTCCATCTCGGTGAGGGCAGCCGTGAGCCGCTCCTTCTGAGGGGGATCCAACTGCTGCTCCAGGGACAGAGAGACGGAGGGAGGAGACACAGCGGTTACCAGCAGGGCGGGGCCGTAGGGCCCACGCAGACAGAGAGCCTGCCCAGGCCCGGGCCACTCTCAGAGAGCTCTTCTAAAAGCTTGCCAGGAAACAGAGTCACAGAGCAACCCTCAAGGGCCAAACTCGGAACCTCCACTTGTAAGTAGCGCCAAGTGAGAGAATTAAACTCTCCTCTCATAAGCAATGGGGCAAACCAAGCTCGCCTGAAAATCGCATCAGCAGGACTCACAGGTCACCTGCATCAGCGTCCTTGAGACCCTCTCTCAAGGGGAGACCAGACCGCCTGCACCGGAGCGCAGAAAGCATATGGGGTACAGAGGTGGCTGCGTGAACGTCAGGACAGCGTGGAAGCGTGGAATGACAGCAGAGTACGGACTGGACTCCTGGGGCATTTCTGCAGTGACTTCATCTCCCTGACCTTCCACACCTTCGTTTCTTACAAGAAGGCTGGCCGGGCACTCTGAGGTCTGCCCTGTTCTGGCTTCTGCAATTCGACAGAAGTCCAGCTGGGTGCCTCCCCGGGGCTGAGTGAGGAGGGGCGGCCGGGTCTGCGTGCTGGGGACAAGGCCGGAGGCGTCTGCATACTCGTGGGCCCTGAGGACAGAGGGCTGTGCACGACACAGTGGGGCCCTGACACCCTGGCGTGGGTGTGGCAAGATGGGCCAGAGGGTCTGAGCATCACTGCAGGGTCAGGGCAGGGCCCTCAGGAACCCTCACGGTCGGGAGCCCCGCACGGAGCCGTGCTGCCTGTGTGCGTGCCACGGGTCGGTCCCCCAGCTTACCAGGGCCAGCCTGCCCGCGAGCAGCAGCTCTGTCTCACTGCGCAGGGCTCGGACGTTATTCACCATCTCCAGGACGAGGCTGCAGCTCAGCCCCTGAGAGGAACCAGAACAGAACCATGGAGACGGCCCAAAGGCGGGCGGGGGCGGGGGGCGGGGGCAGGAGGGCGCAGGCACCTCTGCGGCTCTGGGCTTGCCGTACACTCGGTCCATGGACTTGGAGCTGGCGTTGACGGCATGGGCGAGCTCCTGCTCCACGTCCTGGTGGGACTGTGCTAGTTCCCGGATGCTGGAGAGACAGACACGGCGGCAGGCCCATCACCTCCTGACCGACGGCCGGGGAGGCCTTAACCGGGAGATCTGACGACAAACTTCTGAGCTTTTCCAGAGACTCACCCAAGGAGGTGAGTGCCCCAAAAGAGGATGGAGGTCTTGTGAAACCTCCAGAGTAGGAAGCAGAGGAGGAGAAAGCCAGGAAGGGAGGAGAGGCCCATCGCGGGGAGCACCAGGCCTGCATGCAGCCTCAGGACGGGGGTGGGAAGGGGAACAGGGCCCAAAGACAGAGCCAAGGCGGCCGGGGGGTCCGGGAATGTGACAGCTTCAGGCACAGGCCACCAGGCTGCTGCCACCGTGCCAAGGTGAGGGGGCTGGACACGGCAGGGGCCGGGCAGCAGGCAGAGCAGTGACCGCTGTGCGGGAAGGTCCACAGTGGCTCTGGGGGCTGAGAGGAGAAGGAAGCACCTTTGGCTGCCCTTTTTTTTTTTTTTTTTTTTAAATATTTACAAGGTTTGTGTCCTAACCTCAAGCCTGCTCTTAGGCATGAAGTGAAGGAGGCAGTAAGTGGACTATTCTTAGGAATCCAGGACGGCTTTACAGTCCAAGGTAGCTGGCCCTTAAAACGCCTGTGGGTTTGAGGCTCCCATGTCCTTAAGCCCCAAGTAACGTCTACAAGACCATCAGTGACAAGCACAAAGTGCAGGGTGAGCCAGAGCTTGGCCGGCCAGGCCCCGTGATGGAGGAGATGGCACGGAACATGCGGGAAGAGTGTCTCGATGCCCGCGGCCCCGCACGGATCTGGGGCCTCGCTGGGGGAACTGACCGCGGAAGGAGGGGGCGCCCACCTGTGGATGAGGGCGCCCGCCGCCTGCCCAAACTGGTCCATCTGGGTGGCCTCCTCCTCGGACAGGATCCCCGGGTGCAGGGAGAAAGGCGGGGCCCGGGGCAGCTCGCACTTCTGCTTGTCCTCCCAAGACTTGAGGGTGTTCTCGAAGGCCTAGGACACAGAACCAGGGTTACACAGGCTGGCGCGAGCGCACGTCCAACAGCCAACGCTGCTGGACACTCGTGAACAATCCCCGACAGGGACACAGAAGCCTGTTTACTCTGGGGAAGAGGGCACGGTCCCAGGAGCCCCAGGCCTGCTCACTTAATCTGGGGGAGAACTGCATCCATGCCTGGAACCGAGCACTCAGGCGTCAGGTCCCCTGGGACGGGGGCCGTCTTACCCGGTCCCTCGTGAGGGTCTGCGCACGGTTCTTGTGGACGATGCGGATGTACCCCGGGGGCTGGACCCAGGCCTCGCCGTCCACCTGCACAGGCACGCCCTCGTCGCCCAGGATGGAGATCTTCACCGTGCGACACTGTGAACACGTCGGGCGCTGGAGTGCCTCACTGACCTCCGGGGCTTCCGGGCTCAGGGCACCCCCGCCTGGGGCACAGCTCCTGGAGCCCCGCCCCGCCGCCCCGCACCCGGGGCACCCCGCGTCCCTGACCGCCGCCCTGTGGGGAACTCGGTGCTCAGACGCCAGCACCGGGCCTCGGGCGGGGTCACGCAACCACCCAGGGCTGTTGGGTCCCTTGGCACATGGGGACACACCCAGGACGGGGCCAACTCCCACCAAGGGCTCCTCTTTTCAACAGAAAATGCTGCTGAACGATTGAAACTGTGACATCCATGCAGCCCATGGTGGGACAGAAGGGGCGCGCACACCCGTCTCTGTGCAAAAAACACAGCCCTCCCCACCGCCCAGACAGACAGACCCTTCCCAGCCCGTCACCAGAACCTCCCAAGGGGGACCCGCCCCGTCTCCCCCGAGCCAGGCCTCAGAGAGGCCAGTGGACACACGCTTGGCCTCGCTCCTGGACTCCGGTTGAGGCTCCTGAGAGCAGCAGGGCCGGGCCACAGGCAGCCAGGCCCGCCTCGGCTCACCCCACCACAGCAGGAGGAGCCCGCCCAGAGGGCCAGGGGAGTACTGGGGAGCAAGCCAGCCCTGGTTTGGAAAGCATTTTTCAGAGGTCAAATACAGCAGACGAGAATGGGCTCTGGACCGGGAGGCGGCTCTGCACGCAGATGCCCACCTGTCTTGGGAGCATAGGTCTGGGCCAGACCCCTCCCGCCTCCAGGACCGCGGCCAGTACCTGGGCGATCCGGTGATGTTGCAGCTTTATGACCCGGGAGACGGCCATCTGCATGCTGCCGAACACCGCGACCACCTCCAAGATCTTGTCGTCAAATGATGGGGCTGCGAAGGTCTGCAAGGGCTGGCGTCAGAGCTGACCTCTGCTCCTGGCCTGAAGACCCCCCACCCCCCCACACACACAGCCGCCTCTCTCTGGGGACTGCTGCGCTGAAAGCCAGACGGGCCCACGACAGGGAGCTGCTGGGGAGACGCTGAGGAAGGGTCTCCACTCCAGACCTGGAAAGGCAGCAGCCTGGATCGAGTGCTAAAAGCCAGACGAGCTCATGACAGGGAGCCGCTGGGGGGACGCTGTGGAGGGGCCTCCACTCCAGACCCGGAAGGCAGCAGCCTGGATCGGTGGCAGGCCTGCCTGCCCCTCACACACGCGGGGCCTAGGGCACGTGACTGCCTCTCTTCCTGGGTTCCCGCTTCTGCGAAACGGGGCTGACACCGGTACGTTCCTCCAGGGTCTCACGAGGGCTGTGACCCTGGGCACCGTGCTGACAAGCGGGACCAGCACAGGCCACGAGGGCAGTCTACATTAGCTGTCCCATCAGCTGCCGTGCACTAAGGGAGGGCCCCGGTTAACACCCGTCCGTGCCCCCGCAGCACAAATCCCAAACTCCTCCCTGGCTCCTCAGACCTCTCTGCACTCCGCCCGGGGTGCAGGCCATTGGAGAACGTGCCCCCTCCCTGACACCGACCTGACCTGTCCAACCCCAAGACAGCCCCAGGCCTCCATGCAGACGTCCCCTCCCCCTGACACCTTCCCAGATGACCGCCAGGGCAGGTCTGACCCAGACTCCAGGCACACCTGTGACCACACCTGCCCTACTGGGGGCTAGGGGGCTGTGTCTCTCTCCACTGCACCCAAGGGTGCTGCCCCGTCCAGCCCCCGGCCCGTCCACAGAGCACCCCCAGAGCGGGAGGCTCCGCCTCAGCTCCCAGAGGGGCCACCTCTCTGGCCACTCTATCCTCGCCCGCCCAGCCCCGTGCCGCCCGGCAACCCCATACGTACATCATCCTCCTTGGTGCCCCCCCAGAAGTTGGTCCCTCCGGCGTAGCTGGGGATGTTGAGGACTGCAATTCCCTGCAGACTGGGGAGGGGGATGGGGCGCCCGTCACACTGCGCGGGGGGACGCGGGAGAGGAGAGGAGAGAGAGCCGGTGTCAGGCAGGGCGTCCTCCCCGGTGCCCGCGGCGGGCCGCACTGCTCAGGAGCAGGGCTGGGGGTGTTGCCCACTCACCTCCAGGAGGACCTTCTGCTCCAGGTTCTTGTAGGTTCTGTGCAGCAGCTCTCTGGTGCCCAGGACTCCGTACCACATCATGTTCTTGGTTCGACTCCTGGGGAGGAGAGCACACAGCCGGCCAGCAGTCACCTCCTCGCAGCCGGCCACACCAGGCGCATGTGCCCAGCAGCGACCGTGTGAGACAAGGAGGGGCGTGCCTGTGACACACCCGTGTGAGACAAGCGAGAGAGACGCTCACGGGCGTGAAATTCTACCTTTCAAAACTACCGCTCCCAAGAAGCAAGCCTGTCCTGAAAGGTAAGGTACCACAGAGCCTCACGAAAAATGTGCAAATACTTTTTCCAGCTATAAAATTATGCTTGTTGTTCAGTCACGTCTGACTCTGTGACCCCACAGACTGGAAGCACACCAGGCTTCCCTGTCCTTCACCATCTCCTGGAGTTTGCACAAACTCATGTCCACTGAGTCGGTGATGCCATCAGACCATCTCATCCTCTGTCGTCCCCTTCTCCTCCTGCCTTCAGTCTTTCCCAGCAGCAGGGTCTTTCCCAATGAGTCAAACTTGGGAAGCGCAGGAAAGCACAGAGGTGCACTCGTAATTCCCGTGTGTCAGCGCTGATGGGAAACACTCCAGCGTGTGTTCCCAGTCCTTCCCAGGAACCTGACTTACAGCTGAGACAGCGGAAACCTGCGCTTCAGCCCCGTGGAGGGCGCCGCCCCGGTTCCTGAGCATGAATGGCCACATCGGGGCACCTCCCACAGCGGTCGCTGAATCGACACCTCTGATGGGTCACCTCCTGCCCACACTCCCGGGCTCTATAACGCTCCCGGCTGTGGCCCTTGGTAAAACGCCCCTTTGCCGACCTTCCCCTGCTTCTTCGGACTAGATTTGTAGAAATGGCAGCTTCTCAGTAGGTCTTCTCAAAGATGCAAACTCAGGCAAGGTTATGTCAGGATTCCCAGTTTCTAAAACCCATGCTCCATGAGGCCTTGCTCCTTCACCTGCTTTGTTCTGCTAAACGACACGCATTCCAATAATGCCTCTCCAGCTGTCTGCACTGATGAGGGCCTTTTCACGTGATGGGGGCTCCATTACGCACTGGGTGGTCGGGGTGCCTGGGCACATCTGAGCCTGTTTCCAACACTTGAGCCCCAGGGCGCCCAGGGTTTTGAGCTCTCATGCCTGGTTCTGGTTTTCCTCTGCATCGACGGCTGTTCTCCCCCAGACTCCACACCAGCTAATGGTCCCCCACCAGCTGATGGCCACTGTGAGGAGGGAGACACCACTCGCCCTCCTCCCTCGGCTGGGGGGAGCAAGCACATGGTGATTTAGGGGGAGAGCCTGAGCACCCCTCGGGGCTGCCCCTGCTCTAGAGACTGAGAGGTGGGCGAGCCCTGACCCCTCCTGCAGGCGACCCGCGGCTGCCCACAGCTGCGGCCACAATACACGGGCGCGCCTGCCTTCCAGCGAGACGCTCAGGCTCTGGGTCTGGGCTCTGCCTAAGTGCTCCAGGTTCCAGAAATAACCCCATGGCCAGAAGGGGAAACCAGAGCCCAAGTCAGAGCAGGCATGCACGGGGCCCGCACCCACCTGCACTTCTCTGGGTGCTCGTCACGCTTGTTATTGAAGTCCAGGGAGATCTTCGCGTCCAGGCCGATGCCGAAGTAATTGTTCATGACACACTTCTCCGTGTAATACTCTCTGCAAAGAGGGGTTCAGGCCAATTAGAACAGCCCTGCGGACCAGCCTCTGAGTGTTTCTTCCTGAGGACAAAACTTAGCTTTTGGAAGGTAAGGGACAGTGAGACCAAGAGGCAATTCATACACTGTAAAATCTACCCATTTAAAAGGCCCAACCCAATAACGCCTTGCATGGATTCACAGTCACTACAACCAACATCAGAGCAGCTCGCCCCCAAAATGAAGCCCGCACCCGTGAACTGTGGGCCCCGGAAGCACTGCCGGCTTTCTGCCCTGTGGTGCTGCAGGTCCGGACGGCTCCCAGGAACAGACTGACACGCGCGCAGCGTCTGTCCCCGTCACCAAGCGCGCCTGCACGCCATGGGCCCCAGGCTAGTCCAGCGCGGCGCCTCAGCCGGCAACGGCCCATCTGGGCTGTTGAGCCCTGACTTGTGAGCCCTGACTTGTGGACACGCGCACTCACGCTTCGGTGTGGCTGTGTCTCTGTTTCGCTTTTCCTGGGAGTCACCCCAGGAAGGGACCCGCTGGGCCACATGGAAACTCTGGGTTTGGAGGCCACACCTGACTCTCCTGACAGCGGCCGCACTAACTCTGCTCACCACACCAGACATACATGTGGGCACCCTTCCATCCCCTGCCACCAGCCCTGGCTGCCCAGAACCTGCTATCAGCTGGCTGAAAGGGAAACCTAGGGCCACGTGTCCCACAACGGCCTCTATACACACAAGGACAAGCTGCACAAAAGCCCGTGCTGCCTTTAGACAGTGGGCAGAGGACAGGGTCCGCGGTGGGCAGAGTCCAAACCCAGGACAGCATCTAATGCGAAGAGCGAGGAGGGGCGTCCAGCCTGGGACCTGCATGGACCAGGGAGCAGCAAACCCACAAGGAAGGCAACGCAATGCGGTCAGGAGGTGGTGCCCACGCAGGGCCAGCCAGGACCCCAGAGAGGACGACCAAGAACACGGCACAGCCCGTCTTGGTCTCTGAACCTCAGTCTCTCTGAACCTGCCGAAGCCTCAGCACACCAGCACGTTCGGAAGCCAGAAACGCGTGAGCATGGCCACCTCCCTTCCCAGACGTTCCAGCCACCCTCCGCCCCTGCAGCCTCACCCTTTCTGGATTTTCCCTACTGGCCGACAGTAGCTGAAAAAGGATCGACTGGTCAACTGCTCATGAATTTCTCAAGTTATTTCCAAGTCAGACTTCTACGCACCAGGATTCAGCTAACAACATGCCCGCTTGGTTTACCCCATACTCACAGGTTTTCTGGTTCAGAGTTAAAGGGATCGGCGTTAATTAGTAATCGGCTGATGACTGAGCCTCCAGGCAGCGTACCAGACATCCCGGCGCGAACATCTGCTGGGGAGAGAATGGGAGGAGACCGCACTGGCTGGGGGCCCTTGATTCAAGAGGGTGATGATCACATGTTCTTCAGAGAGCATTATCATAATAAGACGCTTCTAAAACATCACGTAAAGATGTCCAAACTTTGACAATTAATAGTCTCAGGTCAAAAACCACTCTCCTAAACCCACACTGGCAGAACAAAAATAAATACTGGGTGGTAACCTATGATGCGTTAGAAAAGAGTTTAGAGACAGCTGTCACTAAAGCCAAGAAATTCCACCAAAGTGATCTCCGCTGCAACTAGGCTTAGGGTTGGGCCAGTCACTCAACTTTTAAGGCTAAATCCATGAGGAAAAGTTGCACATCAAAGAATCCTCCAGGTGACCAGAGCCCTCAGATACCTGCTCCAATTTTTTCAAGCTTATGTCATGAACAGTAAAGCTCAGACAGAGCCCTGCTTTTGGACATTCTGCCGGACCATGCCGTCCAGTAACATCTGTGCTGCTTATCAATCAAACCTGTCTCATCCTCTTGTCCCCAGAACTTCTAGAATTTTATGGTTTTTCCTGTGGTCATGTATGGATGTGAGAGTTGGACTGTGAAGAAGGCTGAGTGCCAAAGAATTGCTCCTTTTTAAGTGTGGTGTTGGAGAAGACTCTTGAGAGTCCCTTGGACTGCAAGGAGATCCAACCAATCCATTCTGAAGGAGATCAACCCTGGGATTTCTTTGGAGGGACTGATGCTAAAGCTGAAACTCCAGTACTTTGGCCACCTCATGAGAAGAGTTGACTCACTGGAAAAAACTCTGATGCTGGGAGGGACTGGAGGCAGGAGGAGAAGGGGACGACAGGATGAGATGGGTGGATGGCATCACGGACTCGATGGACGTGAGTCTGGGTGAACTCCAGGAGACGGTGATGGACAGAGAGGCCTGGCGTGCTGTGATTCATGAGGTCGCAAAGAGTCGGACACGACTGAGCGACTGAACTCAACTGAACTGAACTGACTCACCTAAAAACTGCAAAACCACTTATATGAGCAGCGTGTGCTCAGCCTGGCCCAGGAGGCCCAGAAAGCTACCGGAAGTGAGTTATGGGAGTCCTCTCAACGCTTTCAACCCCTCAGATCACTCCTCCGTACTGAGAACACACAGTGTTCCCCTGCCCCGAGAAGCACCAGCAGGAGCTGCCCCAATGTGACAATGCGATTGTGGGCTCAGTGCAGGCAGGGGCAGCCCAACCCTTCTGGTGGCCAGCTGTGGGTCAAGCTGGGAACAACGGGGTGACCACTGGCTCTCCACCACCCCCTGCCGGCCCTCCCTTTTCACTCAGCCCAGCTCCTATT
Source organism: Ovis canadensis (assembly GCF_042477335.2). Taxonomy (NCBI): domain Eukaryota; kingdom Metazoa; phylum Chordata; class Mammalia; order Artiodactyla; family Bovidae; genus Ovis; species Ovis canadensis. The sequence goes on from NC_091245.1 coordinate 8,213,705, forward strand.
TATCCCTCAGCACCCAGCTCGGGCATCACCTCCTCAATGACTTCTGCCTGGGACTCTAGGCAGCGACCTGGGAGCCGCCTGCCCTGTGTAATACACCTTGGCACTTTTCACAGAGCTGCGACAGAACCCTGAACTCCACCTGTCCTGCCCACAGACTTGTGAACTCCTGGAGTGCAGGGACCTGGTCTCGCTGAGCCCACAGACCCATGCCAGGCAGTGCAACAGCTGCTGGCAGGCTAGCCCCCAGCCTGCGGCCCCCCACCCCCCAGACACGTGGGCCGCTCTGAGGGGCTAGGGAGCCTGGCCCACCCGGGGGACACTCACTCGGGAACAAGATCTTCGTGTTCAGCGCTGGCAGGCCATCCCGGCTTCCTGACTGCGGAGGCAGAGACGCAGAACCACCTGGCGACAAGCTCCCTTTGCTTATCAGCTTCTCGCAGGGGGACTTGGACACTGTCAGACAGGACAGAAGACAGGCCACTGAGCTTCCAGCAGGCTTTGTCAGGGAGGGGGCCCACGGACGGGCCAAGCCAGGCGAGCAGCAGCCACACACAGCGGTCAGCCAAGGAGAGAGGCCACGGGGCTCGGACGCCCCCCAGACATGGGCCCCAGTGGGGGCAGAGGGTCCGGCCCCTACCACGGTCAGGCGGGGGTCTGGGCCTGGGCAGAGGGCAGTTCCACATGGGAATGGGGGTGAGGAAACTCCGGGGCAGGCTCTCCCGGCAGCTCATAAGGCTGTGCACTGGGGGGACTGGGGGGCCGCAGAGGCAGGGCTGTTCCAGGTGGCTAAGGGTCCCCAGGGGCAGTCTGTGTGGCCGGCTGCCGCCTGGAGGCCCCAAGCCCTCGGTTAGGACCTGCTGGGCCAGAGGTGCAGGGAGGTTTGGAGGGAAGCATGGGCCCCAGCAGCAAGGCCCCTCCCGGCTCAGGGTCCTGCCGGGCCTGCAGCAGGTAAGCCGCACACATCAGGTAGTTCGCCAAATAGGTGGCCAGTTCGAGACTCTTCACACCTCCACATGGCCACAGCAACCACGAGAAAGCCCCTCACGCTTCTGAGCATCCCGAAACGAGAGGGCCCTGTACCTCTGCGGAGGCTCCGGACCTTAGAGGTGCTGTGGCCCTCGCCGTGGCCTGCTCTGTCGTCCGACTTCAGGTCCTTCTTATCCGAATCGGAGAGGCCAAGGATGAAGCCCTCCTGCTCCTGGGTTTGGGCGTTCTGCTCGTCCACAGCTGCGCAAGGCAAGGTGGCAGCTGAGCATGTGGAAGCTGACCCACAGCCACCACCAGGCAGCACACGGACTGGCCTCACCACCCTCACCCTCGTCTCGGCCGAAGGCTCAGGCCCGAAGCTCCGACCCGACCCTCTATCTCCCCGGCCCTGGCACACGGGGGCACCTGGGCACTCGTGCCAACAGGCTGGGGAGGTGGGCCAAGGCTGGAAGAGACGGGGGTGGGGAGAGAGTGACAAGTGAAGGTCTGTGCAGCCTGGAGGGGCCGAGAGGAGGGAGCCGTGCCCAGGCCAGAGCAGGGAGCGAGGTCATGACCTCACTAGTCTCACCGCAAGGAGCAGGTTGATCTGCTCAGTGAGATGGGTCTAATGAGAGCGGAAAAGGTGCGAGATAGTTTCCAAGGGTGATGAGAGGAGAGACAGACAGAGGACAGGGAAAAACTCGCTGGGAGGGACCTCAGGGTCAGGGTGAGGTTTACAGGTCAAGGTGGTATTACAGCCTTCTCTTTGAAGCTTAGCAAACGCAGTCAGAGAAAAGGAGCGAGGCACCATGTGAGCCTCTAATCCTGGGCAGGTGTGTCTCTCCCCGCACCAGCCGGTCGCGGGGAGTCAGCAGCGCAGCCTGGACACCAGGGCCTACTGCCTGTCCAGGCCCCGGGCCCCTCACCCGAGGCCCGTGCCTGCCTCGGACAGCACGACACACACGCGCCCCTGCCTTTCTGACCACCGCCCCGGCTCACCCGCCCTCCAACCCCGTCCCAGCCTCTCCTTCCACCCTGTGGCTTCATCCACCACCTCTGGCCTGGGTCCCTTCCCTCCTGGACACAGACCCCCAGCCCCGGGGACAGCCCACCTCTCACTGGACAAGGCCAAGGTCTGGAGAGTGACCAAGGCGAGGCCCTCACAGGGAGTGGAGCCCCTGACACCAGGCACTGTGCAGGGCCTTCCACCAGCCGGGAGTGCCCCCGAGGTGCCGGTGTCCACTCAGGGTCTCTCTCTCAGGCACAGCCCCGCGGAGAGGTGCGGACCCGCGTCAGGCGGTCGTGGCGGGCCCCGCCTCTCACCAGGAGCCCCCGCCCCCGCCCCCAGGCCGGGGCCCACGCCCGGCTACCTTTCTCTGTGTGCTCTATGATCTGGCGGATGGCCTTCTTCAGGCTGTTGGCCCTCAGCATGAGCTGCTCACGGGGCCGGAATATCTGGGGCCGGGCGGGGCAGGCCGAGCCCCCGGCGCGGGCCCCCGTGGAGCCGGAGCCGCAGCCGCTACCCGCCCCGTCCCCGTCCTCTGCCTCCTCGGCGATGGTGGGGGGCGGCGTGGGCAGGGAGGACGAGGCCTGCGACTCGTCGTCCAGGGTCTTGAGCAGGGAGTCCAGCTTCTCCTTGAGGACGGAGCACTGGGCGGGGAACAGAGGCAGGAGTGGAGGTGTGCCGCCCCACTCCGACGGCCCCCCCCCCGGGGGCCTGGGACCCACCTTCTTGGCCATGACCTCCGACTCCTCCGAGCTCTCAGTGGTCTTCTCATAGGCCTTCCCGACCCGTGCCACGAAGTCCTTCACAGTCTCACAGAGCACTCTGCGGGAGGAGATGGAGGCTTCAGAGGGGCCGTCCCACGGGGACCCCCGGCGCCCCAGGCTGCCAGGCGCTCACTTGGCCGACGAGATCACCACGGAGTGCTGGTCGGAGGTCAGGATCTTGGAGAGGTGAGCCGCGACTGAGTCTTCATAGAAGAGAATCTGCCGCACCTGCAATCGGCCCAGGGGGGCGGGCAGCCATCACCCTCGGGCCAGGAGCGCCACCCCTGCCCGCGGCCCAGCCCACCTCCCTTCACACACAGCTGACAGACCAAGGATCCTAACAGACTGCTCCGGGCTGCACTCCTGCACCCCGGCTCGTCCTGAGAGGCGCGGGCCTGTGGCCAAGGCTCCCCACGTTTCTGTCGGGTGGGACCCTGGCCCAGGCCCCCGTCATCCCTGGATGTCAATCACCCTCCTCACCTCCCACCCCTGCCTGCAAAAGCGGGGGCTCTCCCTGTGCATGTCAAGCCCTTTACTATCGGCCAGAGGGTCGACCTTCAGCGTTTGCCCACGAGCGCGCCTGCTCTTAGCTAGACGTTCTCTGCTCGCAGGGCAGGTCCCGGCAGCCCAGGCAGGTGTGGCCGGGAGACCAGGGTTGGCCTCCCCTGACCCTCAGGGTGGGCAGACAGCCCTTGGCACAGCCCCTCTGCCTGCTCGGCCAGGGGCTCGCTTGGAGGCCTGAGCACAGCTGTGCACCTGAGCTGCCCAGTCTCAGCAGAGTCTGGGCCCTGAGGGAACCTCTAACTCCTGAAACCCACCACAAAGTGAAAGAAGAGCTCAGCACTGAACTAGCACAGACTGACTGCAAGGGCAGGACACGGAGGAGGGGCCTGGGTGGGCAGAGCGCTGGCGGGAAGACCCTGAGTCCTACGGGGCAGAGTCCACGGGACCCGGCTCCACCTCAGGGGGCCCTGCACCGGCAAGGGGCTAACCTGGAGCAGGGCATTTCTGGCGGGGGAGGCAAAGCAGGGAGGGGCCAGGGCAAGCACATGGCGATACCTCGGAGCCCTCGCTCAGGTCTTCAGTGACGGTGGAGGAGGAGGAGACCGGCCGGGGCAGTTTGGTCTCGTAGGCCATGACGCTCCACCTGCACACACACAGGGGCTCAGCCGGTCGGCTCCGGCCCCAGGCCTCCCCGCCTCCCCACCTCCCCGTCTCACAGCCGGCAGACGGGACGAGATCCTATGACAACTTAACTGTGTCTGTCAGCCTGTATCGACCCGGCCCCCCCCCAGGCCCCAAGCTGGCTTCTCACTTAGCTGAGAACAAATGTCACAACCCGCTGGGTGGGCGTCCCCTCTGCACAGCTGAGCCGCTCGGCAGGCAGCTGGCTCGGCGCTCCGGGCGTTACACAGCCTCCGGAGGCGGGGGGGGCAGGAACAGCAGAGGCGGCCGAGCGCGTTTGATACCACGCCTGCTCACAGCAGTGCGGGACCCTTTCAAAGAACGGGCCATCTCCTCAAGTCCCACGGGCTGTGGTCCAGGGGTTCACACGGGAGTTCAGTGCTCAGAGCAGCTTGCTCGGGAAGGATGCCCAAGCATTTCTAAACACGTGGAGGGCAGTAACCCCAAACTCCAATGTTTCTGGGGACACAGGACAGCTCAACTCTGTGACGAGGAGGATGGGTGACAGGCGAGGCTGCAGTGGCCGCAGGGGGCGGGGCCGCCTCCCGCTCTGAGGGCCAGACGACCGGGCCTGGCTGGTGAGGCCTGGCCACCTGAGGGCACGGTACCAACCCCTTCTGCTCATCAGCGCTTCCCTAGTCTGATCACCAGATAAAGCCCATCAGAAGAAAAGAGTCCTGCTCAGAGAGGTGGAATTTTTTTTTAACAAGTAACTGCAAAAGGCTTGCGGTTTCCCAGGGCCCCTGAGAACAGCGGGCTGAGAGGCCGCGTGCGGTGCACTCACCTGTCCAGCATCTTGGTGCTGGCTCTCTCTAGCTTCTCCAGGATCTGCGGGAGCTGGGTGTCGTCATCGCAGGCCGAGCCCCAGCCCAGCACGCGAGCCAGGTCATTCCCTGTGCCGAGCGGCAGCACCCCGAGCTGGCACTGAGACAGGGTGGGAGGACATGGCGTCAGCAGGCCCCGTCCAGCGAGCGTGTGAGGGCTGAGCTCAGACGGCGGCAGCCAGAGGGTCTCCCCAACCGGACGGAAAGCCCCTGCCCCCGCCTGCCGACACACCTGACCGTCAGCCCTCTGTCACCTCCCACCTTCACGGCGATGACCACGGTCCTGCCCCGAGTGGTGATACCTGAGCCCCCAAGAATCGGGCTGTGATCCCTCACCTGCTCTCCACCCACAACAGCATGTTCCCAGCGCCAAGCTCACCTCCTTGCCCGACAGCACCTGCCATGACTGTAAGTCCCGTCCAGACAGGCACCAGGACGTCCACTGTGGCCCTCAAACCACCACCACTGCCACTCAGCCTACAGCCCCTCGCCTGCCACTCCCCGGCCCCCACCCCCCACCCCGCCAGCTCGGGCCCTGCCGTCCACCTGGAGTTCCCACCCAGAGCCTCCTGCACAAACCCCCCTCACCAGCTCAGGAGGCTCCTGAGACACAGGGTGCCTGACAGCCTTCAACCACCAAGCACGACACGCATGTGGGGAGGGTCGCCGGTCCTCCCTACGCACCCACAGCCTGAGGTCACCTGCCCCGGCCACGAGGGAGGCCCGCACCCTGCCAGGGACAGCACGCTGGCCACAGCAGGTGAGGCCAAGGATGCCCAGCCCCGGGCAGACAGAGCCAGCTTGGGGAGCCTCAAAGGAAAGGGCAGGCAGCACAGTGACAGCCCCGCAGAGTCCAGGTCCAGGGGTCTGGGAACGGAGACCACCACCCCTCCCTGCCAAACCGGAGCTCCGAAAAGGGGGCAGCACAGACAGAGGAAGTCAGAGACTCAGAGGAGGAAGAAGGCGCCCAGCTGGGGCTGCTGCATCACAAGACGAGTCTGGACCTTAACCGAAGCCAGGAGCAGAGCAGCCCAAGCGAGGGTCTCAGGGCTGGGGGGGATGGGGGGGGGTCAATGGGGCGGACGTGAAAGGCTCAGGCACGGCCTGAGCGGAGCTGCCCGGGAGAAGGCCCCCAAAAGCAGTGGGCAGATGGCGCCGGGGGCCAGGACGACACTGCGGCAGCACACTCGGCGGTGCTGGGCACTGCGGGGCAACAGGAGAACCGGAGACAACGAGGGAGGGTCCAAGACCCCTGCTGGATCTCCAGCTCTGATGGCGGGCAAGTGAATGTTCAGACTCCGAAGAAAAGGGATGGAAGGGGGCGGGCAGGGCTGGGAATGCCAGCTTTGAGACACCAGAGGCAGCCAGGGAGGGCCGGGGCAGCCGGGGACGTGGCTCTGGGGCTCAGCTAAGAGTCACTGGCTTCTTCGGGTGCTGAGCGTGTGGAGAACGAGGTGGGGCCTGGCATCCGGAGCGGGGACGGGAGGGTTGGCCAGAAGGTGAGGAGCACCGAGGGGGTCGGGAGTGACCCGACGGCCAAGGGCCACAGAGAAGCCCAGGGAGACGAACACACTCTGAACTCAGCCGGATGCATGAGACCCTACCTTCCCAACGTGATAGTAAAGCTCAGTTACAATCCCGGAAGGGAAGGAACCTTAAAATTGGACCTAAGCGTACTGCTCGAACGTCACCACCAGGGGGCAGTATTCGCTCTCCCAAGCGGTGGGCCTAACATCATTCCGGGAGCTAAACACGGGCAGCAAAAGCTCCAGCCCACTTATGAAGACAGCCAACACAGTAAAGGACAAGTGACAAACGAGGGAAAACGCGGCCAACCAGGAGTTCACATCCCCAGTACAATAATCCTCAGAAATCAATTTTTTAAAAGGCAAATAAATACCCCAACAGAAAACTAGTGTAGATTAAAAAAACACGAGGTGATTCATTTCAAAATTCATAATTGAGGATATGTTTCACTTCACCAGTATGAGGAAATAAAAATGAAACATTCCGTTTTTTCAGTCTACTAAGTTGGGGCAAGAGCTGTAAGAGGTACAACGCCAGCACGTGGAAGTTTCACGAGTGCCAGGAACCTACGCTGGGACAGCCGTGATGCAGAACAGTCTGGCAGTATCACCGAAATTTCAATTTGGGTGCTCTTCAGAAAAGAACATAATTGGGAAAGGGCACACGTGGTTTTTACCAGCATGGTCTTTAGGAAGCAACCTAAGTGTCCGTAAGGGCGGGGAGGTGAACTAGCCCCAAACTGGCACAGCCGCCCACCTTAGCTGGCCGTGGAAAACCACCACAGCCCTCCATTTACTGGGGCCAGAGGTGCTGGGCGTGTGGTGATTTAAAGCACACAGCATTCCTGCGTTGCACACCGCGCGGGTGCTGTGAGTCCATTTAGAGCCCATCGCACGCTGTGCTGCACACACGCTCACAGCGAGGCCTGAAGGACGGGGACCAAGACGCCGTGTGAGCGCGCGCGTGCTCAGCCCTGTCCGACCCTGTGACCCCACAGACTGCAGCCCGCCAGGCTCCTCTGTCCGCGGGATTCTCCAGGCACGGATACTGGAGAGGGCTGCCATTTCTTCCAGAAGGGGGTCTTCCTGACCCAGGGATCGAACCTATGTCTCCTGCATTGGCAGGTGGGTTCTTTACCACCTGGGTCACCTGAGAAGCTCTATTGAAATGCCAGCAGTGGTTAATTATTGGGAGGGGGAGAGGAGGAGGGAGCTGGCGTAGAAAATCAATCAACACTTAAAACACAGCCCTAACTCTGACCTGAACTCCAAGTATTCTGACCCCAGCCGGCTCACCAGCAAGAGGCATTGAGCAGATGCCATCACTACCCGACAAAGAGCCACACCCGGATCGGCCCGCACCTGGGAGCTTTCTGCACCAGAGTGTTTGTGTCCGGCCCCGGGTCCCCATCAGGCTTCCCTGCCCCCCATCCAAGACCACCCCAGGGGGCGGGTAGCATCGCCCGAGGAGACCCAGCCTCTGTCACGTGGCTTCGCTCTCCCCTGGGGCTGGACCCTCCACACGCAGTACCTGTTTGTGAAGGTTGAGGCTGTCGATTTCAGAGAGGACCCAACCCACACTGCCATCTCCACCACAGACCAGAATCCGGAACGTGTCAAACTTCTGGAACAAACGCAAGCTGCCGAGGAAACAGAATGTCAAGGGCGTGAGGTCCGTTCTAAGGGAGAGACGACAGCCAGTCGGTCCTGGGCCGGGTGCCCTCTGGTGCTCCTTGCAGCTGACCCTAAAACAGCCTGCGGGGGATCAGAGCCCCACTGCGCTCACGCTGCACCCACTGGAGGCCACAGGCACTGAGAGCGAAGGCCTGCCTGCCTCACCCCCACCCCTCTCAGCCGGCACTCCCATGTCACTCAGGAGCCCCAGGCTGCAGCACGCTGCCCACACGTGCGTGACCTGTCCCCTGGCCCACCCTGCGCCCCTCTAACTCCAGCTCCGTCCCCGCCCGATGCCCCTCTGGGTCCCCCTGCTCCTCGTCGGCAGCACCCCTCCCAGGACCCCATGCCCTTGTGCTCATTCCCCAGCCTCTCGCTGGGTGGCCTTAACCGCATTCCGGCTTCAGGGACCACACAGAGGCTGATGGCCCCAAATGGCCCTAATGCTGACCCCTCAGCTCTCCTGAAAGACCGCACTTGTCCACCAGAACTACCACTTGAGCATCACATGGGCACCTCCCAACCCACGTCTCCTTCCTCAGAGAAAGGCAGCACCACCACCGCCCTCCTCAGATCAGGCCATGGGGGCTTCTCCTGGAATGCCCCAGGGGACTCAGAGCTCCTTCAAGACACCTCTGCTCCTGCTGCTGGCGCCATCTTCCCAAAACAAGACCCCCTGGACCGTAGCCCGCCAGGCTCCTCTGTCCATGGGATTCCCAGGCAAGAATACTGGAGTGGGCAGCCATGTCCTCCTCCAGGAGATCTTCCCAACCCAGGGATCGAACCCAGGTCTCCTGCATTGCAGGCGGATTCTTTACCGTCTGAGCCAGCAGGGAAGCCCTCGATACTAAGCAGTCATTCGAACGAATGAGGCTGACCTGTAATACCTGACGTCAGAACACATACACACTGCTGCCGGCTGACACCATACAAAATGCCGCACAATGGCAGGGAACAGAGGCCACACCTGCTGGGGGCGCACACATGCCCTGGAAAGCTGGAAGGACATGTAACTATGAACCCTTCAGAGTGGGCACCTCTGCCCGGGATTTGGGAAGGATAAGTTTTAGCTCCTATTTAAAATCTCCTGTATCTTTGAATCTTTAAATAAGCATACATTATCTTCACACAGTTTTTAAACTTCAATAAAGACATATTTTACAGGCTTCCTACCCAAGGTGTGGTCCTCCGTTCATGAGGTCAAAGACCTGGGCAGGGTTCAGCAGCTGCTTGAATCTTCGCAGGAACTTCACCCCCTGGTTGTCCCCACTCTTTGAATTGACGAAGACCAACAACGGACTCGTGCAGGACGGAGGACACGTGGCCTTCCAGAAGCCTGAGTGTGAGGAGGGAAAAGGACAGAAGCAGACCTGAGAGCCACAGAAGACACCAAGGCGCTCTCAATCGCGTGCCAAGCAGACACCCCATGGGACACAGAATTTGCACGTACACGCCCGGGAAACCAGCAAGAGATTAATCCACAGGTTTCCACATCATGCCCCCTGCGTACAGGGGAGCTGGCCTCCACGCGGCCGGCCTCACTTCTACAGGACTCGAAATGCCAGATGCGGCTCTCAACCTAGCAGGCTGACTTCCTGAGACACGTGACACGCTCCCACCAGCACATGTTACTACGGACCATCACGGACCACCCGGACAGGCGGTGCAGGTGGGAGAGCACGGTACTAGACGGAGACCAGCTGACGGGCGGCCCACGCCAAGACGGAGGAGGGCTCACACTCAGTGCCTACTCAGTAGCCAACGGACCCGCCACGTCTGGATAAGGAATCTGGGCCGTGAGTCCAAGGAACCCAGCAGCCTGCCATCAGGACCCTGCTCACCACCACCTCCCCCCACAGCGGCTGGCTGGGTCTGACCTCTGTCCGACCACATTTCAGCATCACCAACATAACCAATTCCAGAGCCGGGGAGGAGAGGGCCTGGAGAAGGCAATCCAAGGAAACGGCTGAGACAGGAGGGCACGGCACCCACCATCGGAGTCGATGCTGTTGAGCGCGGTGGGCGGGATGACCGACACTTTGCACAGGCCCAGCGGGCACTTGGTCAGCAGGGAGTCTTTACACGCAGTGTGCACCTGCAACGCACGCCTGCTCGTCACAGGGGGGCGCCGGCCCCCCGCCCCCAGGACCCTGCCCGGCCCTGCGGCGGCGGGCGTCCCCACGGGCGGGCACGCTCACCATGGCCTTGCACCAGAGGCAGCGCCAGTCCTGAAGGCGCAGCACGCTGCCGCACGTCTTGTCGCACACCGTGCACTTGGCACTCACGGGCAGGTTTCCCTCCAGCCACTGGTGAGGCATGGCGATCTGTGAGCCACACAGAGACACGCGCTGAGGGGGGCGCTAGGGTGCCCCACAACCTCCACGCGGGCCAAGCTTCCTCCTTGGCAACAGTGCTCCGAAATGGCCTCAGCCACATCATTCTTCCCCACATGGAGGTGAGGTGCAGTCTGCAGAGGCTACCCAAACCTCTGCTCCCCCCGCCAGGCACCCACAACTCCCAGGGACTAGACAGGGCTCAGGGGCGCCCAGATGCCAGGAGGACCAACGCAGAAGGAACCCTGCCCCCCTTCCCCTGGAGGAAGAGAACTGCGCCCAGGAGGGAGCCAGCAGGCCTCTCAGCCAGCACGAGAGGGGCTTCAGAGGGTCTCCCAGGCGCACCCCGTCCTCGTCCTCGATGATGTCCTTCCCGATGGAGGCCAGCGTGGTCCACTTGCAGTCACTGGTCGCACGCACAGCGCAGCGCTTGTGGGCCTTGAACTTGCACACTGGGAGAGAACAAGCGTGTCAGCCCAGGAGCCATGGCTGTGGTCCAGGGTGAGCTGCCCTGCCCTCCTGGCCAAGGCGGGCGCAGCGTGGACGCTCAGCTCCCGTCCAAGCGCAGCCACCAGCCTGCCTGCGCAGCTCTCACGGGGAGACCAGGTGGCCAGCCTGCCCAGGGTCAGCAGGCTCCCTGGGCAGGGCCAGAGGGTGAGCAGCTCGGGCTTCAGGCCCCCACAGCACGGGGGTCCGCGTGGCCGCGCTTGGCGCACAGACGCTGACCCTTAAGGGCCGCGTGACTTTCCTGCCTCACTCACACTACAGCTGCCTTCTTCCGGCGCTTTTCAGCCTAACAGTCGTGGAAACTCTTCTCCATGTCACCGGCCGTCCGCAATGAGGCAGCAGGTGGGCACTGGGCCTAGCACCACAGCCCTCCTCTCCCTCTCTAGCCCGAGCCCTGCGCCCCTGCCCTCTGGTCTGGAAGACATGTCCCCAGGCAGGCTGGAGCTACACTGCAGCAGTGAGACGGTCAAACCTCTTTTCCCTCCACGCCCCTCACGCTCCCTCTTTGTGTCTCGATGCTGCCAATTCCCTTCTTTTCGCCTTGTCCCGTCACTGCAAAAACCGTTCACCCAGATCCCTGCACGGGTACAGGAAACAGGGGCGGCGCCACACGGGCCCTCGACGCCTACCCTGCTGCAGGACTGCGCTCGGACCCCGAAGGCGCCTCACGCCAGACCCCAGGTGCCTCTCCCGGCGGTGAGCACACCACCCGTACCTTCACAGGACAGTCCGTGGGACGTGACCCCGGACAGGGCCTCGCGGCACACGTTGCAGTAGGTGGGCCTTGCGTGAGAGCAGGCATACCAGTTGTGGGTCCCTGAGAAGTGGTCCATGCTGTACTGGGTGGGCTGCAGGAATGGGGGACAAAGATGAAGAACGTGAGGCGCCCCTCTGACCTTCCTGAATGTGGTAACTTGGACAAGGTTCAACAAGAAATCAGACGGGGTCACCACCCGACAGCCCACAGGTAGAACCATGAACCTTAACCTTCAAGGAGCATCTGAGAGAGCGAGCCACAGACCAGGCAGGCCCGCAGGGGGACGCTGGGACTGTGCCCTCGGGGGGGAGGGGGATGGGGGAGGGTGACAAGGGGAGTGATGGGGGGAGGGTGATGGGGGAGGGTGACAGGGGGGTGATGGGAGGTAATGGGGGGAGGGTGACGGGGGGAGACAGGGTCGGGGGGAGGGTGACAGGAGTGATGACGGGGGGGGGGGGGGGGGGGGAGCGTGACGGGAGTGGGGGGGGGGAGGGTGATGGTAGGAGGGTGACGGGGGCGCTCTCCTCTCACCTCAAAGTGCTCCCTGCTCTGCACGGTCTTCAGGGCTGCAATCCAGTCTTCCATCTCCTTCCTGTTATCGGCACACAGGATGAGCTTCCTACATGGAGTGATGACCTAGAGAAACAGACAGGAAACATGCAACGTGTCAGCGAGCCAACAGCAGGTGCTGGCAGCTGTGGAAACTTTCCAAAACGTTCTGAAAAGTTTCAGAACTTTCACTGTATCCTTTCTTTCCTTTCGTGAGAAAGTACTGTTTCATTCGGGTAGTCAATGGACCACAACATAAAAAGATTATCCTCGGTTATTAAAAGTCAATAACAATCTCAAATCAGAAAGACAATCAAATTTAGATACATATTCACCAAAGATCAATATAAGTGAACATTTACCATCATCTATTTACTACTTAGACCAATAACCAGCACAGGCAATCTTTTTTTCAAAGGAAAAGAAAACCAAGTTTCCATTGCTCCAAGGAGCTCAGGAGCTGACCACTCAGCCCTTGAACAGTTTAGGGAAGTCTGACCAACAGTTACTGTAGGAAGTTCCTGTGCATTTCAAACATATCATACATAAATGTCCTTTTGAAAAAGCCTGTTGGGACTTCCCAATGGTAAAGAATCCACCTGTCAATGCAGAAGACGTGAGTTCGATCCCTGATCTGGGAAGACCCCAGCTGCCGCAGACCAGCCAAGCCATGCGCCACAACTATTGAGACTGTGCTCTAGACCCTGGGAGCCACAGCTCCTGAAGCCCACGCACCCTCCAGCCCACGCTCTGCAACGAGAGAAGCCATCGCAAAGAGCAGCCTGCACACTAAGTAGAGAGGAGCCCCCGCTCGCCACAACCCGAGAAAAGCCTGTGTAGCCACAAAGACCCAGAACAGCCAAAAATAAAGTTACTGTAAAACCCTTTAACATGTGACAACATCACCAGCTACTAGAGTCAGGCCTGATAATTTTAATGGGAAATGAGGTCATGAACCTAATAGCTATCAACAAAAGTAAATCTATAACATATACAGACTTTATAAATAAACAGAAAAAAGCTATGAACTTGCATTTCGCTGAAGAGATGCAAAATGGCTAATAAAGGGATGAAAAGATGCTTAATCACTCGTCACTGGGGAACACAAATGAAAAGATCACTCTATTTCTAACAGATTGGCACGGTTGTTAAAGATGCTAATTCAGTTGTTGGAAAAGGTGTGAGAGACAAAGAGTGCAAACAGAGTACACAGCTTTTAGAAAAAATGTTAACAATGTCTATCGAAATTTGAAAAACCAAAACCTTTCACCTAACTTTTTTTATATTGCTATAAAACATCTACATGGTCCCAAAGTCGAGTTGACAAAATAAGGCACAGATTTTGTGTGTCCCCTCATCCTGCTTCAGAGAAGGCAATGGGACCCCACTCCAGTGCTCTTGCCTGGAAACTCCCATGGACGGAGAAGCCTGGTGGGCTGCAGTCCATGGGGTTGCTAAGAGTTGGACACAACTGAGCGACTTCACTTTCACTTTTCACGTTCATGCATTGGAGAAGGAAACGGCAACCCGCTCCAGTGTTCTTGCCTGGAGAACCCCAGGGACGGGGAGCCTGGCGGGCTGCCGTCTGTGGGGTCGCACAGAGTCGGACACGACTGAGCGACTCAGCAGCAGCAGCAGGGCCCTGCTTCCATCCCTCCCCCAAAGGCGGCCTTAAAAATAAGTGAGGTAAGGTTTATCCTCCCATTTCCTGCAGATACACGTGTGTATTTAATATTCTCTTTTCAAAACAGTAGCATACCAGAGACACGTTTGTCCACTCTGTCTTTTTAATTTAATCACAATTGGCCTACGAACAGCACAGGTTTGAACTGCAAATCTCCACTCATAGGCAGATTTTTTATTCCCCCAACACCGAAAATGCTCCACGAGCAGCAGCTGGCCGAATCCACAGGTGCGAACCTTGGCTAGGGTAGAACCAGGGTCAAGGAGGGTCGACTATAAATGACACGTGGATTTCCAGCTGCACGGAGGGTCAGTGCCCCTGACCTTTGCACTGTCTGCCAAAGGTCAACTGCGGGCATCCAGGCCAGCACTTCTCAGCGCCAGCCCCGGACTCTTGACTGTCTCCCCAGCTGCAGAGCAGGCACTCCACCGCACTGAAATGCCCGAGTCTGCTCAACCAGCCCTACTTAAGTCTATGATACTGAAAATTCTTTGCTATTTCAATCAGCACCACAACCAATAGCCTTTACACGGATCTTTTCATATTTTTGCTGGGGTATTCTTGGAATGAATTCCAAGAAGTATAACCACTCTGACAAAGAATAAATGCATGTGTAATTTTGCTGCTGTTGCCAAATTTCCCTCCGTGGGGGTTGTACCATTTTGCCTTCCCACCAGCAGGGCTGGGAAAATGGCTGCTTCCTCATGGATTCACCAGTAAAATCTGTTATTTAGCTTCTGGATGTCTGCCCATGTTAGAGCTTTAATTTATATTAAAAGATCCAATTTAGGAACACCCAGCTTAAGTTATTAAATGATCATGTTTCTGGCTCAAAACATTTAGAAACAGTGTTTTATAGATTATCTCTTTGGTGATTTCCATAAACTACCTACACAGCTTAAGCACAGCAGGATGTAATTAGAACTGGATCACAAATGCACGGTGCTGTTCATTCTTTCACGGCCAGGGTAACCACGATGACGCCTCGGAGGGACCAGGCGGGTGTAAGTTGTCAGCCTGGGAGAGGGCAGGGGAGATGGAAGGACACACACTGAGGCCAGAGCAGCAGGCTCTCCTGGCCTCCGGTAGTGGGAGCCTCTCTCTCTCCTGGCGGCTCAGTGGGCGGCCTGTACCCCTCCCAGCAGACGCCAGCCCAGTGTCTGCTCTAGACGAGGGGGGGGGGGGGCGGTGGGGGGCTCCCAAGGCCAGGACAGGCAAGCTGCCTACCGAGCCCGAACCTGCACTGGGGGAGAGACAGGCAAACCAGAAAACAACGTTAGACACTGAGAGAGCCGTGAAAGAGGAAGTGGATCGGGTGCAAGGGGGCTGGTGGGTATTCTGGACAGGGTGTCCGGGAAGGTCATGGCAGCCTGCTGACTGCTGATGGCCTGGGGTCACTGCATACAGAATTTCCACCAGTGAGCATCTGCCTATGAAACCTCAGCAAACACTTATTACTCACTCTAGCGTGAGCTTTCATACTTGCACTTTTTACGAGCAGACTAGTAAGTACAGTTAGAGAAAGACAATACCTTTATTTTGTATAACTCAGGGGTTATATTAGGAGTTACTATGAAACTTTCAGAAGAGAACATGAGTTTTTTATGCCCATTCTATTTTAGGGCTTGATCGACAGATCAATGTCCAAGCATCTGGTTCTCAGCCTGCTTTTTTTTTTTTCCTTTAAACTCCTGTGTATGTTTGAAGATGCCTCAGACAGAACCCCACCTGGCCACCGGCTATTTGGGAAATGCTTCTCTTCTGGAAAAGGGGGGATGCCAGAAGCCACCCGTCATGGTTGTCAAGGGACTGTGCTTAGTCACTCAGTCGTGTCCGACTCTTTGTGACCCCATGGACTGTAGCCTGCCAGGCTCCTTTGTCCATGGGGATTCTCCAGGCAAGAATACTGGAGTTGCCATGCCCTCCTCCAGGGGATCTTCCCAACCCAGGGATCAAACCCAGGTCTCCTACAATGCAGGCGACTTCTTAACCATCTGCATCACCAGGGAAGCCCAAGAATACAGGAGTGGGTTGCCTATCCCTGCTCCAGGGGATCTTCTCGACCCAGGAATCAAACCGGGGTCTCCTGCATTGTAGGCAGAGCCTTCACCAGCTGAGCTATCAGGGAAGCCAACGGGGCTACATGTGCTCGGGACCCAGAAGGGGCCTGACCCGTGGTATTGAGGACGTGCCCTGGTCTGAAGCCCTGTGAGATGGGTGACTTAGAGCAACTGCCACCCCTCCCTGGGTCTCCACGTGCTCATCTGAACACAGAGGCCATTAAAGGAGCTGTCACGTCCTAGCACTGTTGTGGGGTGTGGGGTGGGAGGCCTCATACGCAACCACTCCACCACTGTACTCATAACAGGCCTGCCCTGGACACAACCCAGGTGCCCTCCCTGCCTGGGTAAAGTGGATAAATAAACCACAGTCTATTAATACAATGGAATACTGTGGAGCAAGAACAGTCCACCTGTAGCCACACAAAGTAACAGCTTTACAATGCTGAAAGAAGCCACACAGCAAAAACATATATGCCATTCATATCATTTCATTATGCATACACAAAGCGCTTTTTCTTTCAAAGTAAGACTAACCTGTAGGGTCAGAAGCTAGCTGCTTGGGGAGAAGGGCACAAAAGAGAGCCCCTGGGGGCTGCTGACGTTCTGCTCCTTGATCTGGAACATTCACCAAGCTCTACGCTGTGGGAACTCCCTGGCCATCCAGTGGCTAGGACTCGGCACTTACACTGCAGGGGCACAAGTCTGACCCCTGGCTGGGGAACTAAGACCCCACATGCTGAGAGGCGTGGCCAAAACGAAAAAAGAGAAGATCAAGCTGTATGCTGTGATCAGAGCATTTTTCCATATGAAGGCTACGCTTTGGTAAAAAGAGCATAAAACCTGGAATAAAGTTAACTGCATAACTGAATCAAAAGAAAAATGGCATGGCTACCCAGACCCCTGGACAGTGTGCTTAGGAAACTGAATGTACAAGAGGGAGGCAGAAGATGGGAGGTGCAAGTAAGTATGAGACACTGGCAGAACTCTACTGAAACAGTGGACAGACCTCAAACACGGGAAAAATGGCCAGCCTCACTCCTAAGATAAATGCAAATTAAAATTACACTTTTCACAAGGTTGATAACGTGTCTCATTCACTGAGGTATAAATAACAACTCCTGTGGGGGCTTCCCAGGTGGCGCTAGTGGTAAAGAACCCTTCTGCCAACACAGGAGACATAAGAGACGTGGGTTCGCTCCCCGGGTCGGGAAGATCCCCTGGAGGAGGGCATGGCCGCCCACTCCAGTGTTCTTGCCTGGAGAATCCCATGGACAGAGGAGCCTGGCGGGCTGCAGTCCCTGGGGTCACAGAGACTCAGACACGACTGAGCAGCCGAGCACGTAAAACGCTGACTGAGACGCACACACATGGGGAACACAGGGTGGAATCTAGCAGACCTTGAAGAACATGCACGTCTTTGTCGTAGAAAAAGTGCTCCTACAAAGCCGTCTTCATGAGCCTGACACACAACACATACAAAGCTATTCACGGAAGTTCACTGCAAAGACAGAAGGGACGACTCAGACACTGATCGAGGCATGACCGGCAGGAAGCGGGCACCCTCACACAGCGGAGACCACACAACCCCAGATTGCCGCTACTCACTCCTCACGTACTTACAGGGAACAACCTCTAAGATACACTGTTAAGTGCTCAAAGCAAGTTGCAGGCATAGCATGGGTGTAGAGGAAAAAGCAACCTAGTCACCTCTGGGAGGGGACCTCGGAAGGGCTGAGAAACTCACTTTATACCTTTTCATCGTTTTGATCTCTATACCATGTGCATGTACTAATTATGATTATTTTTAAAATAAAGCCTTATGTTTACATTAATAATACATGGTAGGATTCCCAGGTGGTGCTAGTGGTAAAGAATCCGCCTGCCGATGGAGACGTAAGACATGTGGGTTCAGTCGCTGGGTTCGGAAGATCCCCTGGAGAAGGAAACGGTAACCCATGCCTGTATTCCTGCCTGGAGAATCCCAAGGACAGAGGAGCTTGGTGGGCTACAGACCGTGGGGCTGCAGAGAGTCGGACTGAGCAACCAAGCGCAATAACATACGGGAGACAAAAGAAAAATAGCTTTTTGTTTTTCCCTTATTAATTTTTGTTTCCATCCTTTCAGACAAATGATCTTCCTGGAAATATGAGAAAATACTAGATACTCTAAATGAGTCTAAGACACCCAAGCCAGGCAAATATCTTCCAATGCCCTGGTGAGAATTAGCTAAGGACTCCTAAACCCCAGGCGTGACCGACCACTGAGAAATCATGAAGAAAAAGGAGACATGCTGCAAACACATAGACAGGATGTCTCGGTGGAGAAGGTGGACACCTGAGCCACACGCGCGGGAGCTGACAGGACAGGGAGGCAGCCAAGAGGATGCCAGTGGCAACTCCCCTGGGAAGGCACTCGGCAGTGCTGGGAAAGCTGCCAGGTGTTGACAGGTGTCTGCCTGCTCCAGCGTGCCCCCCACAGGCTGCAGGAGGCACCAGGAGGGGAACCTGAAAAGGCAGGGGGCCAGGACCCCAGGTCCCCGGGCAAGCTGGCTCAGGCCAGCTCCCAACCCCAACGGTCAGTGGCTCTGCACTTGGATTCTAGGCAAGACTGCCCCGTGAGCGGTGCCAGGAACAGAGGAGCTGAATGTGGGGAAGGAGCTGGCAGTCGCCACAAGTTCTGCTCGGCTCACTGGGAACGGGCCGCGTCTGGTGCACTGCGCTTCCCTTCTGGCAGGAACGCTGGCCAGGAGGGTCAGCCCAAGGATCATGCGGACATTTCCCTGAGTCACCTGGCCACGGCCCCTCCCACTTCCACCAGGTCTCTCAAGGGTTCAAAGCAGAGGGTGGAGAAATGCCATCTGGGGGACGATGATGATTCACCTGCAAATGCCTGTCCAGCAGTTTGCAACCGCAGGCCTGGATGTGCTTCTCATTCGTAAGTGTGACCTCAAATGACAAAAAGACTGCGATCCTGTGTGCTCTGTCATGCTGCAACTAAGGCCAAACCAAACACCCTCAGCAGTAAGCAACATGTGGCCCTGAGCCTGGGACGGGCCCAAGGCCACGACACACAAGGCTGGCCGCCGGGATGGACACACAAGCCCAGTCGTCAGACCTCACAGACCCAAAAACCACCACAGTGACCAGCAGACCTCTGATTCCAGGAAGATGGCTGGACCTACTTTTCCTTATCCCTCTGGTTTCTCGCTGTTGTTCAGTCGCTAGGTCGTGGCCAACTCTTTGCAACCCCATGGACTACAGCAAGCCAGGCTTTCCTGTCCTTCACTATCTCTTGGAGTTTGCTCCAACTCATGTCCATTGAGTCGGTGATACCATCCAACCATCTCACCCTCTGTTGCCCCCTTCTCCTCTGGCTAGGTACAGCTAAAATCCTGGACTTAGATATAAAAAATTTTGCAAAGGGTGGAGAGAAGAGGGCCTGAGGGATGACAAGGCACGGAGCTCTCTGGGGTTTCTGTTTGCCCTTGACATCCTAGACAGGGCATTGAGGAAGCCCAGCCAGAAATACTGGTGAGGACAGAAAGAATTTAAAGCTCACCAGAAGCCCACCCTCTCCAGCCATGGCTCCAGGGAAGGGGAGCCTAATCGGGCAGAATCAACAGTAGGGGAGCAGCCAATAACGGCTGGACTCCAGCCAAATGGAAACAACTGTGGCCCCCACGCCCATCTCCTCAGGCAGCACTAATTCAGGCTCCAGCACCTGCCACTGCTGTCCACAGAAGACCAAGCAGGCAAATAGGCACAGAAGAGGGCCCCAGCATCAACAACCGCTCCAGAAATGCTGATCAAAACCACAGCGTGACGATACACCTATCAGAACGGACAAAGTTAAAAAGGGACAACACCAAGTGCTGGAGAAGATGTGGAGAAACGGACCCATGTTGCTGGCGGGGACACACAACCACTCTGCGAAACAATCTGACAGTTTCTTTAAAAACCAAACGTGAAGCTACAAGACAACCCAGCGATTACACTTGGGCATTTTTCCAAAGACGTGAAGACCTGTGTTCACACAAAAACCTGGCCATGAGTGTTTACAGCAGCTTTGTTCATAACCACCCAAACCTGGCAACAAGCTAGATGCCCTCGGGTGGTAAATGATTAAACTCACGGTGGTACGCCCATTCCCTGGAACACCACACAACCCCCTGGGGGCACCTCCAAGGAGCTCTGCTGGGTGAGAAAAGCCAACTCTGAGAGGTTACCTGCTACCCAATCCCATTCATAGAACACTCCTGAGATAACAAAATCACAGACATGAACAACAGCCTGGAGGTCACCAGGGGTGAAGGCGGGCATTGGGTGTGGCTGTAAGAGGACCACAAGGGGTCCCTGTGGAGACGGAGGCCTGGCTCTTGACCCACCACCGCCAGGAGGCTGTGACGTTTTGCTAGTTTTGCAAGACGTTACCAATGAATGGAACTGGATAAAACAATGGATCTCTGCATTATTTCACTTCCAAGTGAATCTGCAAAGATCTCCAAGGATTTAATTAAAAGTAAGTAACCACAATCAACATTTTCTAGTAACTAACATATTTAAATGAAATGTCACACATTGGGAACAATGCTGCTTCTTAAGAACAGCAGCATAAGTGGGCTCAGCACAGACTTAAAGGACACTCTTGTCTTCCTGAAGTCCTGTATTTGTGGGACTCATGAGGTTCAACCTGACTTGCCAAGGAAATATATGGACACACCCTGGGTACACAATCTCTGAGAACGACAAAGTGGGTCCTCCCCACGTGACATGAGGGTCACAGGGCGTGCCCTTTTCCGGTTGTGATGCGTGGCCTGGTAGTCGCACCTGCACAAGCCAGAGCCCCGGAAATGGCAGGACTCGCTCCTGTACACACCATGGCTTGGGAACTCAGTGAATACCTTATGTCGGCCACAAACCTCAGGTCCTGCCCACAAACGGCGCTGCGCTTCCTAGGGGACCGGCCCCAGTGCCATCCAGCAGCAGGTGTGCTCTGGGAGCAACCAGAAACATCACCCAGACAAGCTGCCCCCAGCGCCAGACTCACAGGGCCCAGTGCCCACCAACAGGTCCACGCACATACCGAGACACCTCCTCTCACCAGCTGCCCCCCACTCCCTCTCCTCCTCTCCCCCGAGGCCTCAACCTCCCCTCCCCTCCCACCAACCCTCATCTCCAGGCTCCAAACTCTTCCTTTCCTCTGAGAAATAAATTCAGGCAGTCCTCCATGTGAACAAACAGACAAGACCCTGGTTCCCTGGAGCTCACACTCAAATGCAGACGGGAAACCAGTGCTGTGATAAAAAAGTAAACTGCCAAGCACAGAGTGCAGAGCTGGTGGTGCATCCACAGGAAAAGGAGGCCGACCAGGAAAAGGCCACGGGAGGGTCTGAGGTGGGCCTCACTGGAAAAGACTCAAGGTGTGGGAGAGAAGCGCCTGAAGCAGGAGCACAGCTGGAGGCTGGAGCCAGTGAGCTGGGGAGAGGCCCCGGGGTCCCGAGCACCCTGTGGGCGCCTGTTAGAGTTCTGGCTTTTGCTCCCAGTGAAACGGCGGGTGCACAGAGCTTATAAGCAGAAGGCTGACACCTGACTTGGGCTGAAAAGCACCATTCTGGTTGCTGTACTGAAAACTGGGCGTAAGAGGCGGGGCAGGAGTCAGGGAGGCCTGAGGGAAGGTGCTCGGCAATCCCATCAAGGGCGGGGGTGGAGGGGCGAGGCTGGACTCTCACCCACCCTGGAGGCTCTGACAGTGGAGCCAGCAGGGGCCCTGGGGCAGCTGGGGAGCTGAGCTGCCGTTGGGGTGGGCCAGGCTGCAGGCTGGCTCCGAAGCTGGCGGGGAGGGCAGGGGTTCGATTCTGGGCATGCGGGGGTTTGGACATCTACCAAAATCTTGGCCGTGCACAGCGTTTTATCTCACCATGAGGCTTCATCACCTTGCCATCAGCCCAGCTACATTAAAAAAAAAAAGGTGAGCTGCTTAAAAAAATTAAAGTTTGGCAGAACAATTTGACGATATCTCATCAAGCTAAAGACACACACACCTGGCAATTGGGCCCTTAGAAGCAAACTCTGGAAAAATGCGTTCCGTGTGCCCAGGAAGACGAGCAGAAGAGTACTCTGGCAGCGCTGCCCGCAGCACTGAGATCTGGGGGAACAAGTCAGCAGTGGGACACGCCGTCCACGGCGCCCCAGTGCCAGCCACAAAGCCAGCCCTGGAGCACTGTGAGTCTCAACTCCCTGAGGCACACGTTCCGCCCCCTGGGAATTCTGGTTTATTTCCAGAGATCGGGAATCTGTCATTTTAAACCTTGAACCCCTTAACTAAAGGTGAGTGAGGCCACGTGGATAAAACTCGGAACCACGATGCTGAGTGAGGAAAAAGCAAGCTGCAGGAGATGTGTAGTGTGATACCATTTATTAAAAATATTTAACCTGGCTAAACTATACTATGTATTGTTTATATCAGCACTAAGGTAGAGAAAGTATCAAAAACACAAAAACAAATGATGGGGGATGGTGCCTGACCTCAGGGGAGGGAGAGAGGGAGGGAACAGGATGACAAAGGGGATACAAAGGACTCCAAGGACACTCGGAGTGCCTCCTTCTCGGGCTGGGGAGTGGACAGAGTTGTTCATCAAGTTACTGTTTGAATGCTTGAAATATTCAACGATTTTTTTAAATGTTCAATCTCTTGGCACAAAAGTGTGCTCAAATATGCAGGCCAGGACTAGAGATAAACACTATGTTTTGTATCCATATAGCAGTTACACAAGGTGTACAATTTACTGTCCTTACAGTTTACAGTAGAAATTTACAGTTTGCCTTGAGTTATAGCTTGGCCTTACAGAAGGGAATGGGTCAGCCTGAAACCACGCCTGCAGACGGACTCTGCTGGTAAAACCCGGGCACCACCGGAAGCCTGAGCTTGGCAGGCGTGCGATCCTTCACTCGGCGTGCGTGGCAATCACACGCCCGCGCCCCTGCGCCTGCCATGCGTCTCACGGCAGACACAACTGTTCCTAATTTGCCTCTCAAATCTCTCATCCCAGAGTAGATACCCAAGTCCTAAAAGAGCTGGCTGAGTGTGTGAAAATAAAGTTGACGCTTTATGAAGGGAGAACGGGGGAGGCGCTGGCGGAGCCGCTCAGAAGGAAGCTTTCTGAGCCCAGCAGAGAGACTTCTCTCCCAGCACACCCTGCGCCAACCACAGGGAGCTCCCATCAGACCCAGAACCTTCCTTTGGGAGCGTTCTCAGAGCCACCAAGGAGCTCGTCCTACTGCTCCAACAAGCCAGCTCCCTCAGCTCAGGATGGAACGAGAGGTGTGGACGGAGGGCTGCAGGGCAGGGCGGTCATGACGGACCGAGACATCCAAGGGCCACTGTCCCCCACAGGCTCGACTTCCCAGCCTCAGGGTCACCCCCGGTGACTGCTGTCAGCGCTTGGAGCTGTCTCCTGTGGTCCTCCAGCAGGAAGGACTGGTCCCAAGGCCGGCACAGGTCAGGGCAGGTGAGGCGACCATGAGCGCCAAGGGCGGGCTTCCCGGCCACTCCCCCACGCAATGGCACAGTCAGGGCAGACCCCTGGGCGCATGGCAGGACACCCAGTAGCCCAGGTGGGCACCTGGTCAACACATGCCTGAGGCACCACCTGACGCCACTGGGCAAAAATCCCCCACACCTATGGTCCTATGAATGAGGACTGGGCAACCCCCCTCACCACCCCTGGGCAGGCTGCCTGAGGCTCCTCGGTGCTTGGGGACCTCAGTGAAGTTTCTCCTCTGACAAAGCTCCGACAGTGGAAATTCATCACCGAGACACGTATCTGATCTGCGGGCTTTCTAACCTGGCCGGGGGTGACCAGAGAGCGCTTCCAGCCTGTGGGTGAAGTCACACCATCAAGCCCGGGGCTTTTAAAACCCCAGCCGTCCGCCTCTAAAAAAACAGAAGACACAAACCAGCCCTCTAGAGGTACTGACAACAACCTACAACTCATCCCACTCCACTTCAAATCCTTGTAACTTCTTCCCCACACAGCTTCCCACGGGCTCGTCACTCACCACTCCTGGAACTCTCACCTGCTGCTCTTCCAACTTTCAGAATGTTTGCCAACTGCTCAGAGTCGGTCAGAATTGAAGCGGTTCGGCAAAAAAACAAAACTCAGGTTCTAAAGCCGATGGGTGAGAACCTGCGGTCACTGCAGTAGACCAGAGGCGGGGAGAAGCCGCCAGCACGACACAGTTCAGCCACCAACCAAAAGAGGAGCAGAGGGGCTGTGTCCACAGGATTAGGAACCTGGAAATACTCAGCTAAATATAGCTCCCCAGGCCTCGGGGCTGGGAAAGGTGGCCGAGAATAAGCATCTGGGCACTCGGTCATCTCTGTCACTTCCTGTTACTCACGTCCTGCTGTTCCGATGTTACCCGAGACACTGGGCTCAACACACACATCCCCACCTGGAAGCCCCCGGAGACACAGGCCATTCACAACAGCTGGGATGTGCGTCGACAACGGACTTCCTCACACAGTGTCGTACAAAACACAAAAATAGACACCATGGCGCAAACAAGCTCGGGGGGGGGGGGGGGGCGCTGCGGGAAAGCAGTGAGGACACTGGCCCAGACCCCCAGCGTCCCCACCCGCACGCTGACCCCACAGAGGAACGGGCCCGACACTGACAGGACCCCTTCCTCCCGAAGCGGCACCTTGCTTTGCGGGTGCAGGGCAGCTGCCTCGGGGCAGCGTGGGGGGCACAGAGGGGTCCCCACCACCGCTGCCACTCGACCCGCCCGGGGGCCCTCAGCATCCAGGCAGCACCTTCTGCCAGGCCCACCTCCGGCCCTCCTGGGGACACTGGCCAGGGGACCACACGGGACTCGCAGGTAGGCAGCAAAGCCACGCGGGCCACAGAGCCAAGGCGCAGGGCGCCTATCGGAAGACTGAGTTTCCAAAAGAAACAAAAAGCAAAGGGAAGCAAAGTGTAACAGTTATAGCTGAAACTGAAAGCTGATGAAAGTATTTCGAGTCACTCATCCACTCAGTATTTCAGCAGTGCCTCCCTGACCGTGGGATGTGTTCACAGTGAGGGAAGCCCTAGAGACTAGCGGCAGCCCTGAGCAGGGCGGCAGAGGCAGAGAGCTGCCGCGGGGAGGGGCACCATCACTCACGGAGGGCACCCAGGGCTGGGGGCAGAGCGCCAGAGGCAGGAAGCGGGAGCCTGGCGGGCAGAAACCAAAATACAAAGCGACAAGATCTAACATGCTTCCAGCAGAAGAACGTGAGAAACAGCTGAAAACTCCAAAACCTGGGCAGCGGCGAAATACATGGATCAGGACGCCTCACGCAAGGGAACACCACCCAGTCCATCTCCAAAAGGACGATGAAACACCAGACAAACAAACAGAAAGGAGCCGTGAGGAGGTATAGTTATGCATTATGTTACGAACAGATATGTTCATAACCTAACAAATTTTAAGAGCAGGTTACAAATTAATGGGCATAACTGATTCCACTTTTTATATATACTGTCGTTGTTGTTAAGTCACTAAGTTGTGTCCAACTTTTAGCCCACCAGGCTCCTCTGTCGATGCGATTTCCCAGGCAGGAATACTGGAGTGGGCTGCCATTTCCTTCTCCAGGGGATTTTCCCAACCCAGGGACCCAACCCGTGTCTCCTGCATTAGCAGGTGGATTCTTCACCACTGAGCCACCAGGCAAGCCCCAAAAGTGTACATGCTAACAGTCACAGAAAAATGCCTTAAACCTATGCCTGCATCAGCATCTCTGAGCCTCAGCACATCCTGGGCCCGATATTTCTTTGTTGCAGGGACGGACCCCACAGCACTGCAGGGTGTTGACGCGCATCCACGGACACACCAGGGGCACACCCTCAACAACAGACCCCGCTCCTCGCTGTCACGAGCCAAAATGGCTCCAACTGCCGAATGTCCTTCTGTGGGCAAACCTCTCCTCCCACTCCTGATTCCAGCCCCCCGCCCCACCGTGTATGAGAACCACAGGTCTCCATAATGGTGTTTGCATCTATGACCTCAGTGATAAGATTACTGAGTGCTTTTTGTTTGTTTTGGTTCTATATGCTTATTTATAAAGAATGGGTTATTTGCATAAAAAACTGAATAAAAGAATGATCGTAACACTGGTAAAGCATCGCAGGTATTTTTCCTATGATGCAAAATTTGAGTTGCAGAAAATTCTTATGTTCTGCAAAAGTGCACAATTAAAAACAGTAAGTTTCCCGGGAAAGGGTGAGCTGCGGAGGACCGCTCAAAACCTATGCAGTGCTGCAGCCAAGCACTAAGAGCACAGCAAAGAGTCCTGGGCTTTGAAGCCCCGGAGGAGATGCAACAGTCAACGCAGAACCTGACATTTCCAAAAACACGAAGGCTCTTCAGGCAGGCAAGTTGCTGCCGCTGAGTCACGGGGCCAGGCACAACGCACAGAGGCCAGGCTTCGCTAAGCAACTCGCAGGCCTCATGCGCAGGGCCGCACGCTTGCCTGGCTCCCTGAGTCCTGCTGCCAGTGACGTGGGCTTTCTGCTGCGGGGCCAGTACACAGCTTGTTAGAGAAACACCCCACAGCGGAAAGGACCACGACTGCATCTCCCTCTTGGCCACCGCACAGGAGGAACAATCAGTTCAAAAGTCATTAGTTCGAACACCCTAGAATTATTATCATCCAAGTGATAATGAACTCCAAGCCAAAGTACTCCTGACAACAGGTCCTGAGGGGCTGTGCGGATGGAGGGAGCAGAATGGGAACGCCTGGGCAATCTAACCTGGCAGCCACAATTTACCTGCTTCCTTTGGGACTGCTGCTGTTCAGTAGCTAAGTTGTGTCAGAGTCTTTGCAACCCCACAAGCTGCAGCATGCCAGGCTTCCCTGTCCTTTGCTATTTCCTAAAATTGACTCACACTCATGTCCACTGCGTCGGGGATGCCATCCAACCATCTTGTCCTCTGGGATTATTTGATGATAAATCTGCATGTCCTCAGGTGCATCCACAGTAAGCTTACAGCTAGCAACTACGGAGGGGAGGGGAGGCAAAGGGAGGGGAGGGGTGTGGCAGGGTGGGGAGAGGAGGGGACTCATATGCAACCTCTACGGGCCAAGGTCTGCCTGCCGCCTGCCACGCCAAGCACTTCTCTCATCACTGAAGGTCAAATTAGTCAGGCCAACAGACTTCCAAGAGCAAAGTGGCCTGAGGTCAGACCACCTGCATCTGCTGAGTCACCAGGGGTCTGACCTTGGGACCGTGACTGACGCGCTGACTTCAGGCTGTCTGTTCGTTGCAGCCAGAAAACAAATAAAACACCAAAGAAAAAAACAAGGTTTACGAAAAATTTATGAAAGGGCATATTTGTATTGCACTTCTGTGTTAAAGAAAAAAAAGAAAAGAGTACATATTTAAAGGGCAGGACACACACACAGCCCGGAAAATTAGAAGTCGACATTTCAAGTTTTTTTCCTTTTCATTCTGTTATTTTCCAAAGTGTCTACAGTAAACGGGTATTTTGTAAATTAGCTATGCTTCTTTTCTTCCTACAAAATCAACATCTGGGACAAAAATTACTAGCTGCCTACACAACTAGCATTTTCCGTTCTTCCTCACAAATGGACTGAGCGGCTCCTGACGGCTCCAAGCTAACAGAGCACATCCCCCCCAGCCCCCAAGCTGGGGACACAACAGAGGCACAAGCTGGCGTGCTGGGGGAGCCTCCGGGAAGGCTCTTGGGGATGACGCAGTGGCAGCCCCTGCACAGGTGTCTGGCCCCCGGGAGGGGCCCCGAGACCGGCCCCGAGACCCTGCTGACTGTGCCTTCCAAAAAGAGAAAAACAAACTTCTGTCACCTGGGTTTTCAGTTAAACACCCCAAACCTGATCTGAATTAAGATGGCATATCCATCATCACACAGAGAAGAAAACCAGGCACAGCGACTGAGCCGCCTTCGAGCTCCAGGTAAAGAACCTGCTTCATTCACTTGGTTAAGAACTGCAGACTCTCCACTCAATCGGCAGCAGCACCCAGCGGGCCTGATTTAACAGAGGACAGTCAGGCAGAAATAACACCATGGACCAAACCTGAGACGTCAGCCGGGGCTGGGCAGACGGCGGCCTGCCTCCAGTTCTTCAAGTAAAGCTTTATTAGAACACAGCCACACCTGCTCTTTACACCTCAGGCTGCGGCAGACAGCCATAGGGACCCAACAGCCGGCAAGGCCTAAAGTGCTAGGCCCTTCAGGGAAATTTGCTGCTAACATCAGACATCCGTCATTCCATACAGCTTAGGAGGAATTTGAAGAGAACTCACGAAATATAAACAGATGAGCAACAGGGACAAACTATAACAGCTCAGGGAACTATATTCAATACCTTGTAACAGCCTAGAGAGAAAAGATCTTTTCGAGAGAAAAGATCTGGAAAAGAACGCGCACGCATATGTGCATAAACGAATCGTTGTTGCTGCACACCTGAAACTAACGAAACACTGCGAATCAACTACACTTCAGGGTTAAAAACCAAGAATTGGGTGTGGCAGAGTCCAATGCAATTTGCTGCATAAAAGATGGAATTTTTGCCTTGTCCCTTTTCTGACTCTGGTTCCTTAAGGGAGGATCCTGGCTCTCTTCCCAGAAGAGTCCCAGAGAGCCCGGCAGGCAGTGTTCATCCGACAGACGATGGTGGAACGGAACGCTGCCCTGAACGTGAAGGGCCACCTCTGAAAACTGCGTGTGCCTGAACGTACCAAGCAATTTAGGGTGAAAAACTTACAAAGTACACACCACCACAACACGACACGCTTCCGCGGGGCTCACCGGTAGCGCCGAATCCACCTGCAGAGGCAGGGGACACGGGCTCAACCCCTGGTCCGGGAAGCCCCACCTGCCGCGGAGCAACTAAGTCGGTGGGCCACAACTACGGAGCCCACACGCCGCACCGACTGGAGCCCTCGAGCCTGGCTCTGCGCCTGCAGGCTGAGTGGCCCTGGCAGCTGTCCCCTACATGTGACAGGGGCTGGAACAGACGGCTGTCCAGCTGCTCTGGAAGGGGAAGCCCACGTACCGCAACTCCAGCGCAGCCCTGCACACCCCAAGTGCGGAAGGCCGTGTGCAGAAGCAAGGACTCAGTGCAGCCGGAAACAGAGAGGTACAAATAAATTAATCTTTAAAGAAAATACAAACAAAAAACAATACATATGTCCACAAGACTCCTCCAACGCATCCTCCCCCGCCCCACGTGGACTCTCTCAATGCAGTCCCCACTGTGGCCGAAGGACCCCCAGGCTCTCCAACCTCACCGAGACTCAGTCTGGGGGCTAAAGAGCCTGGGGAAAAGACCACACCTCACGCTGAGTGCTCTCTGGTCTTGCTCCCGCAAAGCACGAGGCTAGCAGGAGCAGGTCCTTCCCGCCCCTGCCCAACCCCTCCACCCCACCCTGGGGAGAGGGCCTCACCACTCCCCCCCAGACAACAAAAGGGGTGGTAACTCCTCCCCCTAAAACTGAGTCCAAGGAAAACATCTTCAGACATGCTAACACTGCGTTAAAGAAGTGACCACCACCATGTGAGGGTTTCAGGTCTAAAGGTGTGAAGCAGGCTGGAGGAGGAGACGAGATGGTGATGGCTGGATCTAAGCTGCTGTGCCCGCAGCTCAGTCGTCACGTGGTCCTGCTTGGGTTCGGCCAGAAGGTGGGGGTGTGTGCAACTGGACAGCCATCAGTTCTAACCCCACGTCTCACGTTGGGGACGGCTGCCCAGAGAGGGAAGGTGGCTCCCCAGGGCCACACAGCTAGTAGGAGGCAGAGCCAGGGCCAATTGAGACATACACAGCAGACAGATGGCCAGATACTGCGTCCAGGGCAATTGTGGCCTGTGGAGCGCCCTCCTGGAGAGAGGGAAGGAGTGCCCGCTGACCTCGGGGTCTCGGGGATCTGTGTGCTGGCATGTGGCCCTGGCGCTCTAATCACCACGGGAGGCTGCTTCGGTCCGGCCTGCACCCAGGAAGGAGACAGGCCCCTGAAGCACAGTGGCTGTCCTCAGCTCCAGCTCGGGGGGAGCCCTGGCTCCCACCCACCCCTGCAGCTGCACTACAGGTGCACGCAGACAGGGAGTGGGCACCAGCCCCCCTCCCGGATGCCAGGAACCTGAACAGAGGACACACGCCCCCTCAGAGAGGCCCAGGCCCATCTCCTGCCTGCTCGCACGCCCTGCCTGATGGCCTGCACTGGGTGCGGGGCTCTCGCTGGGAGGCAGTCCAGCAAAGGGCATCTAGGGCCCATCCCAGTCAGGCAGGTAAGTCACAGGCAAGGTGGCGTTCGGGATAATGCCCCTCACCAATAACCACGCCCCTCCTAGCTTTAACAGTTCACCTCTGTCCTCTGACCAAGCTTTCTGTATTCCTCTGGGATTTCAAGTATATTTAAAAAAACAAAATGAAAGGACATAATCCCAACCACAGGATTTAACATTAAAAAAAAAAAGAAAAAAGACAGAAAAAGGCTGAAGATAGCTCTTCCCTCGGCAAGCCCTGACTCAGAGAGTCTGCCTACCAGGGCAGCGGACAGCTGCGGCAGGAGGGCAAGCCATGAGGGCGGCCGAAGCCAGCAGGCCTGACTCGGGAGCCACCTCCCTCTGTCACGACACAGCTGTGACGCAGTCCCATGCAGACGGAGGAGAGAGGGGATTCCCAGGGATGCTGAGGGATGGGGACAGGGCCAGCAACAAACCGATCAACCCAACAGATATTTCCAGAACACCTACTTGGTGCCAGCATGACTCAGGGGGCTGGAATGGAGGCAGAGTCAGCAAGCCCAGGACATCCCCCTCTCTCAAGAAGTTCACACCCCTCCCTCCAATACGGAGAAAAAAAAGTGAGGACGCTGTCAATGGAGACAAGAAACACAAAAGTCTGAAGGGCCTGTGTCCATTTAAAAATTTATTATCAAAATATTCAAAAGTTATTCATCAAAAACCTTCCCAAATAGAAAAATCCATACTGAGTTTCACTGGTGAATTCCAGCAAAAAATTAAGAAAGAAGTGGGCTTCCCTGGTGGCTCAGATGGTAAAGCATCTGCCTGCAATGTGGGAGACCCAGGTTTGATCCCTGGGTTGGTAAGATCCCCTGAAGAAGAAAATGGCAACCCACTTCAGTACTCTTGCCTGGAAAATTCCATGCACAGAGGAGCCTGGTAGGCTACAGTCCATGGGGTTGCAAAGAGTGGGATGCGACTAAGTGACTTCACTAACACCAAACTGGATCAGAAAAAGAGGGAGGAACAATGATCCCCACTGTTTGATAATGCGAGCTAAAATGTTTTATAAAACCAGCTTACTCTAAGTGCCAAAACTTGACCCCCCCCAAAAAAATTACAGATCAGGATCTCCCATGGATATCTCAGATTCAAAAGTCCCTAACAATGTAAGAGCAAACTGAATCCAATCGTAACTAAAAGGATAACATATCATGAGGAAATAGGATTTCTGCCAGGAATACAACATTCGAAAATCAATTTTCATTTGTCTTTTTAACAAAATGAAGAAGAAAATTCATATGATCACTTCAACAGATACCAAAAAAGCATTTGACAAAATTCAGCACCCATTCATAATAAAAATCCTCAACAAACAAGAAAATCCTCACGCTGATGAAGGCTACCTACAAAAAGTCTACAGCTAACATACTCAACAGTGAAGCGCTAAGCTGCTGTTAATACTGGAAGAAAGGAAAGGATTTCTACTTTTACTACTTTTATTCAACATTATACTGGCAGTCTACACTTCTGTAATGAGACAAGAAGAAGAAATATAAGGCACCTGGAACAGAAAGAAGTCAAGCTGTCCCACTCTGCAGATGATATGACTACTTATACAGAATGAGTGAGTGAGTGAAGTCGCTCAGTCGTGTCCGACTCTTTGCGACCCCGTGGACTGTAGCCTACCAAGCTCTTTCCTCCATGGGATTCTCCAGGCAAGAGTAATGGAGAGGGCTGCCATTTCCTTCTCCAGTTTATACAGAGACTTCTGGGAAATCTACAAAACAACTCAGTTCAGTTCACTTCAGTCGCTCAGTCGTGTCCAGCTCGTTGCGACCCCATGAACTGCAGCACGCCAGGCCTCCCTGTCCATCACCAACTCCCAGAGTTCACTCAAACTCACGTCCATCGAGTCCGTGATGCCATCCAGCCATCTCATCCTCTGTCGTCCCCTTCTCCTCCTGCTCCCAATCCCTCCCAGCATCAGAGTATTTTCCAATGAGTCAACTCTTCTCATAAGGTGGCCAAAGTATTGGAGTTTCAGCTTCAGCATCAGTTCTTCCAGTGAACACCCAGGACCGATCCATCTCCTTTAGGATGGACTGGGTGGATCTCCTTGCAACTACTAGAACTATTAAGTTATTTTCCAAGATCACAAGACCCACTGTTTGCAGCAAACAACTGGAAAATATCTCTATTTCATTTAATAGGCACAAAAACCAGACTATATAGAAATTAACCTAAGAAAAGATATCAAAGGTATCCACAATGAAAACTATAAAATTTTGCTGGGAGAAATTAAAGATCTAAATAAATACGAAGACATACAACATTCATCGGTAAACTCAATGTTATTAAGACATGAACTCTCTCCAAAATGAACTTACAGATTCAATGCAATCTCAGTCAAGATTCCAGCAGGCCCTTTTTAAATAGAAACTGACCAGTTAATTTTTACTTACATTAAAAATGCAAAGGTTTTATAATAACCAAAGCAATTTTAAGAAAGAAAAAGAGTTAAGAGGGCTTGCCCTGATTTCAACACTTACTGTAAAGTAATAGTAATAAAATAAAGTATGGAATTAGGATGGGGCAGACATAGGTCAATGGAACAGAATAGAAAATCTGGAGATAAATTTACAAATATAAAGTCAACTGACTTAACAAAGGTGTGACGGTAATTCAATGTGAAAAGGAAAGTCTCTTTCAGAAATGCAGTTGGAACAACTGAACATCCATATGGGCGAAAAATGAACATCAACTCTTTACCTCACGTTATACATTAAAATTTAACCATAAATCGTAACTGTAAAACCTAAAACTGCAAAACTTCCAGAAGAAAATCTTTGCAATGCTGAGGTAAAAAATGGTTTCTTGGATAGGACACGAGAATGAACCATAAAGAAAAAAACTGATCAATTCAATTTCACCAAAAAGACTCCACTCTTCTAAAGACGCTATTAAGAAAAAGGCAGTACGACCAGCAAAAACATTCACAACACATATATCACAAACTAATATCTGGAATATATAAAGAGCTCTTACAACTCAATAATGAGACAAGTCAATGCAAAAATGGACAGATGATTCTACCATACCTTTCACAAAAAGACATACAAATAGTCTATAAGCACAGGAAAAGATGCCGACCTCATCTGTCATCAGGGGCAGAGAAACTAAAACCACAGTGAGATACCACTTTATATCTATTAGCATTTAAAATAAAAAGACAGCGCTGGTGGGGTGTGGAGCAACTGGAACCCTCAGGCGCTGCTGGCGAGAATGTGAAATTCCAAGCACTCAGGAAAACATCTGAGCAGTCCCTTGAAAAGTTAAACGTAACACCTACTATATGACCCAGCAATTCTGATACTTAGGCATTTACCCAAGGAAAATGAAAACACAAGTCCACACAAAGACTTGTATATTAATGCGCGCGGCAGCTTTGATTGCAATACCTCCAAGCTGGAAAGTGCTTGAACGGCCACCACAGGTAAACGGATCAACAAATTGGGGAGGGGGGTACAAATTATGATACACCCAACATACGACTGAGCGACTTCCCTTTCACTTTTCACTTTCGTGCACTGGAGAAGGAAATGGCAACCCACTCCAGTGTTCTTGCCTGGAGAATCCCAGGGACGGGGGAGTCTGATGGGCTGCCATCTGTGAGGTCACACAGAGTCGGACATGACAAAATTGTTATGTTAACCAAGCCAAAGAAGCCAGACAGTAAGGGGGGAAAAAAAAAAAATATATATATATATATATAAAATGTCATTATTCAATTAAGGAAATTTTCAGGGGAATGGAAACGTTCGTTATCCTGTGTTGCCACTTTCAGCAGAGGGGTGTGTGCGCGCATGTGCGTAAGAAACAAACTCCTCAAGCTGTACCCTTTAAACAGTGCAGTTCATTGAACAGCAATTAAGCCTCAACTAAGCTATAAAGAGTTTTAATGTTGATATATCTCGGAGCACTTGACAGGGTGAACCTTTCTCTGAATGACTAGATGACCACAGAGTTCATCATCCAAGCCAGGAAATTTTCTGCAAATTAAAGTGGGTGCTAAAAATAATTAACAGCTGTTAAATCATCTACAACTGGGTGTGTCAACTGGCAGTGACAGGGAAGCCAGCACTTACAGCTTCAGGAACAACAAAATACCCAATCTACTCCTTGGTGTGATTAGATAACCTCATGCATATAGTAACCTGTAAAGCTCACTCCTCAGAGGACAGAGCGCCAAGCTGGCGACAGCCTCAAGGGTCAGCTTTCCTGGACCTTTCCTCTCCAGTCAAGGGAGCGGTCCTCGTTTTTCTAGGGTCAGGGACCGCATAGATGTCAAGGCTCCTGCCTCACGGTCAGTGTCCCTTCAGTCCCTCCAAAGGTGAGGAGGGAGCTGCCTCCACTCCTATTTTCCAAATGTCCAATCACGCTGAGTCGCCATCATTAGGCCTTTGCAGACAGAGGACAATTCAGAAGGAGAGCAGACAGTGCCCAAACACCTGCCGCTTTTCTAACACAACTACAGCCTGGGTGGAGGTGAGCCCGCGTGCCCCAGAGCGGTTCAGCGAAGGCGATTCCCCACCTTGCCCGAGCCCCTCTGCTCCTGGCTGCCTCTTGAGGTTTAGCTAAACGTCCTGTAAGAACTAGGACAGCAGTTCAGGATCACGTGTTTCTTTTTGAGTTTACATTTCAAACCAGGTGCTTCGTCTGTGAAAGAGGAGGGCTTACTGAGTCAAAAACCAGCACTTCCTCCCCACCACCAAGCAGGGAATTCTCTTAACTTGATAAAAAGTTGTTTCAAGACAATAAAAAGATCCCACTACTCTATGTGCTCTGAAACAACAGATAATTCTGGAATGGAAAAGAAGGATTAAAAAAAAATTATACCCTACAGAATGTACTATTTTCCTAACTTTCAAGAAAAGAAAAAAAACAGACATACAAGACTCGGCCTGATCATATCCTTGGACATTTACCAAATATTTACAAAACCTAGACATTTACCTGAACATTTACTAAACAATACCAGGTAAAGAAAGACTAAAAGTATTAATTTCTTGGACAACCTAAGAAAAATCCAATCAATCTATGTTACCCTCTCCACTATTTCTTTTCTCAAAGAACTCTTTGCAAAAGTCCTAGAGTCAAACTACAGTCTCTCAACTGCCCTTTGTTTCGTCTGTCACTTGTAAATAAAGACAATCAGAAGTGTTAACAATGAACACACACCTATATACACAACCATACATACCCACATACCACACATAAACACACACACACCATAACAGTATTGTGAAAATGGCTTAAATTTCATAAATGCAACTCCTACTCAATAATAACACACAACCCAGGCAAGTAACAGCATCCGCTCCCACCCTCAATTCTAAATATACTTGACAGACACCACAATTAGTTCCACAGCTCACCAGCCA
This sequence comes from Ovis canadensis, assembly GCF_042477335.2. Lineage (NCBI taxonomy): Eukaryota > Metazoa > Chordata > Mammalia > Artiodactyla > Bovidae > Ovis > Ovis canadensis. The sequence goes on from NC_091245.1 coordinate 8,249,251, forward strand.
GGCTTCCAGAAGACAGTGTTCTTTCTTGATGCCTGCTTGGAGCAGCTGTAAGAACTAAGCGCTGAGCCCTCACGTGGAGTACCCAGCTCTTTGGACCATTGGTGTCACAGAGCAGGTGCTGCCTTCAGCAAAACCCCACACTTAGCAAACACAGCCACCAATTTGGCTCAAAGCTGCTTCTTCCTGCTTCTTGAAACTGAGAACACAGAGTGGATTATAAAGCACGGGCTTCACTAGAGCAGCTTCCGCCTGCAGCTGCTCTCCCAGCCCTGCTCCACCGTCCAAGGCATGTTCTAACAATCAGAGCACTTTATCCACTAAGCACCTACTACGTGCCAGGTGCTGCCCACCCCCACCCCCCCGAGGTGTGAGACTGAGCTGCCCCTGTTTTCCCAACGGGAGAGTGAGGCTACAGGTGTGAGAAGCTGGGATGGCACAGCTGATGGCCAACACAGCCAGGGCGGGAGGGCTGGGTCTCCGGAGCTCCGTGTTCGGTCAGGGAGCAAGGCAGTGCACTCAGACGGCAGGAGTCGCCGTCCCCTCACGGGCCTTCCCATCTAGCAGGGCTTCTGCAGGACTTATGAGACAGCCCCGGCCCACAAGCACAACCTTCCCACCCCAGATCCAGGCCAGCAGTCACAGAAATTGGGAAGAGCTTTTCCATGCAAGGAAATCTGCCAATTATATATATAGCTTTTCCTCTCTCTGAGCCAAACTGACTGGTGTAGGGGTTTTGCCCAGGAAATATCTGAGCTCCAAACAAGCTGGAAAGGAAAACTGATGTTGAAATCTGGATAAAGGTCACAGTTGCTCACCAAAGGAGCAGTGCCTGACCACCCCACAGGCTGACATCTGCTGGGAACAGCTGAGAGACTCGGGTCTGGGGTTTATAGGCCCCACGCAGGCCTACAAAGGGACTCCCATTCATTCAACAGACTCGAATGCTGAACAGACGAGATTTAAAACAACTAAAAAGACTAGATAAATCCATTATATAGCTTATTTTTTACTTAGGGTTACCGTGTGTGCATGCTAAGTTGCTTCAGTCATATCTGACCCTGTGCGACCCTACAGACAGTAGCCCAGCAGGCTCCTCTGTCCATGGGATTCTCCAGGCACGAATACTGGCGTGGGTTGCCATGCCCTCCTTCAGGGGATCTTCCCGACCGGGGAATGGAACCCATGTCTCTCACATCTCCTGTACTGGTAGGCGGGTTCTTTACCACCAGCACCAGCTGGTTATAGGGTTACCAGGTTATAACTAACTGAAAAATGAAAAGTAAAATATAAAGGAAAACCAAATGTTAATGTAAAATAAGATAATTAAATAAAGGTATGGCTGGACGGCATCACTGACGCAATGGACAAGAACTTGGCCAAACTCCAGGCAATGGTGAGGGACAGGGAGGCCTGGTGTGCTGCAGTCCATGGGGCTGCAAAGCGTCAGACTCGACTGGATGACTCAACAACAACAACAGAAAGCTTATAGCTTTAATTACATTTGTTTCCTCTTTACATTCTATTTTTCCTGTTTTTATTAGTTATTTGCCTGATAATCTTAAAGGATAATTCTTCCCTGATACCTACTCTTCAGTTGCAGACGCTATTTTTAACACTGCCTATAAAATTAACCTCATCTGAAATTCTTTGGGATTTGAATAAATCAAAATAGCTGCTAAGTGTTGGCAAATTGAACCCTATTAGTTTCCTACTAGTAGGGATAAATGGTGGGATGAATGGTGGTGGAGATAAAAACTAGGAAACAGAGAACAATTTTTTGCCATCCCAATGACATGGATTCTATTACAGCATTACTCCCATTTCACAGATGAGAAAACTGAGTCTCAGCAGTATCTTGCCTTATGCCATAGAGCTAAAAAAGGAGAACACCTTCATAATACACCACACAAAATACCATAAAACATTTCACCAAGAGTACTGTGGGGGAAAGTGAAAGTGAAAGTGAAGTCGCTCAGTCGTGTCCGACTCTTTCCGACCCCATGGACTGTAGCCTACCAAGCTTCTCCGTCCATGGGATTCTCCAAGCAAGAATACTGGAGTGGGTTACCATTTCTTTCTCCAGGGAGTCTTCCCGACCCAGGGATCGAACCCGGATCTCCCGCATTGGAGGCAGACCAGGGAAGCCCTGTGGGGGTAGGAAGCTATGAATACAGACATGTAAAATCACTCCTCTCTCTGTATGATGTGGTAACTCTGGCACGGTCAATTCAGGCAGAATGACACTGTGAGTGAAGCCCGCTGGATCCCTGTGCCAACGGCCATGTGCTGGAGCCATATGACTAAACAGAAGGGCCAGGTCATACTTTTCGGAAATCACATGAAATCTCAATGTGGTATTTTGCAGAGCAGCAGCCCTCTTAAACATGCATATCCTACATGCAGTTCTCATTCAATTTCTACTGAAATTATACTGAAACCTGAAATGTCTTTTTTGTCCCATGGACCCTTTGGCAGTCTGGAGAAGCCTACGCAGACTTCTCAGGAATGTCTCTGGATGTAGAAAATGAAATACCACCGCAATGGAAATCTACCTTAATCAAATAGTCAAATCCACAGACCCCTCGTGGGGAGCAAGGTCCATGAGCCAAGGTAAAAAAAACCTCGGCCAGCAGCACGCTAGCTTCTCTCCTCCCTCTCCCCCACCTCCCAAAAGGAGTTACGGGGGTGAATGGCTCTCCAGCAGTCATCTTGGACCAGGAGAATCGATTTCTGGAGGCACCCAGATGACGCTGTGCAACCACATGCTGATCAAGGCCTGCCTCCTCTTGTGCAGGAGAATAAAACCACAGGCTCACACCATTCTTACTTTGACAACTTCATTGTTAACAAGTGGATGGAGTGAGCTGAATCAGTTCAGTTCAGTACAGTTGCTCAGTCGTGTCCGACTTTTTGCGACCCCATGAATTGCACCATGCCAGACCTGCCAGACCTGCCTGTCCCAACCCACTCCAGTGTTCTTGCCTGGAGAATCCCAGGGACGGTGGAGCCTGGAGGACTGCCGTCCATGGGGTCGCACAGAGTCAGACACGACTGAAGCGACTTAGCAGCAGTAGCAGCAGCAGCAGACCTGCCTGTCCATCACCAGCTCCCGGAGTTCACTCAAACTCATGTCCATCGAGTTGGTGATGCCATCCAGCCATCTCATCCTCTGTCGTCCCCTGCTCCTCCTGCCTCCAACCCCTCCCAGCATCAGAGTCTTTTCCAATGAAAAGACTCTTCGCATTAGGGGGCCAAAATATTAGTTTCAGCTTTAGCATCATTCCTTCCAAAGAACACCCGGGACTGATCTCCTTTAGGATGGACTGGTTGGATCTCCTTGAAGTCCAGGGGACGCTCAAGAGTCTTCTCCAACACCACAGTTCAAAAGCATCAATTCTTCAGCACTCGGCTTTCTTCACAGTCCAACTCTCACATCCATACATGACTAGACGGACCTTTGTTGAACAGTGGCCTCCAAAAGAATATGTCCATGTTCTAATCCCTAGAACCTGTGACTGTGAGCTAACTTGGAAAAAAGTCTTTGTAAACATAATTAGGGTTCTTACAGTGGAATCACCCTGGGTTATCTGGGTGGTCCTAACTCCAGTGACAGCTGTCCTCCCAAGAGACAGAAGGGAGGACACAGTGGAGGGCGGAGAGAGTCCTGCAAAGATGGAGGGAGAGACGGGGGTGATGCCTCACCAGCCAAAGGACACCTGGAGCCGCTGGAAGCCAGATGAGGCAGGGAACAGGGTCTCCCCAAGACCACAGTAGGGAGCATGGCCCCGCCAACGCCTTGATCTCTGGCCTCCAGACTTCTGGCCTCCAGAAATACGACAGCATAAATTTCTGTTGTTCTAAGCCATGTGGCAATTTGTCATAGCAGCCCCAGGAAACTAACAGAGCGCCCAAACCTGCTTCTAATAAATGTACCTTTATGATTTTCTAAACATTAAATACTAAGAATTAAACATATACTCCCTTTCACATATGCAGTGCTGTATATGGCGTTAAGCAGAAACAGCCCTCTAAACACGTGTATCCTAAATTTAATTCTCATTCAGCTTATACCAAAAACTCTTTATTTTCCATCACCATTATTGGGCCAACCCCTCTTCCTGAAATTTAAGAATAAATCAAGAGCGTGTCCTCCCCTTCACTCTGTTCCTACATCATGCCAACAAGCATTCCCTTCTTTCTTCCTGTCCTCTGCCCAAGCTCTATCTGCTTCCTCCAACCATCCCTCACCCTCACACCGGCGTGTTCCCGACTTCTCCACTGCCTTTCTCCAGGATGTGCTGCCTGCAGAGCTCACGGTCCCAACTTTCTGCTCGTGTTTCCTCCTCCGCCAGCCCGGTCTCTGACACCAGGGTTCCCCCAGTCTGTCCACTTCCTCGCCATCAAACCCAGCCCAGTCTCCTCCCTTCCCTCACTACAGGCACACGGCATGCTCACCGGAAACTCTGCGGGTTCGGGATATGGGAAAGTTTCCGTGATGAGCCATCTAAAAAAAGGTCAGCTAAGCAGAAGCTGAAATACAGAAGTCCTCTTGCTCAAAAATGAGCCTGTAAACCCGAACCACACCAGAATCACACAGAGCAGAGAAGTTATATCTTCTCAGCCTCAGGTGAGGTAATGGAGGTGAGAAAGGCCCTACAGAGGAGCGGAGGCCACCTTCAGGAACACCTGCCCCCTCTCCTGGGCACAGGGACTCCGCATGGAGCTGCTCCACAGGGGAGGCCATGCTCGTTTTCCCAAAGGTCCCTCCTGTGACCGAAGACGCCTGCACTAAGACTATCTGTGCCAGGGGAAACCGAAACCGTGCTATGGCCCTAAAACTGCAGGAGTAAATAAAACTGGTCAACCAAGACTCGCCTACACAGTGACACACCCACAACTAGAGAGGTGGTCATCGGAGATGCTCACCACGTGGAAACGTTTATCCGATGAAATAATAACTGAAGCCAAAATATAAAGTTACACACACGCTGACGGGTGTATAACACATGCAAGATGCAACGTCTACCCGTGAAGAAGTCTGAAGGCGACGTGAGAGAAGGAAGCCGCTGCTGAGCTACTGCTTTTCTCCACTTTAAATTTCCTTTAAAATCATCATTAAACACTTTTAAGACGGACTTCCCTGGTGGGCAGTGGCTAAGACTCTGCGCCCAGAATGCAAGGGGACTGGGCTCGATCCCTGGTCAGAGAACTAGATCCCACAGGCTGCAACCAAGAGTTCACATACTGCAACTAAGAGCCAGCACAGATAGATTAAAAGAATATTTTTAAAAAATAACCGACACTTTAAGCGGCCCTGCCCCCAGGCCTGCTCATACAGCCCCTCCGCAGCAGAAGCTTCCGCTCCCCAGGT